>NW_024467200.1:921808-1002054 GCF_000292625.1 Dacryopinax primogenitus
TGATTTGCTCTGGGGGTTGAATAGGTATGCGGAGATGGAGGCGGGGGAGAAGAACAACCTTTCTCATCGGTTTAAGGCGCTGGAGAAGCTTAGAGAGTATTTACAGGCGGGCGGTGGACTCAAGTCTGTGTAAGGGTATATATGCATGCATTAGATAATCCCCTGCAGGGAATGTGTTGTACTCATGCGGAAGACGAGTCCGGTCGATGACCGAAGATCGCTTGTGACGGAATGCGGTGAGTCTTGCCTTCTGCACTGAATCATTTAAGTGCTCATGCTGCTTCTAGCCATTGCCAACGCATTCTGCGCGCTTGAGGCTGGCGCGACACACATTGACACGTCGGTGCTTGGTATCGGCGAGCGTGTGGGCATCACCCCTCTCGGAGGACCCGTCCCCGAATACGTGCGATCGAAATACAACCTTCCCATGCTCCGCGAGATTAAGAACCTTGTTGCTGCAACCGTCGAAGTCTCTGTCCCCTTCTGCCACCCCATCACCGGATACTGCGCCTTCACCCACAAGGCTGGTATCCACGCCAAGGCGATCCTGAACAACCCGTCTACGTACGAGATCCTCAAACCCGAAGACTTCGGCCTGACGCGGTACGTCCCCATCGGCCATCGTTTGACCGGATGGTATGCCGTCAAGAGCCGAGTAGAGCAGTTGAAGCTCAACCTCACGGACGACCAGATCAAGGATGTCACTGCTAAGATCAAGGAGCTTGCGGACGTGCGCACGCAGAGCATGGAGGACGTCGACACGCCCTTGCGTGTGTATCACAGTGGTGTGGAGAGCGGAGAGCTCGAATTTGGGCAGAGCTCGAACTTGGGCAGAGACACGTTCTCGGCCGTTTGCTCGAGAAGCACACGAGTTAGAGCCAGGAGCGCATGGCCTCGTGTCGCATGAGGCATTGGTAGGAGGGGACAGCACTCATGCATTGGGGAGGAAAATCCCGAATTGTGGGCATGCATGGGATTTGATTGTATTTGCAATGTATTTCGAACGCAAAGTGAATAGATGCTTGTATACCTGATTGTGTTGGTCAGGGGAGAGAGAGGCGCGCCTTATCACCGACACGCGTCCCTGCAATTTCCCTACCGCCCAACATCGATCTGTCCGGAACTGATTGCACATTTCCCGAACTATACATAGAGCTTCAAAATGCAATTTTCACCAGATCAACTCGACCGACTTAGAATTGCTATAGTAGGCTGCTAACATTACCTGAGAGTAAGAATGACGCGTGTTCGGTAGGCACTTCTCCCATGGCCCCCAGACGTGCGCACCGCGCAAGGTACGCGTATGCGCCTTTCCTTGGTCCGTGATGCTTTACATATATTGGAATATCAACAGAAGCGGCCAAGCAATTGCGGGATGCGTTTCCGTTGAAGGATGGAAAGGAGGAAGAGCACTGGAAGAAGCAGGCAGACGACCTTCGCCTGAAGCAAACGTCATTATTGTTTCTGCTGAAATGGCTTCTGAAGGTCCAAGTTGAATCCATGTCGAGTGAGCCACTCTGGCTTTGGCCATGTTGGAATCTCCTTCAGCTCCACCGAGGTATGAAGCCCGAGATCAGTGCTGATTATTCGGTGCAGGCGATGCACTTCTTTTGCCACAAACAAGAGGGCTTCAAAAGGAAGGATATAGAGGGGGGTGTCGGTTAGCTGGCGGATGCCTTTTCTTGAGAGATCCTGCTCTCTTAACAAAGCGAGCTGGGGTGAGGCCATCAGTTTCATCCTCGAGTTACCACAGGAAGGCTACTCACGCCTTTCAAGCACACGTCAATTTGCTCCTTTGACACGGTAGAAAGGTCCTTCTTCGCTCCGATCCAGAAGGGCAATGCATCCCGGAGTGCCTGAGCTAGCGGGAGGAACTCGTCGATCAAGCTCCAGAAGGACGAGATGACCTGAGGGTCTGTAATCGAGTGGACTGGTCTGAAACCTTCAAGACGGGCGTCAGAAGTGTATAACTCACGAATACAATCATGACTCACTTATGGTGCCCTTCAAAAGCCGTTCTCTTTCACGTACATAACGCTCGGCGTCGACCTCGCGGTCTCTCGGCCTTCGCCCTGCCGCAAAGGTATCCAGCTGGATAGCTTCGAATGTATACATGTGCCGCGGCTCATGCGTATTTCCCCTCACGGCAGTGAGGTACCTACTCTTCCGGAGCTCCATACGTGCCAATATTTCGTCCCACTGGTCTTTGAAGACGTAGCAAGACTGCCGCCGTAGCTGCCACACGGTGCGAGTGGAGACACCATATTGCAGCAACTCTTCGTCCGTGTATCGCAGTGCGAGGTAGGCGTGCTGGTCACGCAGCTCCACATCGACTGGCCGTACGGGACGAAGAGCAAAGTTCGGTGACGTACCCACGAGCCGCATGCCCATCCGATACAGGACCGCGGCCAGCATGTATGCGTATGCTTTCTGGGTGACGAATACCTTCTGTACGGGGATGAGGACGTCGCGAATGAGGCTTCGCAGGCAGTCAAAGGTCGCTCGGGGGCAGGCTAGGCCACCGTCGGCCGTCCGATCTGCACAGTGCAGCTCGTATGCGACCATCAGAAGCTCGGCGTCGGAGAGGCTCTGTATACTCATGAGCCTTTCGAAAGGGCAAATATGCAAATAGAAATGCATACACAGTAAGGAACAGGACCAAATTGCATCATCTCCCAGTATACGCGATATATCGGGACAGCCTTCTCTTCAGTCAACTGGAACGGTATTCGCGAGTCGAACCCCTGGCTTTCCAAGAGATGAGTAAACTCCTTCTCCGAGCATAGGAGAGGCAGCTTCTCAACTAGTCGCTTGACGACGTCCACGACGGGGTCTTTGATCGCAGCTGATGCTCCGAGCAGGACGTGTTCGATCATGAACATCTGCTCTGCGGGCTCGGAGGGGAGTGTGACGATGAAGTCTCGCAGGGCATGCAGCGATCCTCCAGGCACGTCGAGATTGTTACCAACACCCATGATGAAGTGTCCAGTAGGGAAGTATGAATCGGGCGGTAGGCTGTTGCCCATTCCCCAGACGCTTGCCTGGTCGATAAATACATCTCCCAAGTCGCGCTGGTCGAACACTCAAGACGAAGGCACGTAGCGTGGTGCAATATCAAAGCCAAATCCAGGTGGTGATGAAGATCGACAAGTACTACTCGCTCATGTCGACGCGTATGCATCGTTATTCGCCCTTTTGTCTGTAATCAGCTAGTCCTATACCCGATATAGAAAGATACGCACATTTTGATGCCGCAGGGAAGAGAAGAACGCAGAAGAGATGCGCACGTGCGAGATGCTGGGGACATAGAGCTGCTAGGGAACGTCGTTCTAGTCGACATGGTGATCTGCGCATTTCATTGTAAGATACTTCTTTGTTTGTCAGGCGTGGCGAGTTCTGGTCTTTTGTTCGCCATGACATTAATTGGTCAGCTAATTAGAATGTACATCATAATGGACCACACAATAGGCGACAGGATGCTGGGTTGATTGTCTCTTGTCAATCCATGCGCATAGTCCGAGAAGACAATGATGTTCTGACTGTCCTGACGCACTGCATACAACTGCTATAGTACAAAGACTGCCTTCAACCCGTCTACATGGTCTATCCGCCTGGCACGAGCACCAAAGTAAATACAGTCCAACAAACACCCCCCCCCCTGTTTGTTCAGCTCAATCGTACACCTTCGTGCCACCACCCGTTGAGCCATCTCCATCTGCTGCCCTGCCCCTGCTGATCCTCAGGCATCGCGACTCCTCCAGCGACAGCAACCTTGTGCCCATCCTCGTCCTCCTCTTCTACTTCGACAACGTCGTCGTCGTCCTTGAGCAGGACGAGGAGAGAGTTGCCCTTAGGCGGCCAGACGATCCCCGGTTCGGCCGATACGTGGGAGCGCGGGGAGGCGGGCTGGTCATGATACGGAGACAGCGGTCGTACGGATACGGTCGGGCTGCGGATACCGATGGAGATGGTCGGACTGCGCGGACCGTGCGCAGCGACGTCGGCCGTTGCTTCCACTTCCGCGACGGCATCTACGCGATCCTTGAATGCCCATCTGAGGACGACTGGCACGAGTGCGGCGACAACGATCGCCCCCAGACTGAGGACATTGCGCGGTGAGAGCAGGTGGAAATCCTTTGGAGAAGTCATCTGCTCCAGACCACCCCCGATCGTCACTTGGATAACGGTGGGAGCAAGGATGCCCAGGAAAGCGGATAGCCAGAAGAACGGGAGGGGGACTCCAAGGTGCGGGCAAAGGATGTTCGTGACCCAGTGGGGTGGGAGCGGAGCGATGCTGCGCACATGCGTGAGTGGGATATCATCCCAAGGTAAGGGTGACATACCGAAGAATGATGAGGAACGAAAAGAGATTCGCTTTCTGGCTTTCGAGTGTGACTCTGAAGCGCTCTACTCGTTCTGCCCATTTTGGCATGGCGAGCAATGCGGGGCCCAATGCTGCTGAGAGCAGGTAGCATAAGGCAGAGCCGGTTGCGACACAGAAACAGCATAGAGGTACAGCAAAGAAGGGGTTCCAGACGGCGCCAGACAGGATAGAGAGATACATTGACCCAGGGAGAGAGAATGCCTGGTCGCTGTGGCAGGTCAGACATGGTATGGACATCAGGAGGAAGGGGCGCACAATAGATACACGACGACGAAACACAATACAGTGCGGAATGGATACATGCGCTTGTACTTCTTGAGCAAGAAGTCCAGCGCTTTGAGGTCCTGGAAGGACTTGGGGAGATGCAAAAGGGGGCGGTCCTCGCTAATATAGAGGTGGCATCAGCATACACGCATTTCGTAAAGTCAGGAAAGGCGCACGGATCTAAAGGCGGCATTGCCAAATACAGCGTCCCACCTAGAACCAGCGTGCTAATAACGAAGACGACGGCAAGCTTGAGTGCTGCATTCAGTAGCGGCCTCTTCTGGCGGAGGGTTGCAGGAGTAGCAGAAATAGGCATATGCATGTCGTTGTCTGGGAGTGGTACAGTTGGTGTTGTTACAGAGCCGTAGGATGGCGATACTGACGGCTCAGCGGTGGAAGGAGTGTGAAAGACGGTGAGGAGAGGACTGAGGGAATTACGTACGCGCACGGTGCGTAAAGAGTAGAGGGACGGCTTTGGTTGAGGAGCTGGAGGAGGCATGCTTTAGGAGAATGGACTGTTTGAGACTGTCGTGCGTTGGGGGTGTGTGCCAGTGCGGCCGAGGGCAAGATCGGAAAGGACGGAAGCACGGCTCAAGCTGAGTGAATCCAACCTTCCCCCCTATGGCCAGCAAGAGGTGGCTTTGCGAATCACCCAGACCCCTCGGACCGTGTTTCTCCTGTTCCCTGCGTGAATATGTGAGACTAGTTCGACTCTCCGTCGCTGGCCGTTACGAGGTGCGATCGTTGACCGTTCTTGTCGACGAAGTGTTCAAGTTGGAGTGAAAAACCAGGTCTGAGAAACGGGGAATTTGGCTGACCAGCAGCGCTGAAGTGAGCAACCATCACACACAGCATCGGGCACGTGGGCGCTTAGTTTGACTTGACTCCGCTGACGCGTTCGTCACTGACGCGCGTTTAGTCTCTATATAAGGAGCCTACAAAGTAGAGCCAAGAGACGTAACATGCACACCCAACATTAACTATTCAGGGATCGTTCTGTACCATGGGCCTTACAATGTTTGGATTCTTGTGCGTTCTTCTAACCCGGCTTACATTCACGGATCGATCTCCTTATCCATCTCTCGAGCTTCGCGATCTGCGTCATCATCCCCTGTTTATTCAGAGACTGCTCTAGATCACCAGACTTCTCTGTGCGCCTCTCACGATGTCTAGTGATATAGCGGGATGTACGTATTTGAATATACACAGGAAGTTTCCGGACGTTGCTTCGATGGAACGCGCCTCGGACTGACCCTATATCAGCAACTTGTCCTGGGGAGGTGGGAAAATCCCATCCGTGGTGCGCCAGCGCTATATACGTGAACTGTATTCCAACAACGAGGGTGCAGTGTTGGTTCACACAGGAGGGTTCTGAGGTGAGTAATACGATATCTATTATTCGCTTCATCGCGCCCCAGTCTGGTTATCGAATATCTTGGTGCAGAGATAAGGAGTATTGCTCGATCGTCGCTGGTAAAGTGATGTCGACGATGCATGAGAGTAGTAATGCGAGTTTCTGTACCAAACCGGAGCATCGATGAGCGCTGATAGCAACTTGGTATTGTTGACGAACGGTGCGGATTTCCATGGAAACAGTCGTCCACACTGGTTGCGGTCGTGATGTAGGTATGTTGACCACTGGCACTCGGTGCTAGGCATGTCTCCTAGGTGTGCATATTCGTTCAGTTCGCCTGCCACCGGGGGTGGGTCGATCAGCAGTGATGGTGAGTGTGGGGTGATAGGTTCGGGATCAATGTTTGGATTTCTGGATGAAGGATGCCATTGGTCGAGGGGAGGTATGTGATATGGGTCCGCGCAAGGCACACCAGCGATGTAAGACAATTATTCGCGCCTCCATGGCCTGCGCACGACCACTCGTCCGCGAGTACTGCACATTTTGTTTTTTGTGAAGTTATTTAAGTAGTTGGGGAAGGGGGAGGAGGGGTAAGGATAAAGCGAATATTCGGGCGAGTATGTTGCCTATTCTGGTGGGATGGTCGCTAGTTCCAGCGCTGTTGACCGTATTTGGGAGAACAAGCAGTGCGGATCCGGCGCCCATTCACGCGGTGCCCGAGGGCGGAGGCAGGTGACAGTGCCGTGCGGGAACACCCACAATCCCCCAAGGGCGACCGCCCATCCCCGACATCAACCCCTGGCCCTGTGTGAAGGCCCTCATCCTCACCTCCTGATTCTCCCTTCTCTCCTCGACAGCCAACAACATACCCAAATATCTCTCTCCTCCCTCTTCTTGTGACCTTTGGGATATTTTGCTGTCTATTCTTTTCTCTGCTTACTCGAACTCTGATATACATATCCTGTGCTACGCTTCCCTCAAGTTTCCGTGTAGCGCTGCGACATGGATCCGAATCAGCAGCAGCAACAACAACAGCATCAATTCACCATTCCTCCCGGTTTCAACCTCCGGGCTCCCAACAATCTAGGTCGCGTCCCCCCACAGCAGCAGCAACAGCAATCATCACATCTCCCAATCCAACAGCTCAGCAACCCTATCCCCTCGATCCGCGGTGGCGTGCAGAAGCATGGCGAGCAAGAGGTCTGGTCAAGGTTGCAGCGCATAGTTGAAGAGCAAAACTCCATGGGTCAGGGGGGGCCTAATCCAGAAGTAAGCATTTGGTTTCTCTACTCTATATTCGTATATTGGCCTCGGCCATACACATCATATATGCCCCTGATGCGCGCTTCATAACGCGGTCAGGTTACGGAGGCAATCAGCTTTCCAGCAGTCACCACTTCCGCTACATCACTTGCCATTTTCCCCTGTGCACTGCTTACTTGTTTTCTCCTCCTTTCCTTTTCCCGCTGTCATCTCTCCATGTTCCGACCGGATCATGACCGTGACTCGCAGATCCTCAACGCAATGACTCAATTCCTCTCGAACGGCGGTGTCATGAACCAGGGTTTCCCTCAGCAGCAAGCCCAGCAGCTGCAGCAATTCCAAAACGTCAACAACCCCCAGTTCCAGCAGCAGCTGAATCAGCAGATGCAGCAGCCATTTCCTGGCATGCCCAATATGCAACAGGCCATGCAGAACAACATGAACGTCGGTGGTGGCATGCAGCAACCTCAGATGCAACAGCAACCGCAGCAGAACATTGCCCAGATGTTCCAGCTTGGCATGGGGCAACCGCCACCACAGGGACACCAGCAGCAACCACCGCAGCAACAGCAGATGCAGAACCAATTTATGCAGGGCACGCCGATGCAGCAGAATGGCTTTCGGATGCCCATGCAACAGCAGATGCCGCAACCTAAACAGGGCCAGCCGGCAGATCCTCATATGGCGGAGTTGTTGAACGAGCAGCAACAGCAAAACGGGGGTTTGAGGCAGGACCCGGGGAAGACTCTGAACTTGACCCAAGCAGAGGCTGTCGCAGTACGTTCATCATTTGCTGTGCTGTCAAGCGATCAGACTCATCCCGTCTTTAGTTGAAAAGCATGAGTCAACAGCAGAAACTGGCTTTTCTGACCGCGCGAATGGGAAATCAATCGCAAGCTCAAATTGCCGCATCCATCTCTCAACAGCCGCACCAGCCACCACCCGGATTGCCGCAGCAGATGCAGCAGCAGCAAATAAACAACCAGTTCCAGCAGTACATGACGCCGCAGCAGCCAAACCAGGCTGTCCAACAACAACTCCTGCAACAATCGCAGCAGTCCATCGCCGCACCTCAACAGATTGGAATCCCTCAGCAAGCTCAGATGCAGCAGGGTAACGAGGAGAGGCTCCGGCAATTCACTCCCAACCAAGCTCTGGCGATGGCAATGAATCCGAATTCAAACATGGATCCTCAACTGCGGCACCGGTTACTGGCTCGGTTCAGGGAACAGGCCCAGCAGCAGCAGCACCAACGGCAGCAGCAGCAACAGGCCCAGCAGCAGCAGCACCAACGGCAGCAGCAGCAACAGGCCCAGCAGCAGCAACAACAACAACAACAACAGCAGCAGCAGCAGCACGCCCAGCCGCCTCAAATGCAGCCAGCCCAGACTCAGCCAATGCAGCAAGCTCAGCCGCAACAACAACAGCAAATCCAGCAGCAGCAGCAACAGGCGATGCTGCAGATGCTGAATCAATCTGGTTCGATTATGCCTATGGCATCGGCGGCTATGAACCCGCAGCAGGCCCAGAACGCACCCGGTCCGATGGGTGGTCCTTCGGCGGTTCCAAATCCTAGGACTGCACAGTTCATAGCGAGCGTGCAAGATGTCCCTTTACAGAAGCTGGTTGCGCAGTTGACAAAAGACCGTGCGGAGCACGAAGTGCTCATGCAACAGCTGAAGCAAAATGAGGCTAATCTCGATCCCAATGCTGCGAATAACCTGAAGAATGCCATCAAGGAGAAGCACAACCGGATCACAATGATTAACAATGCCATCCTTCTCAAGAGGCAGCAGCAGCAACAACAACAACAGGGGTGCGCAGAGATTCCCTCTGATACTTTTCGTGACTGACGATTCAAACAGGCCCGGCATGATGCCCAATGCTCCAGGTCCGGGTTCTGTACCTGGAATGCCTATGGGGAATAATGGATTAATGGCGCCAAGCACGGTTCAACCGGCATCCCAGCCACCGAATCAGCCTCGATCAGGGCCGAGTCCATCGATGCCTCAGCAGCAACAAATGCAGCCTATTGCTGCTAATATCCCCCCTCAACCGACACCTCCAGTTACTCAACGGCAGGCGCAGCAGCAGGCATTTATGCTTAGTCATCAGCACCCGTCAAATGCTGCCCCAGGAGCCCAGAGACTACAGCCTGGTATGCTCAACAACGGCCTGAACGGCAATGTCGCGTTGCAGCAACAACAACAAAACATGCAGATACCGGTGGTTCTGCCGCCACAGCAGCAACAGCAGCCTCCTCAACAAGCCTCTCAACCGCAGACAATGGGCATGGCAAATGGACAACCTCAGGGACTTTTACAACGTCCACCACAGATCGGCCAAGCTGCACCCCCTCAAATGATGCCCATGCAGCCCCAGCAGCAGTCGTCCGATATGCAGTTGATGCAGAGACAGGCACCTGCCCCTGTACAACAGCAAAGTACCGGCACTGGACAAGCTGCGCAACATAGTACCGAATTTGATTTGCCTGCGTACATGCTCAACTCAAAGCCGCTGACCGATGCGCAAGTCGATCACATGCGGGTTCTGATGCCGTCCTGGAGCGAGAAGGATAAGTTTATACCTTTGGCTCGTCAAGTTCGGGACCGACTGGTTAAACCGTGTCCGAGACCTGAATTCCTTACCCGCTGGATGAGATACGCAAACAGCAATGCGACTATGCTCCAGAGGACCTTCAGCTTTGCGACCTCCGAGGTACTGAAAGTCGAAGGTGTCGATATCAACATTTACGATTTGTATGCCCTTCTGGTAACCACAAAGGCATTCAACAGACAGGTGAGACGACTAACACTTCGTTGAGAGCCTGCCCTCATATGTTTTTTCTAGATGGATCCTCCTCTTGATTTCTATGCTCGCGTGGCCGTTCGAGTTGGAATACCCGCAATGCCTGGCCAGGTTGAACGGTCATCCTTGCAGGCTGCGACTTCACTCAAGACGTTCGCGGACGTGACGCTGGCGCCCATCCACGATCAATTTCTACAGGATCATGAGCAATCCTTCCTGTATTCCCGAATGCTTACCTCTTTCTTTCACAACGTCAACGGAGTTCAGCAGTGGCGTGCAGACATCCCCCCTCCACCTCCAGGCCCGATAGATGCTGGCAACGCGGCAGCAAGAGCAAGGCCCCAGGCAGGAACACAAGCTCCGCTACCACAGTCGCAGCAGGACGAGCTGTGGTATATGGTGATGACGAGCTCAGAGGCAAGGCTCCGGGAAAGGTTCAGTGCGGAACATGTTCGCCGCCTCATGGAAGAAGTACAGCGAATGCCGCAGACCACCAAGCAGGAGATTCGGAAGCGTATTGAAGACAGTAGGGCCCAACAGCGAATGTTGCAACAGCAGGGACAGTCGCAGCCAAGCCAAATGCAAGCCGGGCCGATGAGCGTGCAAATGCCACAACCCACCCCTCCACAAGGCATGCAGAATCCTACGTTTGCCCAAGCGCAAATGGGAGCGCACCCTCCGACGCAGTCATCCCCTGCAAACATAAGCCTCGCCTCCTTGCAGCAGGGGATGAACCAATTTCCGGTACAGCCTCCAGCTGGGGAACAGTCAGTCGGAGCGCCGCTAACGGCTATGAGATTGCCTATCACCGATCCAGCGCAGGCGCAGGCGTTTGTTAATGCTCTCGTGGCAGAGGCCAAAACTCACAGTATGCCAATGTCTTTTCCGTCAGGTATCATAATGATTGTTCCTTCCCAGTGCCCAACCCAGTGCCCATCCATATGTCGCCGGAAGTGGAACAGAAGTATTGGCAGTTGGTCACTCTTGCTCGAGAAGTAGCTGCCCAGCTTCGACATGAGCTCACTCGCTATGTCACAATAGTTCCAGAAAATGGGTCAAGTGTCTTATTCACTGCCGCCCCGAAACTTGTGAGTGAGGCCCATTTAGAAACACCGGCAGAAATTGAGCCCTCTTTTCTTAGCTCATGTTGATCGAAGAACAAGTGGTTGGACGTAACAGCCAACCGCCCCGCTATTATCTGCAGTACCGTGAATTGCTGGAGACCATCAAACGCATGTACACCTGGGACACGATGATTCGTCACACCTACCTCAACATGCAGCCAAATGAAAGCCCTGGCAGATCTCCCTATTGGCCTTCATCCCAGTGGCTGAGGGAACAGGGCATAGACCCTCAGCTTCGTATTATCAATCATCATGACCCAGATCCTGAAATGGGACAGGCTGCTCAAGCGGTGCAAACTCAAGTTCCCGGCAACTTAAATCAACAGCGGAAGGGCACAAAGCGCTCCTTGGATGAAGGATCAGCTCCGCCTACGAAACGTGGACGGCTATCCGGTGCTGGTGTTAATCCTTCGCCATCACCGGCAATGGTTGTTCCCACCCCTGGACCATCCAGCACTCCTCATATGGATGCCTCACAAACTCCCGTGAATGCGCCTACCGTATCAGACACGGCCAGAACACCCAAATCACCTGAAGTCAACAAAGGCAAGGGTAAGACCACTAAGTCCCGTGCACCCCCCAAGCGCAAGTCAACCAAACCGGTACCGTCAACGGCAGAGGTCATCGTCATTGAGTCGACCCCCAAGCCGCAAGAGCGTGGAATCAAACGACCGCGGGATAGCGATATTATTGTTTTGGACGGTGCTGGAGAGGACGAGCCTACTGGAAAACGTGCCAAGCTCGACGTTCGGGAGGAGAAACAACCTGTTGCGGACGCCGTCGTGTCTGCGCCGCCGCCAGAGCCCGCTCAACCCGCTCAACCCGCTCAACCCCCTCAGCCGGCGTACAACATGTTCTTATCAATGACAAGGCCCGAGGACATTACGATGGAGCAGGCATTAGCTCAGTATAACGAACTACGTGACCAGGCCAAGCAGGGTGAAGAGGAGGCTGCCAAGTCTGTGGAGGGTGCAATTGTTGGTGAAGCGCCTGATCAACCTGCCGACTCGATGTTTGCTGGTCTGGACCTGGAGAGCGAGGTGATGGAGTGGGTCGACTGGGATTTTGGGGACGCCGATGAGTCGACACCGGAACTGGAGAAGGTTGCGCAATCTAGCCCAGAGACGACAGACTCAAACAAGAAAGCTGCAGTCCCTGGAGTTGATGGTGCGATCCTCGCTGCTCCGGCTGTTGATCCCCAGCCTCTCGTCGACGGTCAAAATGTCAAGTGGGACTGGGAAAACCCGGTAATCTCCGGGCGCTGGGCAATATCCGAAACGCCTATTATCTATTAATGTAATTCTCTCCTCAGTTTTTTCTGGTTCTTCAGGTTTGAGAGACTTGGCTCCTCTCTTGTGTAGTCTTCTCGCAATGGCTCGATGCCAAGCCCGATACTCGCCTCTTTATTCTTTGCTCTTTTCGTGTCGATGACGCATAGTCATTTAATATCCTCTGGTTTCTCTGTATGTGCTCTTGTCTGATTACCTTACATGCTGTGGGTTTACATTGTACGCCTAGTCTGTAGTCCCCAATACACTCTCTGTGTTGTAGTACTTGCCGCATGTTCTCAAATGACAGGCAAGGTAGCTTTAAACTGAGTGCGGTGTTATACAATGGAAGGTAGTGTACAGGTCTATCTCGTACATGAAGTAATATAAGTGACGGATACATCGTCCACCCAGAGGTCCTTACGCCCCTAATCTGCCAAATCCAGCGAAGGGATCCGACTTCCGTGCCGTGTTCCTCAACAAAGTCGCCTGCAGCTTGCTGACAGCTACACTCTTCTCCTTTCCCCTCTTCACCTCACCGTGGGGCTCAACCCTCGCCAACCCCACTCTACGTGCCTTAGCCTTCTCTGCAACCGCAGCGACGACAAACCCGCTCTCGGCCTCCATCATCCTCCGTTTCGCTTCTTCGGCAGCATGCCATGCCCTCCGGCGCTCCCTCCATTCCTCGGTCTCTTCCTCCTCCTTTTCCCTCTCCAGTCCCTCAGCTGCTGGGAGCAACTTGATCTCCTCGTTCAGCCCGTACTTGTCTTTCAACCCCTCGTCCGCAAGGCGCTGCGCCTCCAGCAGCTTCTTCTCCTCCCTAAACGTCTTGCGCAGCTTTGAGCTAACAGTGTACGGGTCGGCAGTCCGGCGTTCGCTCAGCTCCTGAAGGCTGTCGATCCTCGGCCGCTCAACCTGGTCGATCCTCTTCAGTGCGCTTGTCGTCTTCTCCAAAGCAGCAAGTGGGTCTGCCTCCCCCGCAGCCTCCGGGTCATGGACCGCATACCCTCCCGCTGCAGCAGGGTCCCATTCCTCGTCCTTCTGCCTCGCCCCGGACTCGACGACATACCGCGTGTGCTGGGGATCGGTGCGGATCTCGAACCACCCACCGCAGAGGTGGCATTTACACCGGAAGGCGTAGATCGGAGTGCTATAGTAGTTCCCAACCTTGCGTTTCTCTGCATTGTACCGTACTCCCATGCCGATGTGGGCGTTGCAAGTGCTACACCATACTACATGCACGTTAGGCCTTCGGTCATTCTTATACAGGAGAGTGACGCACTGTTGAAAGGTAACTCGAACCGGGTGACAAGGATGCCTTTATCAATCTTCCTTGCCCGATCTCCCAAAGCATGCTTCCCATGATATGCATTCAAGTTTTTATGCTTCTCCGGGTCATAGTCTGGAGGATAGTATTTGTTGAATCCCTGCATGGCACAGGTGGGTATGAGTATGAGGAGGTGACTGCAAGTGCTCTCATTTAACGTGCCAGCGCTAAAGTACGTAAGCGCCTGTAGAGTGGCGAACACTCCGGAGCTAAAGACGGAAGCAGAGTACTCTCCAAAGTGAAACTGTACAGTTCTAATCTTGTGTGGCTGAGTCCCTTTCCTCGTCGTTCACTTCACTTTCATCGTCGTCAAAGGTAGGCTGTTCACCGTTCGACATCGTCCATTCCAACATGGCATCACGTCCCACCGTTCAGGTCAGGGGTGCTGGTCAGTCTTTATCTCATAGTGAGGATGGGGAAGCTAACAACCTGTACAGAGGGCTCTAGCTCCCTCCCCCTTCCCGCCGTTTTCACCGCACCGATCCGTCTCGATGTCGTCCAGCAGGTGCACAGTGCGTCTGCTATACCCTCAGGTGTATAACACGAGCTGACACAGCTCGCAGAGAGCATCGCTAAAAACCGCCGCCAGGCGTACGCCGTAAACGTCAAGGCCGGCCACCAGACCTCCGCCGAGTCCTGGGGTACCGGTCGTGCTGTCGCCCGTATTCCCCGTGTAGGCGGTGGAGGAACGCACCGTTCAGGCCAAGCCGCGTTCGGCAACATGTGCCGTGGCGGTCGCATGTTCGCCCCGACAAAGACTTGGCGCCGCTGGCACGTAAAGGTCAACCAGAACCAGCGCCGGTTCGCTGTCGTCTCTGCTCTTGCTGCTTCTGCTCTCCCTGGACTCGTCCTCGCTCGTGGGCACAGGATCGAGGAGATTGACGAGGTTCCCCTGGTCATCCCCTCCTCTGCTGAGGGGTTCAAGAAGACGAAGGAGGCTGTTGAGCTGCTCAAGAGCCTGAACGCGTACACCGACGTCGTCAAGGTGTCCAACTCGCGCAAGCTCCGCGCCGGCAGGGGGAAGATGCGCAACCGCCGTCATCGCCAGCGCCGTGGCCCGCTCATCGTCTACAACGAGGATAACGGGATCGTCAAGGCCTTCCGCAACTTGCCCGGTGTGGAGATCGCCAACGTGCGCAGGCTCAACCTGCTCCAGCTCGCCCCAGGTGGGCATCTGGGCCGCTTCATCATTTGGACCGAGGGTGCATTTGCCCTCCTCGACGAGGTCTTCGGTACCCAGGACAAGGCCGCCTTGTTGAAGAAAGACTACTACCTGCCCACTGCGAAGATCTCTAACCCCGACGTGACCAGGCTCATCAACAGCTCCGAGATCCAGGCCGTCGTTCGCCCTGCTGGGGAGAAGATTCAGCGCCGCCCCTGGACGCAGCGCAAGAATCCGCTTGTCAACCGTGCTGTCCTCTACCGGCTCAACCCCTACGCTAAGGTGCTCAGAAAGGAGGAGGCAGCGAGGCAGAACAAGCAGGGGCATGTGCACAAGTCTGTCCCGGCTAAGGCACACGAGGCTGGCGAGCAGTTCATGAACATCCTCTTCTCTGCTTGAGTGGGCTGTGGTCGTCATTTTGTCAGGTGTATGCGTCCATAGGAATATGAGTTATGCATGCATGCTATTGAGTTGCGGTGGTGTCTATTTTACAGTAAGATCAAGCGCTGCTAGACAGACGCGTCCCCCGCGCTCTCAGCAGCAGCAGCTTTTGCCCTCCTTGCCGCCTCCCTATCCGACTCTGTAAGCTTCTTTCCCCACTTCGCCTCCACAGGGGGATCCCAAGCCCCAAGCTCGGCCTTGAGCTCCCCCAGATCCTGCTCCCATCTCTCTTCCCAATACACCGTAATAAGCGGCTTGCACTCCGCCGCGACTCTCATCGCCCATGGCACATAGTCCCTCAAGAGCATAGCCTTAAGTTCGCTCTTCACCCTCAGCGGGCCAAGCAAGGCAGACATGTACGCCATCGGCAGTCCAAAATGCAAAGCCTCGAAGACCTTGAGCGCGAGCTCATACTGCACACTGACGGGGAAGCCGAACAGCGTGTGGTAGAAATCGTGACACTCCCGGTAACGCTGCATGACATACGCGAGTTCGGGGTCGTTGATGTAGTGTACCTGTGAGCGGGTGTCGGGTGTTACGCCCGTGCGGTCGAGCCAGGATACGTACGTGTTGCCGAAGGTGTTTGCGGGCAACGCGCGGAGGGAGGGGAGGGAGACGGTGTCTGTGTTCACTCGTGGGCGGGCTTTGAGCACACGCCGTCCTTCGGGGGAGGAGAGCATCTTGTCCAATAAACCTGGTAAGGCGCATTGACCGGTCGTCTCTCCCAGCGCAGCGACCATATCTGCAATCGTCAGTTCTTACTCTAGTGGTTACTACTGATGGGACGTACCACCCCGCCTAGGGTTGAGAAGCGCTGTGATGCCCGATCCGACCGCAAGGAATGCGTTCTCGAAGGCGTTGAGGGGGATATGCCCAGGATACGCAGGCGCAGACCGATGTCTCCTTCCCTGTAGTGCGAGTGCCGCTCTGGGCAGCTGGGTGGGCGACTTGGGTATACGGGCGAGGATGGACATTGGTGAAGGAGGAAGAGGTGATGGGGACCCTGACAATGTTGAGCTCCTTCATCATCAGCACTCTCTCGAATGCCATTCATTACAACCTCCCAATGCCCAACCCGGTAGGATATATAACAAGACTCCACAGGAGTGGTTTGGTCGTGAGTTCCTCCTGACTGTCAGCAGAGAGGATTCTGAGGAGCGTGTAGCGCGACACTTTTGTTGCAGACACCCGGGGATGGTGCATATGGCGGATGAGAAAGTCGGCTGTGAAGATATCGCGTATATAAGGTATCCTTTCAAGGTGTAGAACGTACACCCGCACGGGGTGTCCAGACCTGTGCTTCAGCGTTCTTTCGGCGATATGTTGGCCACTGTGTTTTCGCGACTTGACGATTTTCCGCCTGCATGGTTATGTGCCTAATTTTGGGTCGTCGTGTGAAGAGACCATCTTCCTCTTCTCTTATGACGCACCCTCCACCACAGGAATGGACACGTCTTTATTTCGCCTCAGTATCAGTTGAACGTGGCATGTTCATCATCCCTGCAGGAACAGTGGTAATTGGTCGCCAGCTCAAGTCGCATCTTCCGTTTCACCCTCTCCGAACGTGCAGAGAAAGACGGCAGATGAAAACCATGCTTCCTTTGCGAAAAACAATATCCCGAGACCAGGGAAACCGACATCTGAGCAGAAAGTTCACAACAACCTTCCCACTTCGGATCCTCAGCCAAACTCTCTCTCATCGAGGGTCTAACAGCTAGCAAGTCTAATCCGTCATCGATCGTTCCTTGCCCCTCTTCACCCGTTCACCTCGTGCATAACAACAGGGATATCGGATCTCAGGGGCAACCTCATCCTGCTGTTTCCACTTGAGATACGCGCCGTCTCCAACAGGTACGCCTCAGCTGACCTGCCGAACGAAGACCTCCAGAGACACATCGAGGTAGACGTTCAGGAAGTCGTCGTCGCCTGCCTGCCGAGCCAGCGCATCCGCCGCGAAGGAACATCGCGGACATGCATACGTTCTTCGTTGTGTGGCAGCGGGCCGCATCCAGCGGGCAGGAGGGTAGGGGAATTCTGCTGGACACCTTATGGGGCATTATAAGGGCTCGCCGATTGGCCCGATGAGGATTCCTCTTATCACCAGGCTTATCGCTATGTTGTGCTGTTCAGAGAAGAGTGATACGCCAGTTGTTGTTTGTGTGAGGATGAGAAGTGTTGTTGATAACATATATATTGTACTCCGCTCCGTTCCCCTCGTCGTTAACGTCAAAGTCAATATCAACTGAAGCGATGATCAAGATGTAAATGGCTTCTCAGTAAACGGCTGATAGGCGGATCGGGAAGTGGAGAGTAATCAGGGGTATCGAAGCTTTCGGAGCAGTCCGGTGACCGAACCGAACACAGACTCGTGGCGGGCCGGTACCTGGGAAAATGGCAGAAAATTCACGATGGAAGTGTTGATTGCGCGATCCATCACACACGTGCTGAAGGTCATGATTCGTGTTGTGCGATGGTATAGTATGTGACGGTTGGCGTCCGTCTACAATGTGCGGGTGGGCAAGTGGAGAGAGCTCTAATTCTGGTTCAGACTAGCGGGGATAGCGAATGTGTGTGACATTCAATCGACGGAGAAACAAGGGATCACCACGCAGCGCGGGTTCAATAAAGAAGATCTTTAAGAATGAGCGGATAGGAAAAAAGAGTGTGAAATAAATGGGATGAAATGCTTCTTGGTTAATATCCTTGTGTTAACCCTGTCGTCTTCTCTCCTTTAGCCCTTGCCAGCATACGGGAATCAGCTTCCGTTTACGGGGGGATTATAAGGCCTGTCCCACCGCCAATTACCGAGCGGGGCGACCGGCGGTTTCCTGCAACGTCGCCTCCTCTGGCAATTCCCGCCCTCATCTCATCCCCTGTGTTGGGGGATCTCCCTCGACGTCGTCGAAGTGGTCGTCCTAGAACACCTCGAGCGCGGTCATGGACGCCCTCCCTGGTAGCATGGCCACCTCACCGCTTATCTCACCCTTTGACACCAACCCGTCTGCCTTTCCATTTCTCCCAGTAGCCGCTCATCACATTCATCAATCTCCGGATGAACAACTTCCGTTGATCAACGGAGGATCGTCACCCAAGAACAACAAGCGGAAGCGGACTCGGAACGAAGAGGATCGTCCAGAACCTCGCCGCCTCAAGCGCACCTACGAAAGTTGCGCTCGGTGCAGAAGCAAAAAGATAAAGGTGTGTTGCATACCTCCGCTGCTGATCATCGGCCGGTTATGCTTCCTTTCATGAGCGTCCTAATACTGACCTTGTTCTTCGGCAATTCCCGCCCCTTTTGTTCTGCATTTGTCTCACCTCATCAGTGTGATAACAACAGTCCCCGCTGTAAAAACTGTGCCGACGCCAATGTCGACTGTCAACAAGAGGATCGTCAGAACAAAACACTCAAGCTCCGTGGACACGAGGAACTCCTCCAGTCCCAGCTCAACTGCTGCGTCCTGTTGCTGAAACATCGAGATCCTTACTTTGATCTGAGTCGGCTGGAACAGTTCATCTCCGACGATAAGATCCAAATCTCCGAAGAGGATGCAGATGTCCTTCGGAAAAACTCGCAGCTTCTTAGGGGGATTAACCCATCTCCGCGGAGCCGACCGATCAAGGATCTCCCTCAGCGGCCTACACAGGGGGACATCTCTCCCAACGAGTCAGAGGAGACCTATGCTCCAACATATCCTCCTCCCCCTCCTCCTCCCCCTCTTACTATCCCTCCAACTTTTATTCCCCCTACCTTCCCCTTCTCTGACAGGACCGAGTTTGCGGGCACTAAGCTAGCACCCACGTTTGAGTTCGATGGCTTGCCCCCGGAACTCGTACATGGGAATCCTGGTGATGACTTGCGCGGCCAAGATCCACGAGGGAATGACCTCTCCAACAGCGCTGCTGCTGCGCGCTCATTACGCGTCGACCGAATCCTTCGCGAGTCCTCCTTCCTCATCCCGCATAAAGCGCGTATGATGAACGACGAGGACTCGCCCGATCTTCCCGATCGCGGGCGGACGCCTTACGAAGGCCCTGAAGTCCCTACGGACGACCCGGCACTTATGGGCGACATCGAGGAGAATCAATGGCTCAGCCGGCCCGTGATTCGGAACGAACATCCGGGAAAGCCCCCTACGGACAAGGAGAAAAATCGCGTTTTTCTCCCGAAGAATAGAACAGAAGTGGCACGTCTCGTGGACGTCTACTTCCAGCGTCTCAATCATCTCCGCCCAGTGTTCTCCTCTCGCGCATGGTTTGACTACAAACTCCAGGAAGAGTACCGCCTTATTGACAGGTGGAACGCTTTTGGAACCTTGGCGGACGAGACGGAGAAGCCAAGGCCGCCGCCGCCGCCGGAGATCATAAGACGCAGGAAGAAGGGGAAGAAAGATGAGAAGGACGACGATCCTGGTTTCCTCTGTTCTTTGTACTTGATCCTCGCAATCAGTCGCATGGCGGACATCGCTTCAGACCGCCAGGAAGCGAAGAGATCGGACATGAAGCATTTCCCTGTCCCGGCACATTTCTTCAAGAGGGCGGTCCAGATCAAGGCCGAGCTTCGGGTCACGATCTCCTCCCTGCAGGCGTTGATACTAATGCAGTGGTATCTCTACACCGAGGTGGGTAGCATATATAATGGTCTTGCAGAAGGTTGCTTAGGATGTGCTTCAGCGCCATGGTCGGACCTTGTGGAGACTTGTCGGTAACTTGGTCCGCCTAGCGATCGAGCTCGGGCTTCATCACGACCCTATCGATTCTGGGGACACCTTCGACCCTGACGAGATTGAAGATCGCCGACGTCTGTGGTGGATCGTCCTTGTCCAAGACCGCGGAACGTCTGTCCTTCTTGGGCGTCCTATTGGTATTGGCGAGAATGACTACAACACCCACAAGCCTGAATCTGAGACAAACTTCGACATCGGCCTGGAGATCACGCACATCCAGGCGCAGATCTGTGACACCTTGTACCGGCCCGGGAAGATCTCTGGTGAAGAGCTGTTCAAGTTCGCCAATGGGATCAACACGAAGCTTGTGCAGATGCGCGATGCACTTCCCCCAGAGTATCATTTCTATACGAAGGATACGGAGAACTGGGGCGATCAGCAGAAGATGGTCCTCCTTGCGAACTTGAGTCAGGAGCAGGGGCTGACCTTGCTGAAGTACATGATCGCTCGCATCATGTTGCTTCGTGCGATCTTCACTGCTGAAGACATCAGCGAGCATCAAAGAATGCGTGCCTTGCGAGACGGTGAGTCCTGTTCCCTTTTATGGATTAGCTGCTGATTATGCCTGTTAGCACTGATATCTGCTCATAACGTCCTTGTCATCCACAGCGCTCTTCTGCAGTTCACCGACTGCGCCTTCTTTGTCTCACCTATACCCATCCAGATTGCGGCCATGGTCGTCATCTACGCCAAGGCAAATACCAACTTCCTCACCCGACCGGAGAGTCCCACGCCAGAGCACATCGCCCGTGAGGATGTCTGCTTAGCGTTACGCATGATTCCTCAGTTCCGATGGCGATGGGGACGACGAGATTCTCATGGTGGTCAGTTGTCAGATTACGTCAAATACGTCTACGCCTCACATGAGCCCAGGCCATCCTCTAATGAACTTTACTTCTGAGGCAGTGTTTGGTCCTATCCTACATGCCTTTGGTCCACCAAACCCTCCTATGCTTATTGCCGAGCATCATTTCACGGAGCCAGACGATACCATTCCGATCACTTCGGGCACCTCACCGCTCTCAGGGGGAATGCTCTCACCCATGGATACTCTTAAGAACGTCCAGGGTTTCGAGAACAGGAAGGCGATCCTGAACATCGTCTCCTCGCTGTTCCTCGGCACGACACCCTCTGTCGCCCATCCTGACGCTTTGGAAATCGACGAGAGCTTGCTCAACGCTGATTGGCGTCATGGTCGTCTTGCTGGCTTCTCGCAGGAGAAGATGTCTCATCTTGACGAGGGCAACGTTAATGCTGAAGGATCCGGGGTCCCGGAAGGTTTCGATCTTCAGTTGCTTTTAGCGACTGCTCCCATCAAGAGCGATGGTTCCATGATACCCAGCCTGCGCCTCAATGCAGACTGGATGGTGAGTGCTGCCGTTCAATTCTATCACGTATGTCTAACACAGTTCATTTTTAGCCTGTCGTGACCGCACCTGAGAAAATGCAGGAGATCTTGGCCACCCATCCGATCAGCTCGATCACTTCTATGGGCTGATATATATTATTTCTCACCATCTTTCGTTTTATGTGGTCTTTCGTGTTCCTCATCTGTATGAGTCACCTTCTTGTCTACCATCATGACCATCAAGCCTTACACATAAAGGGCTCATGTAACATAAATACCCTTGTGCTATGAAATACCAAATCGATCGCATATTACGTTCAAAAAGTTGCCGTCCAAGAGTTGAGGGTCTTAGGCCCGATGATAATCCGAGAGCAGGACCTGGTGATTCCGCCGTTCGGACGAGCAGCATAAACACCGTCCTTACTCACCTTTATCCCACCACCATGGCACTCTCCACCCTGCAGGAGAATGCTGCTAGACTCAGCGCACGCATACAAGAGACAATTGCAGAGCGGACACGCGACATTTCGCTAGGCAAGTCACCTAATGCTGCGATGTTCGACACGTCGGAGGACAAGGTGCGACAGATCAGGAAGCAACTAGATTCTAACCAGGATAGGGAGAAGTTAGAGGCAATGAAAAGGCTTATTGCGGTGTGTTTACTAAATTCCTTGGGGCGCGACCACTCACTGACTACCTATTCAGATGATTTCGAAGGGTCGGAACGTGTCCGAGTTCTTCGCCCAGGTGGTCAAGAACGTCGCCTCGTCTAACTTAGAGATCCGCAAACTGGTGTACATATACCTTCTGCGGTATGCAGACCAAGAGCCAGATCTTGCCCTATTGTCTGTCAACACATTTCAGAAGGACCTGAGCGATGGCAATCCGCTCATTCGTGCTATGGCTCTGCGCGTGCTCTCTGGTATCAAGGTCCCAGTTATTGGCAGCATTGTTGCATTAGGAATCAGAAAGTGTGCGAGTGACCTCAATCCATACGTGAGGAAAGCGGCTGCATTAGCGATCCCCAAATGCTATTCGTTCGTCGCATCTTCCTTCTCCATGAATCTTCATCTCACATCTTAATTAGATTGGATCCAATGCAACAATCGGCACTGATGTCCATCTTGTCCACATTGCTTCGCGAGCAATCGCCAATTGCGATCGGCTCTGTCGCAGTCGCATTCGATGCTATTTGTCCTGACCGCCTGGATCTTTTGCATCAGCATTATCGACGATTGTGTCGCTTGATGGTAGATGCAGACGAGTGGGGTCAGATCAATCTATTGGAGCTCCTGATGAGATATTTAAGGAAAATGCTCAGCAAACCGCCAGAAGTACTCGAGAAGAAGGAGGTGAGCATCAGCACCCAATTCATGTGACCATGCCAGTCTCATCTGGTCTTCATAGGGGAATGAGACCCAGGATTTCCTGGATGAGAAGGAACATGCAATGGATCCTGACCTCGACCTCTTGCTTGACTGCGCTGAACCGTTGTTCCATAGCAGGAATCCGGCTGTATGTATCTGCTCACCATGACTGACATTTCCATTCACGAATGTCGCAGGTGGTAATGGCTGTTGTGCGGCTATTTTACTACTGCGCCCCTCTTTCCTATCGGGTTAAGGTGGTCAAGCCGATGCTGCGCCTTCTACATATATCTCAGGAAGTTGCGGATGTTGTATTAGGGGATCTGCTTGTTGTTGGGGCGGATGAGCCTGTTCGTAACAACGGAGTCTCCAATATCGTTTCAACAACTGACATTATCCTGATTTTACAGAAACTGCTGAGTGATTACGTGCCGCGGTTCTACATTCGAACAGCAGACACGAGTCAAACGAAGCGCAGAAAGTTGGCTATACTCGTCCTGCTGTTCAATGCAGAAAATCAGAGCACGTTGTTGCGAGAATTCAAGGACTGTCTTCGTGACCCATGCGACAGCGTCGTAATAGAGGCGATCCAAGCAATTGGACAATGTTCCCGGCTGGTGCCGACTGGTCGAGATGAATGCTTGAGGGCCTTGATGGGCTTGATGCGTAGTCATCATGGTACTGTTGCGAGCCATGGTAATGCCCAGGGTGCTGAACTGTGAGTAGATGCTGCCGTAAATGCCGCAGTGCTCGTCCTGAAGTCGCTCATCACGTCATTTGCCGCCACCGACGCAACTGTTGCACTGGAGCTGATATCCCGATTGGCGCGCCGCCTGCCTCGAGTTAAACATGCTCAAGCAAGAGCGGCCATTATCTGGCTTGTGGGACAATACGCTGCTGATGACTCCAGCTTAATCGATAGCTCGAACGGCGTCTCAAATCTTCCACCTGGTGTTGTGCGCTGGGCACCTGATATCCTGAGGCAGGGCGCACAGACATTTGCAGTCGAGGTAATGTGATTTCTCCTGGCCGTTATATCGTACACTAATATCGGATGATAGGCAGAGCCAGTCAAACTTCAACTGGTAACTTTGGCTGCCAAATTGGTCGCCCTCTCACCGACGGACAATCGTCTGGCACTGCTGAGCCGATATGTTCTGTCGCTCGCGCGTTACGACAGCAGTTATGACGTGCGGGATCGCGCGAGAATGATGAGCACCCTGCTAAAAGGAATCAATTCCAAGGCGGCTGCCAGCACAGTATTGAGTGAAGAAGACACTGAAGAGGAGCAAGGAGGCGTTGTGCTTCGTAGGGAGCAGGTCCGCCTTATTCTCTTCAGGGGAAAGGTGCCGCCACCTGACGCAACACTCCGATGGTGTAAGCTTGAAACGCACTGGTCACAAAAATGCTTATCATATCTGTAGGTCATAATGCGGAAGCTGTCCTTGGAAGCATGGCTCTGCAGCTGAATAAGGCTGTGGAAGGCAATCGTACACTTCCCGGTTGGCCGGAGGAAGGGACTGATCCATCCTTGCGAGAGACAGAAGAGGATCGGCCTATGGCTCAATACGTTCAGGCAACCGTGAAAAACATGACCGGGTTTGGGTCAGGCTCCATCGCTGCAATACCCACTCCCATCGTCCTCACACCAGCCGATGGTTCTTCTCCTGCTGGCTCTGTACCCCAGGAGAGGCGCACAGATTGGACAGATCTTGACAAGTTCTATGCTTCTGAATCTGAGGAGGAAGAGGAAGAGGAAGAGGAAGAAGAAGAGGAAGAGGAAGAGGAAGAGGAAGAGACAGAAGAAGAGGCGGAGGCGGTGGAAGTACAGAAGGCACGTCCCGCACCAATTCCCGGAATGGGCCCTTGGGGAGGAGCGGAGTACGACGAAGACGAGGAAGACGAAGAAGACGAAGATGAGGAAGAGGAAGAGGACGAAGACAATGACGAAGCCGTGGACAATCATCCTCATCTAGCTGAGATGCCGAGCAAGCTGAGCGGTGCGGCAGTGATGAATTGGGGCCAAGCCAATCTGCCGTCCGATGACAGCGATCCTGCTGGCTGGGGAGCAAGCAGTTGATATTTATTTGAGCAGTGCTGTTTTACAACAACATGGATGGTCGTGTAACACTAGTGTACAGCGTTTCACCCCTTTTTACACGAGCGCTCCTTCTGGGAGGGCGTAGTACCTTGCTCCCTCTGGGAAGACATGATCTATGAATGATGAGGTTCTGTCAGCTTTATACCAAAACAGAGGTACGTACAGAAGTGCCCTTTGGTCCCCGTGCTACCATACTTAGCAGGGAATTTCCAAGAATCTGGGACAACATCTTTGTTGATGCGGAGGTAACGATCATCATGGGGCGCGTCTATTATGCGTGATCCATGTCGAGGCAGAAGGAATCGACCCACTTGCAGCTCAGTGTCGGTAATGGTTGACCGAGAGACTCGAGCGTAACTGGAAGAAGCACTCTCAGCATACATAACATTCGCGCTGACATCCATATTCCTTACCCTATGCGGTAGAGACCGCGGTAAAGCACATACTGGCACCACTTCAGAAATATCAGCTTACTCCAGAATATCAACAACAGAGTCAGTGGACATACCCTATCCCAGTCATCTTCGTCTATGTCGTTCATTCGACCATCTTCGACAAGATACTTATATGGGGCCGCTAAATCAAACGAATGTCAATCATCTCCTCATAACCTAAGACAATACGCATACGTCGATCCGCCTTCGGCTTGGACACTACGTATCCAAGGAAGATGGTCTTGCAACCATGAATTTCTGATCGGAACGATAGAGGAAAGAAACAGACCGGTTCTGGGTACCATTCCGCCATAAGCCTACCCAGCTCAGTTGACTGGAGCTGTCGGTCTAGAACATCTTCCTCTGGAAGACCGATTAGCACATGTCAGCTGAGGCCACTATGTGCAGTTACCTTGGCCGTCGTGGGAAACCACGACGTGCACATTTGTTCCATATACATCCAAGGTGGCTGTAATCGCAGGGGCAAGCTCTCCATGCTGACAAATTATAAGTAAAGAAGGGTGATGGTAACGTGACGATGTACAGGGGACGGCAACAAATGATGGCTGGAGTTCAAGATAGGATACTGTCTCCACATTAGCTTGACTGCAATGCAGTGAAAGCACGTAGTTCTGACCTTCGATAGAAGCACTGCACCCCAGGTATGTTTCTGCGGTCCAGGGCCCGGGTCGATGTACTGTCGTCGATGCGTCAGATGTGTTGGACACCGGCTAGTGGCAGCTACTTACATAGCCAAGATCCTCAGTCAGGACCTGTGTTCTGCAGCCATGTGAGTATGAGATCGTGCATAGATTGCGGCCACCTTACAGGTCCCGGTTTCCATATACGATTCTCTATGATCACTTATTAACCGAACTGAGTGAGTGAAATACAACCCAGCTCACATTGAGATCTGTCTCCAGCAGTCCAACTATGTCGAGCTCCATGCCACCTATCTACGTGTATGTTCAATGTTAAGCACCAGAAAATAGAAGCGAGAAGCTAACCAGATCTTTTAAACGGCGCTGACTATCCCTTCCTTCCAAGTCGATCCCGAAGTGGACTGTCCAAATTCCGGCAGTGATGATTCGTTCGCCGGCTCTGTAGGGTATCGGTGGCTGCGTGGGCATGCGAGAGGCCGTGATGCCAAACGAAAGGAGTATGAGGGTAACCAGCACGTATGGCACAGCACGGAAGGGCAGCGATTTCAAGTCGAACGATTGTACCCGACCGAAGCTCAATGTAAGTCCACCACAGATCAGTAGAATCGTCATCCACATCAAAACACTCAAAGAAAATAAGCAGTGGCTTGATCACTCATCCAAGATACTCACAGATCTGTTCGTTCTCGGAGATATATTCCACCAGGAACAAAGGCATAAGCGACCGTCCAAACATGGGCAAGTACAAAGAGGTTATTAATAGTCCACACCAAGAACCAGGCGATTCCGGGCGCGTAAACTGAAGTCATATCCAAGAATGACGGTAAGAGAGACATGAGGAAAGTGGCCAGTCCCAAACCGCCAGCAAATCCTACCCAATCACGATAGCGATACATTGCATAGCTTGCACCAGCGCCAAAAAACAACCAAAGCGGGTTGCGAGGCAACAGGGCACCGACCCGGGAAGCGCTCAGTGCCAGGCCGGCACACATGGCCACAACGACGAAGGCACCATATGGTAGCAAAGTGGGTCCGCGTATGGGGTATCCGGTCCAGGTCCAAGAAATGAGCGTGCCAGCATCGGAGACCAGGGTGTGTAAAGCTAGATGGGATGAATTGAAATACAATATAGTTCAGAGGAATTTACCAAAGAATAGCGCGCCCATACCGCCAACGGCTCCCATATATCTCAAATACGATCGCTGGGTTCGGGATGCGACTTGGGCTACAGGATTTTTCACAGGTCGGAGAACACGTTCCACCACAGCGAGCGCTGCCAACGCAGTGGCCAGCTCATGTATACCACCTTGGTCCTTGTCGATGATAGGCCAAGTTGGTAGATTGGCATGGTTTGCCATTTTGATGACCACAGAGAAGATGATGCCGAGCCCAAGTTCTGATCCTAGTTAGCACATGTTTCAGCTCCAGTACTGACTGCAGGCTCACGAAGCCCATTGGTTCCGTCGCGAACCGATGTTGACCAATATGCAGCGGCGGCGGCAGTTTGGATTATATTCGCTGCTGCAACAGCAAACAAGCGATTCAACACCTTCTCGAACTGCCAGGCGCCGAGGCCAGCCATGCATCCTAGGGCCAACAGTAACCCTTGACCAGGCTGCGTGGAAGCAAACCGCCGGATGGGAGGGATGACCAACAAGATTGGTGACCATGTTGACAGAAGTGCGACTTCGGACCCAGAAATTTCCAACGCCCATACAGACCAGTAGAATAGCTGCACGCTGAGAGATGTGAGAATGGACCAGAAGACGTATCCTGTTCGGCGTTACATCCTTCTTACATCCTTCGATCATGAGGCTCACCCAAGTACACGTCGCTCATGAAGCTCAGAGTTGCACGGAACAAAGCAGGCTCTGGCTCAAGCAACTTGCTGATCTCATCGGTTGACATGGCAGAGATCACTTTCGTCTCTGTTGTGAGTATCTCCGTTTGGAGAGTTTCCTGCAGCACAACATCACTAGGATCAATGTCAGATACAATTTTGCAAGTCCACTCTAGCTATGCTAGCTTAGCTAGCGGACAGAGGTGATTAGACCGTACCCTCCCTTTAAGGTTTTAGCAGGTCCGCCTTGAGTGATAGTTATCTGCTTAGGGTTTAACGACTGATAGTGGCAAACAATTGCGCACGGACCTCAATATCTCGAAAATCTAAGACGTTTCTTGAATCGAATGCGACATCCGCAATGATGAGGTACCACTCGAAAAAGCTGTAGATGGTGTAGGCCCCAGGAACATGATGCACTACATTCGACATGTTAGAAGTATCTTACACCCTACGGAACGCGTACCCTTATGCCGGATAAAGAAGTAAATCATTGGGACAAGCATTCCGAAGAAGGAAGACGCAATGAGTTTTCTACCAAAATGACTTCAGGCTGTGGCTCCTTGGGCGGAGGCTGCGCCGCATACCTTTGTCTCCCGGACGCGGACTTCCCTGGAGGGGAGCAGGCAATACAGCCTAACATCCAGGGTAATGTCAACACAACGTAGGTAATCATGAGAACATCATGAGCATCATGATCGTCTGTGGACGAGATGTAGACCCAGCCGCCGCTGAACGCACTCAGCATCAAGACCGCATGCTGATACATATGGGCGTACCAAGAGACCGTCCGAATCAACCCAACAATGACAATAGCATTCGCCCATCCTGGGCTCTGAGCTCTAGATACTAACCAGCAACAGAAAAGCAAGCCAAAGCGCGGTGCTATGCCAATCCTGAGTTGTCGTGCTCTTACATCCTTACATGACGCGTACCAGCAGTCAAGGCAATGAGTATTTGGAAGATGCTCCCTATATGGTTGGGTCAAACAGGTTCATTCGAACATGGCGGAGACAGCACTCACGCTCTGGATACCAGTCTCCAATACTTCATGCCAATACTCAGTGAGAATGCACGCGAGCGCAACTGATATACACTGACGTCGCACTCTATGTTGGAGTGAACAGGCTGCGTCAAGGGTGTGTGGAAAAGGACGCACAACAGAGGGCCACCACTCGTCCGGCCATCCAGCTTCATGTCCACAAACTCGTAAGTGCCGTCCTTATGTCGGAGCACTCTGTGCGCTTACCCACGCCATTCTTGACGATCTTATGGTAATGCAGCCAGATCCCGATTGCTAGCGCACCCAGAAAGGCCGATGCCGCGCACAGGGTGTGGGCATGTACAATCCACGTCCCCGGGAAGGAGACGGTCTGGGGCATATCGACGACAGCAAGCCTCAGAGGGCAAAATGAAGGTTAAGTTAGGCTTACTCTAGTCCAGTTTGTACCTGGTTGTTGATGAAACGCAGAGCACCGCCGAAACAAGCCGATGCGTGATGCGTCATTCGTCATGCGATTGGGAGGAGCGGAACCGAATGTTTATCCGAGCAACGGGAAACTGAGTTGCGAGGTGCTACACAATGCATGTATCTAAGTCTAGTGATCGCGGTATCCTAGTCATGAGAAGTATTGCTCAATCTTCAAGCGAGTCGAATGTTACGGCTCGGCCTTTTGTCGCTTCCGTGGAGGTTGACTTGATCCCGACCCGCCAGCCCGGTCGACCCGCTGCGGCTTGACGATATTCAACCCTAGAACGCCTTTGAGGCCCATCATTCCCACAGTCTTCGGGAGGAGCGGCGGCGTGTTGTTGCTCCCATCAGGACACTGGTATTTTAGGACGTTCATCGCGTAGTCGTTCGCTCGCTGGACGAGGTCCTGCTTCGTCCAGCGGAGTACCTTCAGGTAACTGTTGTAATAGCCCATCCATGCCTTAAATGGACAGTGAGAAAAGCAACACGAGTATGCTGTTGACACCCTTACCTGGTAAGCTTGCGCCTTGCTAACAGACTCCATCGCTTGATATGTCTGGGAGACCATTTCCTGCGCGGACTTGAATGCTGGGCTTTGTTCATCAACCAATTCATCGGATCCCGCGTGACGCTTGAGTGGTAATTCGCGAATCTCTTTCTTACTCAGGAACGCTTCCTCTTCGAAGTCCGAGAGGATGAGAATGCCATGGCCTTGGGCCCCAGCTCGAGCAGTTCGTCCAAGTCTGTGAATATCTGCGGAGTGATCAGGGACATTGTATCACGAAAACATGTTTAGCTTACACTGCTCCGGAGAGGAGGGCATCCCGACTTGATACACGGCGGTAATACCAGGAAAGTCCATGCCTCGTGCTGTGACGTCCGAGGAGAACAAGATGCCTTTCATCGTCTCTCTAAACCCGTCCGCCTGTTTGACTCGCGCACCCTGGCTCATGCGACTGTGCATCTCGAACATTGGTGCCTGTTCAAGGTCGGGGATAGCTCTGAATAGATCGTAGGCGATAGCGGCTCCGCGAGCAGTAGAGAAGAACACGATGATTTTTGTGAAGGGGCTTTCCACAGCCTGGCGGAGAAGAGTGAGCAAGACGGCATCGATTTTTGCAAGTGGGGCGATGATGTAGTCTTGCGCCACATGCTTGTGTGTCGCTTCCTCCTCCTCGCCGATGGTGCTGATGAACTCGTGTTGCTGCTTGAGCACAACGTTTGAGATCTCCCGAATTTGTTTATCCACGGTGGCGGAGAAAAGTAATGTTTGACGCTGATCCTTGGGCGTGATGGCCCTCGCTATTTGCAATATGCTCTTTTGGAAGCCTTGGTCCAGCAGACGGTCGGCTTCGTCCAGGATGAAAGTCTGCACAGTCCGCAAGCGAGGTGTCAGATTAGAGTTCTCAATGTGATCCACTAGCCGGCCGGGCGTCTGAATAGAGAGTAAGTGCTGAGTAACTGAGAGTAGATGTATGCGCACAGCAATGAGGATATCACTTCTTTTTAGTAGGAGGTTGTTTCTTTGCACTTTGATATTGACACCTCCAATAGCAGATTGTGCACGATACAGCGAGCCCTCCAGGAGCATGTTGGCTTCGGCTTCTATTTGTAGGCATAGCTCGCGAGTTGGCGCCAGCACGAGAATGGATATTATCCCTGGAGGAGGTACCGGTTTGCGCGCGAGGCGGTCGATGGAGGGGACGAGGAAGGCAATCGTCTTTCCCGTGCCGGTTTTGGCTTGACCACTGGTAACGAAGTGAGGATGACGCTCCGGGCTGATTCTGGAAGAAGCTCACAAGACATCCTTCCCTTCCAAAATAGGCTTGAGCGTCTTCTCCTGCACCTCCGTGCAGTACTCGAAGGGTATGCGGTCGAAGACAGGCTTGGTCAAAAGACCTTGTTTTAAGAAATCAGAGAACTGGACGTTAGAGAGATATGCAGACTTGTCGGTGCTCGCAGGGGGTACGGCAGCTGGAACAGACAATGCAGGACTGCCGCTGGCTTGAGAGGTCGACGTAAATACGCCAGCGCTTCCTGAGGTTCGCAACTGGGAAGGTTGAGGTTTTGGAGGTGGACGAGTCCGTTTGCGGTTTGGTGCGTGGGATGGCCTTCCGTTGACCTGTGGTGTTGCCATAAGCGAAATATTTCGAAGATTGGCCTGATGCAGTGTGTAGAGGGCGTGCGTGGATATCGTAGGTATTGGCCTAATGGACAGTAGAAGTGTCTTTTGAACACAACGGCATGTCATTTGCTCTCCAAAGAAAGACTCAGACTGACTCTAAGATGGTTTCCCTCTTCCAGGGTGGCGCGTGTGAAATTTCCTAAACGCGTAACGCGCCGATGTTGTTATGATGCGCCCGAACGGAAGGAGAAGTGATACCGCACAGAACCTCCGGTGATCACGTGACAAAATACGGTGCCTCGCAATCAGTTTACAGCGCGCGAATCTCGCGGATTGGGGCCGCCAGTGCGGTGCGATTTTGGGGGTTCGTAAACAGTGCGCAACTGATTTGCCCCCGACATAAAAGGCCCGCGTCACACTTCACGCCGCGCCTTCATCTCACTCTCTCCCCCACCACCACCACCACATCCGGCAACTTCGCCACCCTCCGACTTTCAACAACCCACTCAACAACCTATCAACAATGTCTGGTATGCCTCTTCACTCGTCAATACCATCGATTCCAATACTTATGCTCCTTCCTAGGCCGTGGCAAAGGTGGCAAGGGTCTTGGTGAGTATTTGGTGGAGGTGTCAGTAGCTGGAGCAGCATACTCATCGATCTTCTATAGGCAAGGGCGGCGCTAAGCGTCATCGCAAGATTCTTCGTGACAACATCCAGGGTATTACCAAGCCCGCTATCCGCCGTCTCGCTCGTCGTGGTGGTGTAAAGCGTATCTCGGGTCTCATCTACGAAGAGACTCGTGGTGTTCTCAAGATCTTCCTTGAGAGTGCGTCCTGCCTTCTGTCCTGTTGTGAACGCCCGGCTCATCAATGTCTAGACGTCATCCGTGACTCTGTCACCTACTGCGAACACGCCAAGCGCAAGACTGTCACCGCTCTTGATGTTGTCTATGCTCTCAAGCGGTCAGGCCGCACGCTCTACGGTTTCGGCCAGTAGATGCTACTTTCTTCCTCAGTTCCCTTCTCTCGTTTGTACCATTTCTGTAATCCTCGGATTGAATTGCCGGAGCTATACATACATGTTAACCTATGGTGATACAGTATGACTATGACCTGAGCGTGTAAACATCTGTTTGCGTAGGCCTACTTTCTGGGTGTGTCTGGTTAGGCGTCCTCCCCAATGAATGGGTCTGATAGCCATTCCAAGCGCACACCAACGACCAGCGTCACTCGCTGTCTCGGATGTGAGATGGCGATCCAGGTATAGCATGTTCGTTCACCTCGCTGTCGCAATCGTCAAATGAACATGATGAGGCTTCAGCTCATCCATTTGTCCCAGCTCCACCGTTTGCTCGGCTTGAGCTGTGCTGATTGTGCAATCAGTCTTGGTCTTAGCGGTAAGGGAACACCTTCCGGAGATGGATGTGGGGTTGGTGCGCCATTTCAGTATTAGACATTTGGAGAATACGAGCCATCCATAGCATCCACCTGCATATCGTAGCATCAAGTTACATTTGCACAATTATCAGAGCGATCAATGGCTGAATCCCAGAGTCCACTATGTGGAGACACTTTCGTGGGACATCGGGTGGCGCGGCACGGCTAAATCAGTTGTGAGATGACTAGGCTCTCAGTGGCACTGTGCGGGGTCAAACTAAGGTCTACCTCCGTCTCTCCATTCCTCTGTCACGTTCTCCCACGCGATTCTTCGCCACTCACTCACATCGCGTCTTGTGCACTCTCTCGCCGTCACAAAACGTGTTCTGCCGACATTGACAGTTCCCAACATGTCGTCCTCACTTTGGGCGGCGGCCGCGCAAAATAGCATTGGAAATAAACAGACGGCCGGCATCGCGCCAGGCGCCTTTAGTGCCATCGCGCCAGCAAGGTCGTTCGGTGACTTATCTCGGCCAAGTGGCGGAACCTCTGTCTTCGACGCTCCTTCTGGGAGCAATGACTTCGATATGTCTGGTCTAGAGAGCGAGGCGGCTGTTTTGGGTGGTGGATCTGGTCAGAATGCGTTTGGTGCTGCGCGACCAGTCGTGAACGCTTTCGGAGGGTCGACATCGTTCAGTCAACCCAACCCCAGTTCCTTCCCACCATCATCTCAGCCATCTGCAAATGCCTTCGGTCAACCATCCCAACGTGCAGAAAGCGCATATATGCAGCCTTCTCAAGGTTCCACAAATGCCTTTGGCCAGCCTACAACTTCCAGCTTTAGCCAAGCGAGACCATCTGCGTTTGGACCGGGCGGTTCGGGTATGGCTACTACAACACAGTCTGCGTTCGGACCCGGAAGGTCGGGAGTGCCAAGTGCTGTACCTGCTCAGACAACAAGCGGATCTGCATTTGGACCTGGGGGAATGGGTCCTCCGTCAGGGGCAACCATGACGTTTGGCAGGCCGGCGCAGAGCACATTCGGTCAGCCAGCGGCACCCCCGCCCATGACTTTCGGTACTCCTGCTCAGAGTACCTTTGGACAGCCGACAAATCCGTCTGTATTTCCTCAGTATAGATCACCCGCCCCTCCACCCGCTCCAAGGTCTGGATATGTGTCTACACCAGTGTGGAACCAACCAGCTCCAGCAGTGCCAGGGCTCGGCCAACCAGTGCCTGTTACTGGAGCCACTGCTCAGGCCCCAGGTACAACACCCAGCCAGGCTTCCCTCCCTCGCTTTGGATCAGCCGCACCAACTCCCAACACCTTCGGCAGCGCTCCATCTCCCGCTGCAATGCAGCCTACCACGCCAGCTTTTGCGACATCTACTCCATCTAAAGAAGTTACGGATGCTTTCTTCAAGACTGTATTTGCCAAGAAGACCCAACCTCCCGCAACACCCCCTTCTGTTGCTGCTTTCTCTTCTACTCCCGCAAATACGCCGCCTGCTCCAAGTAAGTTAGTTTCTAAAAACATGGTTATCTCTCTCATTGCAACACCAGGCTTTGGCAAAGCTGTACCGCCTTCATCTTCTGCAGCTGGTGCTACGACAACCGCTGTTCCTCTAACCGCATCTGATGATGCAGCGACCACACAGGCGAAAGCAAATGCCTTCTTCTCGGGACTATTCAAGAAGTCTGAATCAGGGCCGGTCGCCAGCACGCCAAAGATTGAAGAACCAATACCTGCTCCGGTGGTGCCCTCGACGCCCGTGAAGGGAAAATCGCCGGCCACGGTGGAACCTAGTATCTCTACCACGCCTCCTGGACCTCCGCCTGCATCGAAATCAAAGGAAGAAGCCAAGACTGTACAGGACCACTCCAACGCATTGGCCGCATTCGCTATGAAAGCGGCAGACAAATCGTCTTCAGAGCTTGCGACACTGTCTCTGGGTAATAAAGCTGCCGATGCGGCTGTTAAGAGAAAGGAGGCGGAGCAGAGTCGAAAAACCGAAGAAGCTGCTGCTGTCGAAGCGGAGGGCAAATCCGCCGAGGCATTCAAGGCATTTCGAACTCAAGATCCATTCGAGCGATTCAAGACAGCACCAGCCCCCTCATGGCTTGATGCACCGCGGGAGAAGGCGGACTGGGAGATTAAGCTGGATGAGGCGAGGAAGAAACGGGAAGCAGCGGGCGCACAGACTGAATTCGACAACTCTGCTTTCACGAGCGCTCAAATTGAAGAACGGCGGAGGCAGAGAGCTGAAGAGCATCAATTAGAGCATGATGATTCCGACGAGGAAGAGGGAGAGGAAAAGGAAGAGGACAAGAAAAAAGAAACCTCGGACACAGAGGAAAAGGAAGAGAAATTCCCTGAGGAGAAACTGACAAGCAAGGAACCGGTTCAGAAGGAGTCTTCGGCAGCAAAACCGACGTCGATTGGCACTAAACTTGATAGCAACCTGTTGGGCCTTTCACTTGGATCGCCTCCATCTAAAGAGCTGCCAGTATCTGTGGGAGAGAAGTCTTCGCCCAAGGCTGCCGGTAAGTGTGCCACAAACCCATATTTTGCTCCCGTTTGACATTTAGAGCAGAAATTTCAAAACCTGCAAGTGTTCCTTCAACGGGCCCTACTACCAATCCTCCTCGCCTTTCCCCTAGTCCTACAGCTATAGCCGCACAGACGTCTGGTGGGAGTTCACCACGATCGCTGCCCCCGATTTCGCGCCCTCCTTCCGCTTTTGCACCCATCAAGAGTTCTCCCCTTGCCACCGCAACAGTCGTCGCCAACGAACCCATTATACCCGCTAAGGCACCATCTACATCACTCAGTTTCAATCTCGGTAAGAAGGCTCCGGCCAACAAGCCGCCAGCTTCGTCGAAGTTAGACGAAGTGAGAAAAATACAACCGGAGGAAGTTTTGACTCCTTCGGCTACGCTTCCCTTACTTGGTCAGCTCTCCTTGTCCACCTCGAAGGAAGGGTCACCGGTCACCAAGCCTGCGCAGCCCTTGAAACCAAACCCAATGGGAGGATGGCCAGAAGACCCGGTGCCTAAGTTCCGCCTGGAAACTTCTGTATCGCCTGACAGCAAGGTGGAGAGCACTTCCCGAGAGCTGGAAAAAGCCCGGCTGGCTATTGACGAAGGCCTGCGCCAAGTTTGTGTAACACTTCATCCTACGCGAAACAGGAATACTGACTACTTATCAGATACGTGCGACTGTGGAGAAATGTCGTGCCTATCATGAATTATTGAAAAAACCATCGCCTAATAGTAAAGGCCTCGAGCAGCTCACTGAAACAAAACGCTGGAATTTCGCGGACTTGAACTCATTGAAGGCCAGCGTGAATGACGTGCTGGCGGGTACAGGCCCTCTCAGAGATAAAACCTTGCAGTACAGGCGAGCATCTCTTGAGATTGACTCCCTGGTTCTCAAAGGTATTCCCTCCCTTAGTCACTGTACCCTGGCCACCTCACTCATGACTCAATTTTATAGCGGAGACAAAGAAAGAAGAGTGCGCAAGATTCAAGCGGGCACATGATGACAAGGACTTTGAGTCTATCATGCGTGTTCCCCACTTAGGACCGGAGCAAAGCGAAAATCAAGCGAAGCTTCGACATGGGTCTCTTGTAAGCATTGCTTTGAAATCCGGATGAACCGCATCAAGTCTCATAGCATTGTAGTTGGTTCACAATCAGATTGAGAGACTAGAAGATTATGTCGCCGGTGTTAGAGCCAAAGTCGTCCAGAGGAAGAACGGTGTGAAGCCTTTAACGTGTGTTGCATGCCTGATCTTGCCAAGCTGGTGCTAAGGTTTAATACAGAGGTCCTACCTTAGATACCGTCAATCGCACGATCCGTAATTTGGACACTGCAGCCGCGACGGAACTCATCACGCTGCAGGGATTGAACGATCGTCTCCAAGGGGCGAAAAGAATTAATCGTGCCCATGCACCCCTTCAGCGGGGAACTGAAGAAAGTATGGATGCTCTCGGCACAGAGATGTTGAACCTTCCGTCCACCACAGCTCAAGCTCAATCTGCATCCGCACCATCGACTGTATCCGCTACTCGCCTCAAGCAAGCGTTCCTTGCTACTCGCATCACACCTCTTGTGAATACTATGGCCAGTCAATTTGCCACTGCGAGGAATCCTGCCATCCTTGAGACCGATCTCAGTCTGGCCCTCTATAGCGGACCTTTGACGCTCCATATGGCACTTGCTGAAGAAGAGCTTGGCCAGTCTCTCAAGGAATTATCTCCACTGGCCACAAAGGAAATCCAGGCCCTAGAAGCTCCGCAGTCAGTCGAACAGGCCACAGTGAAGAGAATAGAGGTCAAACTGGAAGGAAATACTCCAATTGTCGAACAAGAAACGGAAACGACTGCCGTGCCCTTCAATATTTCTGGACCTCTCCCAGCCGGGTGGGAAGCGTGGAAAAATGCCCCCTACAAACCGCTAACGATTGACCCTTCGTTACGTACATCCCGACGGGCGCCTAGGCACGCATTGAGCGAACGGTCTGCTCTGAAAAGCACAGATGTATCTAAGGAACCAGCACATGGAACATTGGGTCCTGCTTCCCAAAGCCCAGCCCCTATTCCCAACACGGCAGATCTCAGCGCGAATGAAACAGGCTCAAGTGCTTCAGGCGCCCCGAAGCCTCCTATTTGGCCCTCTCTTATACCAGCCACAAGCACTGTAGTGCCGCCTTTAGGATCGATCCCGCCACTAGCTCGAAAGGATTTCCTTGGCTCTTTGCCACCCGTCAAGAAGGATAACATACCTGTTTCCCAACCTACGAAGCCAATCAGTATCAAACCTACTGTGTTCATGCCTTTGATGGGCAAACAGACCCAAGTCCCTACAGCAGAAGAACTACGGCAGAAAGCACAGCTTGCTTGGGGCAATCTAGGCTCTTCGAGCGACTCTGCTTCGAAGGACTCTGCTTCGAAGCCATCCCTGAGTTGGGACCCTTCGAAGTTCTTGTCACCTGCATCGTCCAGCTTAGCTCCAGCTGCGCCACTGCAAATTCCTGCGGCTTGGAAGGCCGTTTTGAGTGCCCCAGATCCAACGAAAACGCCATCGAGCGGGCCAGGGAGCGGACCACCTTCGAAGACAGCAATTCCTGTGGAAGAGCCGCAGCGCCCCGAAAATCAGCCTAGTCCCTCCGTCACGTTGAACACACAACCCGCAGAAGGGTCAGCGAAAGACGTGCAGGCATCTGTGCGTCACTCTTCTCTAGGGGCGGTTAGTGATGCGTCAAATGCAACTCCCATGGCGGTCGCCGCACAATCAAAGGCGTCCCACTCCCCACCTTTACCAAAGGTTGCGCCGATCACCAGTGCCCCTTCCATAAGCCTGCCAGAAAGTGTGGTCAAAGTGGATGAAACGAAAACTACACCCTCCAAGGCCTTCGACTTCGCGTCGCTTACAAAGAACGCCGTCACCTCCGCCAACCCAGGAGCTCCATCCTTCTCAGAACTTGTCAAAATATCTGAGCTATCATCATCAACAACCAACGCAGCACCTAAGGCAGCCACGAACACCGTGGCGGAGGCAGAGGCGCCCAAAACTCCACCACCCCGTCCCAGTCCCAATCTTGCGCAGATGAATGTGCGTTCCCCTCCACTACAAGCGATGTTCGGAAGTAAATCATCTTCATCTCAACAATCTGTTACCGTTTCGGAGGATTCTACAGCACCCCTTCTGTCGCTGCCGCCAGCTCCAATGAAGTCTGCATTTGGTCCTGGCGGATCTGGTATGGCTTCTTCACCCAATCCGTCAGCTTCCAGTAAGTCAGCCTTTGGACCTAGTGGGTTTGGACTGCGTGCTCCCCGCCCTCCTGCGACAACAACCGGATCTAGATCTGCTTTTGGTTCTGGTGGAAGCGGTGCCCCTACCCCCTTGCATGAAGACACCAATCCGCCTGGCATCCAGTCTCCCACGCCAGCGCCTGTCGGAGGCACCTTCGGGATGCATTCAGGTGGTGCGTCCGGCGCATTTGCCCATTCTTCCGCGCCTCGAAGCATCTTTGCAAAGCCAGAGGGTTGGACGTCTTCAGCATGCAGCAACAACACAGGCAATGTTTTCAAGCCCGTAACTGTAGTACCCACCTCAAGCAGTCAGAGCGGTAGCTCCGATTGGGCGAAGCGTTTCGGACACCTGCAAAACGCCACAGACGAAGAAGAAGAGGACGCCGATGGGGACCCGGATCCCAGCACATCGCATGGTAATTACTCAGAGGTGGACTATCGCGGACAGGCCACCGAACTGTCTGATCTCGAGGAGGCCGAGGAGGAGTACGAAGTTGTTGATGAATAGTTACGACGCTTGTAGATATACCTCTACAACCAGATCTCCTAGTCTCTCTGCAATTGATTTTACATCATGAAGCGCTCGTATCAATCCTCTCAGCGTGTACCGTCAGGATGGTCCCCTGCCTGTGTGTGATGGGTTTCCTCTCCTCCAACAGTCTCCCGCTCAACAGCGCCATTGATCCTAGTCGTCCGCCCGGTAGCAGGAGGCTCCATACCAGGTGGATACACGATGATAGATTCCAGATGTTCCAAAGCTGCCTGTATATCATACAATAAAGCAAGTTGTAGCAATTCAGCTTCAATACGGCCGATACCTCTGATCCGGAGTAACAAAATCGCTACGTACCCGGCCGACCTCGCTAAGCTCTTCCTCCTCTCCTCCTGTGAATGTCTCAAAACGGGATTCGTCCGCGTCTGCAAACATCTCGTCTTCCATCTCGTCATTATCACCGCTATTTTTGTCGGGATGGAGCGCGGCACAGATGGAAAGCGCTTCAAATATTCGCTCCACTGTCCAACAACTTGTCAGTAAATATATAGGACCATGCTCGCATCTACACACCGCTGTCCTCGCTTTCCGGTGTTATCAACAGCTCCCTCATCTCGCTGTCTTCATCTTCAGGTAAGGGTTGCCCCGCTGGGGTCTCGTCTAGTTGGCAGTAGATTGCCGGTCCAGAGGGGGTGCGCTTCACGGCATGCAACGTGATGGAAGGATAGTCGATCTGGAAGCCGCTGCCAGAGGTAGAGATGAAAACCAGCACGCTACATAAGACAAATAAACACACAAATTCCAAGAATGTGTAGTTCTCTTCTACCTTTCGATCACATAAAGCGTACCCTTGATATTCTCCCCTTCCAGTCCAGACAGGGGTGGATCGAGGGTAATAGACACATTGTCCTCCTTATGCCTCAATACGGGTGGTATGGAGTCAAACGAGTCGGGAGTCGATGAAGTCAGATTATGGTGCTCTTGTAGAGTAATATAGGAGGGTGCGGCAGATACAGATACAGTAGGCATATTGGACAGTAAATGTGAGAGTCGTATTGTTCTTCAAGTTAGGGGTCCTGGCGAGTGGCGGAAATTCTGGGACCCTCAGTGCTGAAAAGGCGCGCGTGATTCTGAGCAACGCGAACACATGATGGACTCTTCGACCACCTCGCGCTCTAAAGGTGTCAATGGCACCCATGTAACAGCATCACTGGATGAGGCTTTGTCGACTCTATCCGCCGAGTCAAGAACATGTATACAGAGACTGGTTGAATACAAATCGCCCAGTCCTATATACACGTGAGGCCTCCTCCTGTCTCATCCGTTTTCTGACAGGAGTCGTCCTCTCATAGCCTCAGCAACGTCCCACCACACCAAAAGCTTGCTGCTGTCCTTATTCTGTTGTTTGAACAGGAGGGATCGTTATGGGTGCTCCTGACGACGCGGTCGAAGCATCTCCGGAGCCATCCGGGTCAGACAGCTCTGCCAGGGGGAAAGGTAGACCCCGGGGAGAAGGATCCCTTTACCACAGCTGTACGTCAATATTCAACTCAAGGGTGTACATTGAAAAAAAATTGAGGCTCACATCTAAAGAGACGAGAAGCCTTCGAAGAATGCGGGCTGCCTCTGTCCCATCCTGCCATCCAGGACATCACCCTGTTGCCTCCATTTCTTTCTCAATACAAGCTCATTGTGACACCATGTGTTTCACTCCTAACCGATCTGCATGTGCTTGACACGCTCATTCCAAACGTGGGAGAGGTGGACCATTGTTTCTTCCATCCCCTTGCAGCAGTGCTTGATCCCAGCGTCATGATAGAAGAAACTGTTGCCGACAAAGGCAGCGAGGACTGGCCATACGAGGAGGAACATCATGTACGGATCTCCTTTTTTGTGCCTCTTCGACCCCTTAATTTTGTGAATAGAATACAAGCGATCGTGCCTGGTTATGGGATTCCGTGTACCGCATGCACAGATTCCGCAGCTCCCACACGCCCGTCAAAGGTCTCACAGCGGACATCCTTCTCCTGACCGCCGAAATTGCTTATCATCGAAAACCTGTCTTTCAGCGGTACGCCCCGAATCAAGTGATGTTCGATATTGCCGTCCAGCACATTGTAGGTGGTACAGAGCCAACTGGGGACGGTCTAGAACGCATTGCCGGACCCACCGTGGAATTGGAGAGTAGAGGACAGGAAATCGGTAACCGGCCCCAAGATACTATCCTAATTTGAGCCTCTTCTTTTGGGTCTTTTATTCTTGACACACTAGTATTGCCAGCAAAGGCAAAATAGTTCTCTTCTCTATCCCTTGTCAGGGGTTGCACCCGATAGCACGGGGAGCATCCACCTATAGTTTCCACCTGCAGGAGTGTGAAGTGATGAAGTCAGCAAGCACGTTTTCCCTTTGATCCGACAGGTCACATGTGTCCAATTTTCTGGGTCTCCTCTGGTTCAGCAGGACCATTATGAGATAAATGCAAGACCCTAGCTCTCTCTCCATCACCATGTAAGTGTGCACCTCCCCCCCCTCAGGCCACACAGTTGTACTGAAACATGCGCAGATGATCACTGTGTTGCTTCTATCCAGTTATGAAAGGATGGGTCATACTGTGTTGGAGGATACAAAATAGTATATGTAGATTTGTAAAAAGAAAAAAAGAAACTGGATGAGCACAATGGGCTTGCGGAGACCCAATGCTTACCGACCCCCATCCCTGCTTGAGGGGTCTGTCAATATGAAGCCATTGCGGCTCCAGGTCCCCTTTTGTCGAACTCCGTGAAGACGCGTATTACGTCCTTCTGCAGGGACTCTGCATGGGGCGCAAAGTGAGTATAGTAGTACTAGTGGGTTACCCGTGGATGCCGTTTTTATTACAAAATGCTAGCTGCTTTGGGTCTCCTACCAACAAGGACTGAGTTAGCTCCGGTCCGGAATATAATTATGTAAGCGCATCGCTTTCCAATTAAAACCTCGATCACTGCTCCATCACTGCACAGCAGTGATCGAGGAGTCCTGCGGGAAACGCATGTGGGGATGTCGGGGACAGCCGTGACACGCTGACATGTTGGTCAAATAAGACATAGGAATGCGCCCCTGTCTGGTAAGTAGGCCAAAAATTAGTCGAAGTCGTCACCGTACACCGGTCCGGTCTCTATGTACAAGGAGAAGGGAAACACATCATAGAACGGGTGCGTGAGAGAAACTCACCTTTTTCGTGAAGCAGACGGTCGCATCATCTATATTCCATGGTGTACAACGCCCCTGCGGATTGTATTGGTTGACCTCACACGTGTAGCCAGTGCACGGAGATATGGGGCATGGGGTACTCAAGATGTGTCACGACCGAGAGGTTTCCTGGGAATAAGTATCCTCTTGTGTTTGAATTGTAGGAGATTAGGAAGACCATCATGGAGCGAATTGAGGACCCAGGTCATTGTTTCATTGATTCGGTGATTAGTAGGCACAAAGTTAGATGCCGAGCCGCCGGGATTTCTAAGTCGGACGGTCAGATGCTGCGCAGTCCAATAGAGTGGGGACTGTTTTCGAAATGAAGAGAAGAGAAGCTAGAGAGACAGGGCGATGAAGGAAGAGAATCAGGGTTCGGAGAAACCGGCTTGCGTGTGGTACGACCGGAGAGAGACAACTTGGATATAGATCCACCTGTACGGCCTGCAGATTTCTAATCATTAAATAGTTTCTTTTTTTTTTTGTGAGTTTTGACTGCGCATCTGAAGGTTACAAGGATAAAGATACAATGTGCGACGTGAGTGGGAGAGACTGAGATACTATAGCACTTAAGAGAAAGGGCGATATAAGACAAGAGACTAAGGGGCGCCCCCGCGTGCGAAAGACATCGATCGGCGCCCCTGTTCTGCAACAGCCTCCCGTGGTATTCGCTTCCTGATCGACGAGTACTTTATTGGAGGTCTGACCTTCCCTATATCTTACCTTTCTTCCTCCTCGATCGCGCATACACTGCGCTCGTCGTCCTAACCGCCATCCGCTCACGCACGAATACTCGTCCGCTAGTGTATTAGCCGCTCTTACCTACTGGAGTCTGAGTCAGCCATGCTGCACGGCCTCCAGACCTTCAATTCCTATCCAACACCTTTGTCAGCACTCCGAACCCAACACAGTTCAACCGTTCCCGCATCGTCGTCAGCGCCTATTCAGCCTACGCATACATCCACAATATCCTCCACACCACAGCTCACGGCGTCTGCCAATCAACCGAGCACTGCGATCGACTCTGGGTATGGGTACCCTCCGATGTTGGGCTTCAAAAGCGGAGCCCACTCCCTCACGCATCCAATGAGCCCTGCCAACAAGCGGGAGCTCGGGATTTCAGAGCAAAGTTCGGCAGGAAGCAGCGTGAGCCTTAAGCCGGCGATCGTCCCTCCTCAGGTAGGGAAGCACCGCTGTTGTGCGTATTTTCTACGTGCCCATGACCATGGTCGTTGATTGCCTAATTCAGACTGGACTCTTCTATCAGAATCCCTGAAATTCCTCTTCCTCGATCCGATACTCACCCTACATATGGGAGAGCAGGCCAACGCTCTCCTCGGCAAAGATATGCTCGAATATGTTCACCCTGAAGACAAGGAGAAAGCGGTCGAGGATCTCAAACGAGTAGTACGAAGCAAAACTTTGCACGGTAGTGTCACACGGTGTGTGAATATCCGTCTATCTGGAGGCTATGAATTCTGATCCTTGTGTCGGGCAGAGTGCGATACCGTCGTGTGACGAGCATTAGATATCTACTTGGGGCTGTGGACCTTGCCCCAGTACCCGACGCTCCCCTCTTCTGCATTGATGAACAGTATCTGATAAGTGACATTGTCATCAACTGCGTCGGGGACAACCTAGTGCTTTGCTTCTTTCATGCCATCGTTGGCAAGTTTGCTCCCTATTTATGGAATCGCGCATATACTCATACCTTTTATAGACAAGAAACCCTTGGAGGACCAGAAGGAAGAAGAAAAATCGGAATGGTCTAACTGGTGTGGTTCTCCGAGCAACGTATCTATCGTCGAGTATGCCGCCGACATGTACAATGCGCTCATTCCTAACTCGCAATACGTCAACCAGTACCCGCAACGTGTATTCCAGATTCTCAGAGCAGAGGGACGCGGTATCGTATTCACATGGCCGCTAAACGGGTATGAAGTACTCGAGTTTGGTGGAATCGCGAGAGACGTCAACATCGGTGGCTCTGGTGAGGTGGGCGAGGCCCGAACAAGCTGTACGAGGAGGTATAAGGCGAACTGGATCGGCCAGCTGAGTGGGATGCCTGCGGAAGTCGAGAGCGTGTACATCCCCTATGGTACCTTCTAACCTTGTTTCCTAGTCGCTTCGATGCTTATGCTTTTACAGGTTCCATCATATTCGCATGTCACCGGCCTCTATTCCAGGAGCACAGCATCGAAGCCGCAAACCTCCTCCGATCAACATATATCAACAACACGGCGCCTTACACCCAGACGGGCACCCAAAACAGCGGATATCAAACTCCGACCAGTGCGACGACTGCTGGTGGTTTCGGGCCCGGATACCCGTCGCACACATATGGATCCGCACAATACAGTCGAAGCATTAACAACCAGCAGGCCGAGAATTGGCCTAGCACTGGCGTTCCTCCGTCTCCCGCACTGTCCACCTCCCTGCCAACGCCGTTGTCGAGTATGCCCCCGCAGCCTTATCCCCAACCAACACTGTCGCAGCAGCGAGCAGAGTCCTCTCCCACCTCTGTACAACCTAGTCATCCTCAACATCCAACTTCTAGTGCATCACCACAATCAGCGCAAGATGGTCCCGGAACAGCAGACCAGGCACAACCAACACCTCCACAGCCAAAACGGCCAACGCGCCCGCCGACCGGCGTACAGGCATGTGTACAATGTGGCAACACCACCTCCCCTGAATGGCGCAAAGGGCCGAGCGGGAACAAGGATCTCTGTAATGCGTGCGGCCTGCGATATAGCCGAACAAGAGCGAAGGAGGAAGGCGGGGAAAAGATGAAGCGCGGAAAGCGAAAGAAGAAGAGTGTAAACGTGGAAGATGAGGAGGAGGATGACGGCAAGAATGCACGCAAGAAGCGAAAAGATGACGATAGTCCGTCCCCGGTCCCTCAGGCTTCACCAGTGTCGCCTATACAGATGCTGCAGCCATCACAGCCTCTCGTTTCTCCCTCGCTCCTGGGCGGACCACAACCTCTCCACCTGAATGGGATGGGTGTCGGGCTCCCTGGCTGGTCGCAACAGATGCACCCTGGAGAAGGACTTAAGGTTGTCGTACGCGAGCCGCAGGGCTTGGATCAGCCACTGCTACGAAAATTACCAGGCGTGGAGGATATGTTCCTTTTGCCCACTGGGCTTGTATGAATACGTATTCACCCCGTCTCTATGCACGGAGGCTGTGCTGTGAACAGTAGTGTACGTATGTTTAATTTTCGGATTGGATTGGTTGGATGGAAATGGAGGTGTTTTACTTGTTCAGTAATTCGTGAGGTTGGCAGAGTGATATGACTATTGTACAATGGTGGAACAGGATTAATAACTTTGTACAACGAGATCTATTTAAGAATGCCTCCATTTAGGTCGTGTGAGGGTTGGCAATGCTTCTTCACCGCCACTGAACCCTCGTCGTCTTTTTTGGCCGTGAACGCTGCCAAATACCGTTCATCGTCGTCGACAACGGCGTCCTCGCTGTTCACATCTCTTCATCGTCTGCGGCCTTTGCGGTCATCACCATCCGATAGCAGGTGACGACGACCGCGTTATTATCCTCCTTTCTCTCAAGTCAGGATGGCACCGCGAGCACGATCAGGGCAAATATCCTCCCTCGCTTCTTCCTCATCACGTTCTCTCTCTTCCTGCCTCCCGCGCCCCACTCTTGCATGTTCATCTCCCACCCTGCGCCGGCAAGTGCAAACTTTTCGCCCGCCTCCAGAATCCCGCACCATCACCCCTGGAAGCAATCCAGAGACCTTCAACAGTGAAGTCCACTTTGCGCTCCAACCACCGCCCAACTCCCAGGTCACTGCATTCGCCTACCGTGTCGGTCTCCTGCCGCCACGCTCCTCCGAAGCGCTTGAAAAGAAGATTGTCCCTCTTGCGCGCCAGGTGTGCACTCACCCGAGCTACATCCCTTTCTGGAGACAGCACCGTCCGGGCCAACCAGTACCACCCACCAACGCCCCGCTCGACGTGCTGGGGAACAGCCTCCTCGGACTGTTCGCAGCGGAGTATGTGCATTCCACATGGCCGCATTTGCCAACCAAAGCAACCAAAGCTGCCGTAAGCGCATATGTGGGCCCGAATACTCTTGCTGCTGTTGCGCGGGAACTAGGCGCAGGCCCGTTACTGAGATGGCAACGTGCGGTGCGCATATATCGATCATGTACTTTACGCATATTCTGATTGAACACATACAGGCAAGGACAGAAACGACGACCTCCCTTGTACTCACAGACGCCCTTATGACTGTCCCCCGCTCGCTCGTGGGGCTCATCTACCAGCTCAACAGCATCACCGAAGCTCGAAAATTCGCTGAAGCGTTCTTCCTCAGCCGACAGGTTGACCTCCGCACGCTACTAAAGTTTGTGGACCCTAAACTCAGCTTGGTAGACGTCTTGTACAAGTTTGGATGGGACAAACCGGTGACGAGGTGTGCTTCCTTGTGCGTTTTGTGTATTCATCCGTATTGACCGACCGTTTCGCAGGCTTCTGTCTGAGTCTGGTCGACGCACTGCTACGCCCGTGTTCGTGGTCGGTGTCTATTCAGGAGCCACCAAGATTGGTGAATCCTTCGGTTCCTCACTCAAGATGGCCGAGTACCGCGCATGCGAGGACGCCCTCTGGCGGCTGTATCTCACTCAGGCGCCTAAAGGATCCTACACCATCCCCTCAGCGACGTTCGACTGGGCGGGCAAGGACGCTCTCTTTCACGCTGCTGATTACTTAGATAATGCGGTCAGTGAGGTGCCCGCATGGGAGGGGGAAGGGCAGGCAGGTGTCGGTCCTGAAGTTGCAGCGGCGGTGTATCTCCCTCCCTTACTGGGAGAGAGCGAGGTACAGAGGGACTTAAAGGAGCTAAATGAGAAGGAAGGGACGAGGAGGAAGGAGAGGTGGAGAAAGCTGCTGAGCGAGGCGGATAGGTATGTGGATGGTGTGGAGGTTTTGGAGATGGAACCTGTGATAAGGTGAAGAGGGCGAATGTAGTGGTATTGGCCGCAATAATTCAAACGTTTCTCCTACACCACCTCAGTACTGAGAGGGGGTAAAGATGTCGAAATATCAATATTCTGGCACAGATGGAGGTTGCTACAATTGACCCTATACTGCTCCAATTCCCCGTAAAACTCGTTTTTAAAATACTCTGGGCAAAGAATATGGTGTCCGTGATGTATATACAAGCAAATTGAATGAAGACGGAGCCGAGGTTAGAAAGTCCGACATCATTGATATTGTGTCACAGCTGGCACACAAAGTCATCCAAATCCCACCATGAACATCCACGAAATCCAATCTGCGATCTCTGCCTCACCTCGTGCTATCACAGTCCTATATTTCGCATCTGCACGTACGACCATCGACATCTCCTATGAGCGGATACCTCTGCCGGAGGCTGGGCTCCCTCTAAAGGAGCTCCCGAAGCTGTTGGAGGAAAGGCATGCGGGGAAGGGACTGGGGAAGGTGTTAGAGCGATGTAGGTGGAGCGTGAATGACGAGATGGTCGAGCACATTGGCGAGGGGGAGGATGAGGTGGTGCTTAGAGGTGGGGAAGAAGTTGCGGTCATCCCGCCCGTCAGTGGGGGTTGAGCGATATGGGGAGTAATCTCCATTGCGGTATGGGTACAACATATTGCTCTGTCAAGCGTCATCGACTCTTCCATCACGACTCCGGCGACTTGGCCTTTCCCTTCCCCTTGCTCAATATCTCCTGCTCAAGCTCAGCGAGGAAGTCGTCGGCCGCCTTGAAGCGCGCTGCCTCATTTCTCCGCTGCATCTCCTCATCTCCGAACACTTTCCGCCGTTTTGCCTCGATCAACTGCCGACGTTCTTCCAACTCGCGTTTTCGCTTCTCCGCCGCCTTACTCAGCACTGGCCCTTGCTTCTCCTCTGGTTTTGGCACCTCCGCTGGCTCCGCAACCGCCGCAGGTTGAGGACCAATGTCCTCTTCCTCATCATCAACTCCTTCCTCCTTCCTCCTTCGCTCCGTCTCCTCTCTCGTCTTCTTCAGCTCCTCCATCTCCTTCTTCCTCACCTCTTCATCCTTCGAAAACTGGTAGAATCCCGCTGCACGAGCTCGGTTCTCGTACGTTGAGTCATAGTGTTGTGCTGGGTTGGTCTCCTTCGAGGACTCGGCGATTTGTGCGACGCGTTCTGCTGAAGGCTCAAAGACCGGAAAATGACCCAGCGTTTCTGCGCCGCGGAGAAGATAAGGGCTAAGGGGGATCAGTATTAGAAAGAGGGAAAATCAAGCTAGGGGGTACGTACTCGAACTCTTCTTCTGGAGGCTCGTCCTCATCTTGCTTGGCAAGGTGTCGCGGTACTTCGCTCTTCCTTGCCGTTCTTACACGACCAAATTCATCCTCATACTCCACTATCGGATCATCCTGTATGTATGATTAGTACGGAATGTAAATGTTAGAAGGACGTGCTCACTTCTGTTGGTGCCTTTGGCACGCGCAGCGACTCGTCCTCATCCTCACTTCCACTCCCACTCTCATACCGGTCCTCCATAGCCTTCCTATCAAAGTCCACCAGGAGCATATCATACTCCTTCTCACTTAGTCCGCCAGTCTGACCCTTTTGTAGCTTGTCGTATATTTGGGCCTTGCGCTCCAGTGCGGCCATTGCTTTGTCAATGGTAGGACGAGCGATCGCTTCTAGTACAACCATGTCACGTTCATGTCGGGAGAGGACACCCTTATTAGACTTCGCCCATATTGTTGGCTTCTACGTGCATTGGTATTAGACCGCGGAGGGGATGTAATCGTCGACATAACTCACCTTGCCAGATGGCAAAGGGCGCCTGATCCCATGCACCACTGTCGTCTGGCTGGAGGACGACGCCCTCTGCTTCTTGAACTCTGATTCTCTCTTTGCTAGTTCAGCTTTAAGATCAAAGAAAGACGTCGCATTTACGCCCGTTGCCTTTGACTTCTTTGTTGTCGACATTGTCGAGCTCGAGATGTGTGAGCTCGAGGAGGGATGGTGGCGAAATGTGTTCACAGCGCGCGCTTACGGCACCGATGCTCCTGAATTTTGGTCATTGACCACCACCAACTGGTGTCCCTCCAAAGCTCCTAATGACACTCAGCTTACTCTCATAGTTGTGTGTTTATATCTCTATTATGGATCCAAATAACTCAAAGGACTTCACATTTGCCAAGCTGAGCGACCTCAAGCTCCCGGTTACGTTTAGGATGTGCGTGTCGTCCCACACCCGGATTGGAGTGTGACTAACCGGACTGAACAGATCACAGCTTGAGGGCACAAGGAAACCGAGACCTTTCTCGGAGCTACTGGAGCATCCAGAATACAGATTCTCTGGTGTACAATCATCGTATGTCGAGTTGGCCTACCTGTCGCAGAAGCTCATAACTCAAACAGTGAACTGTCCGACCTATATGTGACTTGCCAGCTATTTGCCGATAACAAACCTCTGACGATACCCTACCGGACGTCTTACAAATCATTCAAGAAGGACTATATGTACGTCTGTGCCTTATATTAGTTCACTTGTTCCTGATCATGATCTAGCTGGAACGAATGGATTACCCTGCCATATCGGTACTGCGACTTACCCCTGAACTCGCAGCTATCAGTAACCGTATGGGATATCGAAGGCCCCGACCGTCCAGTACCTGTTGGAGGCTCAACATTCCGGATGTTTGGGAAGAAGTTGACTCTGCGTCGAGGCCAGCACCGGCTAGTGCTGTGGCGGGATCGAGAGGCTGATGGAGCACACGAGACCAGCACGCCGAGTAAGATTGGGTTGAAGGACGAGATGGGACGTTTGGAGAAACTTGTGAAGAAGTACGAACGAGGGGATCTAGCAAAGCTCGATTGGCTGGATAAACTGGCCTTCAGGAGGATGGAGGAGATACATGCTGTGCGTGAACCTTACCCTGGGACAAAGGTGCACAGAGCTAACTTGTAGAGAAGGCCGAGCAAGCTAATTCCGACAATCTCTTCCTATATGTCGATCTTCCGAGATTTGATTTCCCGGTGATTTATACCGAGCCCGAACCCTCCCTGGCTGCTCAACTGCCATCACATACCCCTATCGCGAGCCATGCATCCACTCTTCCCGCACCAGCACTCGTAAACCTGGACCAGCACCTCTGGTGCATCGCCGACCCAGATGTATCTCGAGAGAATCCAGTGGAAGACAAGCACACACGCCTGATTCGTAGCCACAGGAGTGCACCACTTGATCGGGACCTCAAGCCCAATGCCGAGACGAGAGACACGCTCAACGAGATCCTAAACTACCCACCTACTCAGGAACTCTCAGCGGAGGACAAGAACTTGATTTGGAAATTTCGCTTCTACTTGACGAGAGACAAGAGAGGGCTGACAAAGTTCCTCAAGTCTGTCACTTGGAGGGATGCGAGTGAGGTCAAACAGGCTGTGGAGGTCTTGTTGCCTATGTGGGTCGAGATCGAGCTGGATGATGCGCTCGAGCTACTTGGCCCGGGTATGGTGGACTCGAGAGTGCGAACGTTTGCTGTAAGGCAGCTCAGAAGAGCTGACGATGATGTAAGTGTACCGAGTACTGCTCCATCTCAGACTGACTCTTGTGCAGGAATTACTTCTATATCTCCTCCAACTCGTTCAGGCGCTCAAATTCGAACGCCTACTGGATGGCCATAGAACAACACGATCCTCTCAAGTTGTACTATCTCAGGAAGACAGCGGACTGGCAGACTTTCTGATCGAGCGCGGGGCGCAAAATCCTATACTTGGAAATAGGTTCCACTGGTATCTGATGGTCGAGGTGCTTGATCAACAGTACAAAGAGCTGTATGCGGGTGTGGTGTACAACTTCATGCGGAGGCTAGAACAGGTACGAATCATTACTCTCTATTCATCAGCTCGCTCACAAGTGATGCAGCTTCCTGATGGCATAGAGCGACGAGACATCCTGAAGAAGCAGGGAGTTCTAGTAGAAGGCCTTTCTGCCAAAGCCAAGGAAGTGCGAGCCTGGAAAGACGCGCGTCCAAAGAAGATCGACAAGCTGCGTGCCTGGCTTGGAGACTCGCGCAGTGGGATGGCAGCGATGGAGCCACTCCCTTTCCCACTGAACGATCGCGTTCGGATCACGGGTGTGATAGCCGACAAGTCGTCCGTGTTGAAATCTGCTCTTTCACCGCTTCTCGTATGGTTCCAGACCGAAGGCGGGGGAGAATACCCCATCATATTCAAAAATGGAGACGACTTGCGGCAGGATCAACTTGTGAACCAGCTCTTCACTCTGATGGACCGGCTACTGCGAAAGGAGAACTTGGATCTCAAGATCTCCCCTTATGCTGTTCTAGCGACCGGACCGACGGAGGGCATGGTACAGTTCGTCCCGAGCAAAGCGATTGCTGCGATCTTGAGCGAATATGGGACTTTGCTCAATTATCTGCGGGCGAACAACCCGGATGAAGGTAGTGTGGGCACGTACGGTGTCCGGCCGGACGTGATCGATACTTTTGTCCGGAGCTGTGGTGGGTTATCATCCTCTTGCTAGTTCTCAATAGGGATCTGACGTTGGACACAGCGGGATACTCTGTGGTAACCTATATCCTAGGTGTGGGCGACCGTCATCTTGACAACCTGATGCTCGCACCGGACGGGCATTTCTTCCACGTCGACTTTGGGTACATCCTCGGCCGCGATCCTAAGCCGTTCCCTCCACCAGTAAAGGTCTGCAAGGAGATGGTCGATGCTATGGGGGGTGCGACATCGAAGCACTATAACCGATTTAAGAGTCTCTGCTATACAGCGTTCACCATCCTGCGGAAGAACGCTAACCTGATTCTCAACCTTGCGACGCTGATGATCGACGCGCGCATAACGGACATTAACCAACATTCGGTGCACGAGCAGCTTCAGGAGAAGTTCCTGCTACAGATGACGGAGGAGGAGGCGATAAAGGCTTTCGAGACGCTGCTTAATGAGACGTCGTATTTTACGGTTGTGTTCGACAGGATTCACGATATTGCACAGTATTGGCGTAGTTGATCTCTTTATTCTCAGATACCCATCACGACGATACCTTATGTACTAATACACCTTCGCGAATCAGCATCTGCCGTGGTTCTTATATCAAAACGTACTCAATCAGTGTCAGAGTCCCGCTTCCTCCTCCCGTACCTCCTCAAGCTTCTCGTCCACTTTATCCTCGTTCATCTGCACCGAGAACTTGGGATTCGGCCCCAGCGGGGTCGTGACGGGTTCTGCGGGACGCTCGGGTGCCAGAATAGGCTGACAACAGATGTTTGGAGGGGCTGCTGCCGTGGTTGTGGTGGTCGTTTGTGCAGACATGATAATTGGTTGCGGATCAGCGGCTTCGGAGAACGCTGTGGAGTCTGAGCGCTAAACGGCGCGGTATATATTTGTGCAGATCGCTGTGCGACTCTGTTCGTGAGCCTTCACCGTATTTCTGCCAAGGCTCAATTCCCACTGCAACGCTGGCGAAGAGGAAGGGTTGTTTGTACCCCACATTCCAGCACCCTCATATCTATAAAACGATCACAGGCCAAGGAAGGAAGAGGTCAGCGGGCCCCCACACTCTCTGTCATGTGCACCACTCAATGTTGATGACGTCAGAAATGGTCCCGCCCATATCCCCTACACAACTCGTCGATCGCACATCTCACTCCGCAGGTGACGAAACGCATCGAATAAAGGGACAACAAGCCCGCCCTCTCTTCACTCTTCACACTTGCTTAACTTCCCCTCATCTCAACCGCATACACGCATACACGCTACCAACCTCCTGATCAACATTCATGTCGCTACAAGGCGACGAGACCGCCTCCCGCCACACCTCCGTCTCCAAACGGCCTGGGTCAACCGTCTCACGCGCTCAGACACTCATAAAACGCAACATTGCCGCCAACGACCTCAAGCCGAGCGATATCCTCATCGAGCGGTTTCAGGGTACGTCCTCTCATTGAACAGGAGATAATGCGCTCACGAAGAGGCAGCATGGAAACATATCGTCAAGATGCTTATCGCCTACTTTGAAGGCGTGGCAGATATCGAGAATAACACTGCGCGTGAGCTGACCAAGCTCGGCGGGGTGATCCAGGTGCCGTTTAAGGCGGGAAACCAGTTTCTCGGCGAGGGCGGCATGCAGGATGTCTTCTACTCCATCCGTGACAAGACCCGACTCAATGCGGACCACCATGCGAATTTTGCAAAGACGGTAGAAGGGTCGATCGTACAACATTTACAGAAGCTCAGGATGGAGATAAAGGCACATGTCAAGAATGTGCAGAATGACACGGGGAAGCTGGCGGCGAACGTTGCGCGGGAACGCGAGTTCTCGACAAGGGCGATCACCGATCTGTCAAAGGCTATCAACACGGCCAAGAATTCGCCCATGGGTGTACTAGCTAGGGATGACCCCTACTGTGCGAACGTGTTGGTCCACAGGCAGCTGTTAAAACAGGTGCATGAGGAGAACGCCCTTCAAAAATCGATCATCCTGATGCAGCACAACTCTGCCAACTTCGAAGAGGGCATCGTTCGCTCGATCCAGTCTGCCTGGCAAACATTTGACGAATGGCAAACGCGCATGATCACCGATGTACAAGAAACTTGGCGTGCTCTGGCCATGGCCATGGGTGGTGTACCCCCGACAAGGGAATGGGTCGCGTTCGCTGGTCGATCTGACCATCTCCTCGATCCAGATACACCTCTCCGCAACACCGAGCACATTGAATATCCAGGAAGGGATGATCCGAGTGTCACGCCTGTACACGTGGGTCTCCTCGAGCGGAAGAAACGTTTCACGCGTACCTATGCCGAAACCTACTTCGTTCTCACACCCGCTGGTTACTTACACGAGTACCCATCCTCCGATCCTCGCACTCACTATTGGCCAACGTTCAGCCTCTTCCTTCCTGCATGCACTCTCGGTCCTCCCTCAAGTGCGCGCACGGACAGGAGTCATAAGTTCCACATCGAGAGCCGCAAGGACAGCGTCCCCGGAGCAGGCAGGTTCCACATCGGCTCCAAGGAGATCGCATATACCTTCCGTGCACGCAGTCACGAAGACATGATGGAGTGGTGGAACGACATCCGCATGCTCGTTGCGCGCTACCTCGTCGCCAGTGAGGCCATCGAGCGGCACGGCCCGATCGAGGCTGCTGTACGTGCTGCTGGCTACATGAGCGAGGAGGAAGAAGAGGGCGGCTCATCCATAGAAGATGAGGAAGACATCGACCAGGATCAGTATGACGCCGGACAGGACGGTACCGTCGCAATCCCGTACGGGCACGAGGAAGACAACGTCGGTGTTGCCCCGGAGACCGAGCGTCAGTCCGAGGCACCCGCATACACCGCGCCTGCCAAGCAGATGGCGGTCACTATGGGTCCTAACGGATACCCTGTGCGTGAAAAATCCAAGCCTGAGATGTATTGATACACCATTCTAATGCGATACCCTTTTGCCTTGACAGTTGGATAAGAAACAGCCGGTCCCGCCGGCAGACTACGAGCGCGAACCGGCCGGCGAGTCCTCAGGCTTGTATCGTCCTGAACAGGTGATGTCCCCGAGCTCGATGGGGCCGACACAGGATGCGGCGATGGACGAAGGGCCTATCTCAGAGACTACAGACTTGAGGCGCCGCATGTCTCGCAGGGCGGAGAAGGCGCCTGAGGGTCGCGCACCGAGAGAGAACTCGGTGTCGATCGGCGAGGACCTTATGCCACCCCCAGCACCGGCGTTAATCGAAGCTCCCAGAGTTCACGAACCGGAGTCTGAGCTTGAGTCTTGCCAAGAACCTGAAGATATCGCTCGGGCGAGGGAACAAGGTTCCCCTCTCACGGCAACGTCTTCCCCTGCTAGGCAGAGAAGCGAGAATGGCTCTGTCGTCGGCTCACTGGGGAGCACGGCCGCCGTCGCTAATGCTCAACCCCAGCCAACGATGGGATATATCCCTACCGCACCACCGCCCATCACATTCAGCGTGACTGGTGCGGTAGATTACATGCCTAGCCCGCCCCGTCCGAGAGACGAGAGTGCCCGCCCGTCATTTGAGACGTCCCCTCCTCTGTCGGCGGAAGGGAGCATGGTGAATCAGGAGGAGTCATCCGCTGCTGAGGCGGCTGTGCAGAACGCGAGCATGCCTGGATTCTTGATTGCCCCGATCCAGGATGAAGAGGCACCCGCTGTTGCACCCGCTGAGAGCGCGGTGCCTGCCCAGCCTGTGGCGGAACATGTCGAAGCTACGTCTGTGACTGCTTCTGAGCTGACCACAACCCAACCTGCACCGGTTCAGGCGCCCACGGAGGGTGCAGCTGGACCAGCCCCGGTTGATGCAGATAATGAGACGATTGAGGAAACATTCGAGGATGCTGCGGAGGCTCCTGCTTCCCCTGCAGAAGCTGAGGAGGATGGGAGGCCGGTTGCCATTTCGTCTGCAACTAACGTTGACGCTACCGATACGCTGACACCGGTCTCAACCGCGTCTAGCAAGAGGAGCTCAAGACTCGTCCGGAAGGATAAAGGGAAGAGCAAAGAGGGTAGTACGAGTGGAGAGAGCAAGGGCTTGTTCAGCCGGTTTAAGGAGGTCCTCAGCTGAACAGAAGATTTCGACTCCGTTTCTGCCCTGTTTCTTTTGACCCCTCTGTGCCATAAGCTCCGATGCCCAACACTCTAATATTGCACCGAAAGGTATCATATGATGCTGTTAATGCTACGCTACATTGTCGTGCTTGCGCATGGGTACAGTAGTCCTTGTGTGCTGTTTCAAAATGGTGGTTATCGGATGATCCTGGATTTGCGCGCCATTGAGCTGCGCTCACGTAGCTTGTGGCCGTATTTGAGGAAAACGAGAGGAGCGGGTACGCCAATGATGAGCGTAATGAAGGCTAGCATTGTGTTTGCCCATCCTTGGCCCATAGCAGCGTACATTTGATCTGAGATCTGTTAGACACACCGACACAGGGAGAGTAGAAACACTGACTCGCAAACAACGGGAATGCGAACCCCAGCAAACTCCTATACAGGGCCGTAGCGGCGATCGCACTCGCGGCGTACAGCGTATAGGTATCCACCAAATAAGTCTGTATCGCCAGCCAAGCACTCAACGTCCCCATTCCATAGATGAACACTCCCAGGTCGGGGACAAACCAGAAGACCTTGTACTGCGCTGTCCAGCCGTAGAGGATCAGCCCGAGCACGGAAATGGGCGCGGAGACGAGGATGATTGGGATACGGAATTCGGGAAGGCCTATGTCGTTGTTTTTCACTTTCATACGGCGGTAGGTGGCGTCGATTAGCCAGGCGCCGATTTGTGAGCCGGCCTGATGTCATGATCAGTCCAGAAGGGAGGAAGGTACAGCGGAAGGACGCACCGTATACCCGGCACCAATAGCCAGATAGTTCAGACCAGCTATGCCGCTGCTCTCCCCATACTCCGTCACCCACAGCTCGGCAAACGTTGTCAACAGGAGATAGAGCACGCCGTACATGAGCGCCATATACGTGCCTATGATCTGGCAGAGCGGTTCCGTGCCTAGGAAGATGAATGGCCTGACCATGCCCCGGCTGAGGATCGCGCGCATCGACCGGTCGTGCTTGTCGTACACCGAATAAAGCTTGTCGTTCCCCGTTTCGCGCTTTAGACGCCGGACCTTGTCGCCCAGGAGCTTGGGCGCGTACGTTTCTCGGAGGAGGATCAGGCCAAGTACTTGAATAACCCCGTCGACGATACTCGTTATCCAGAAAATCCACCTCCAGTCAATAGACTGGACGATGAAGCCCGATATCATAGGCCCGATCGCGGGGCCGCTGAGCGGGCCGAGAGAGTAAAGTGCTTGTGCAAGCCCACGCTGCTCGGGGAGGAACATGTCCCCCAGCACCCCCCCACCGAGCGCTATGGGCCCGCCACCGCCGAAACCGGAGAGGAAACGGAAGGCCATCATCTGTCCTTTGGACTGGGCGAAGCCGCCGGCGATGTTGAATACTGAGCGGTGGGTTAGTTCTGTTGTGCACGGAGTGCCTAGGGGGACGTACTGAGGAAGAAGAGGTTGGCGAGTTGCAGTACACGGACTCGGCCGTAGATTTCGCTCAGGGGGCCGAGGACGAGTGGGCCGACTGCGAAGCCGAGTACGAAGATGGAGAGTGTCATGCTCGAGAGTGTGGGGTCGCCTGTTATGCCTAGGTCGCGTGAGATCTGCGGCAGAGCGGGAGCGACCATCGAGGATGATAACGGGCTTGCAGGAAACATCAGCATGGACTCGGTTATCAGCGCAATACTGGCAGGATGCACCTCATGAAAGTAAAGACGCTGACAATGCCCATGGCAGCCCACTTTTGACCAAACGACCAATTCTGCGGGTTTAGAGGGTCGTCAGGCCCGTCCCAGGAGATCATATTCGGGTCTCTCTCCTCCTTCCCTCCGCTCACTTCTTCTGCCCCGGTCGCAACTGGAACACCACCCTTCTCCACATCCCGAGCCTGCTCAGCTTCCTTCTCTTCTTCATCCTCGATATCCCGCTCGACGTTAGGCGTCCCCACTCCCGGCTCAGCAGCAGTAACCGTCTCGTCAGGCATAGAGTCCGTACTGAAGGAAGACATAGATCTCCGCCCCGACAGGTGTTCGCCCGCTGGTGTCGGGTGAGCAGGTTGACCCCGCTCGGGGTCGAGCGCTACTCGTTTCTCGTCCTTGGAGTTGGCCATCGTGCAGAGGGTAGCTCACAGAGCCCAGGACGACAGGTGGGGAGATAGCAGCCCCAACAGAACGTGTGGGAGCCTGCAGCGACTCAGGTGGTCGCCTCTCCTGTTGGAAGCCGGCACCGTCAAGCGCCCATGACCTTGGCAGTATTAGTCATCCTTTCATTGTTTCCCCACATTACTATTTCAATGTCCACGCAGAAGATGTCAGGATCCACGCTCAGAGAGACAGGTGGATGTTCATGCCGAAGAACAAACATGACTTCGGCCGTGCCATGCGAACGGGTATTTTGGGAGTCGGATCGCGATCGGGCCCGAAACCCCGTGAGGCACGGGGGGAAGAAGGATGAGCAGACACGTGAGGGTTCCCACAGAGCACGTGATGTATCATTGGCATGACATCGCAAATTAGTTAAATTACATTAATATCCTTCATCTATTGCATTCACCTCTAGCCCTCCTCATCCACAGCCATCATGTCCCGCCTAGTCCGCACTATCCTCTTCCTCTCTCCTCTCCCTTTTGCAGGCGCTGTAGTATACACCTACGCCTCCCGCAAACTCGCAAAAGACTTTCCAGACATCCCCATCCAGCAACTGCCAGAGGGGTCGTTCACCCGGCGCATAATGGAGGAGTCAAGCGCGCGCGGGCTGGCGCGATGGGGACGTGAGGGATCCGGAGACAAGGATCGACCGCTGTACGCAGCGTACACTGATATCGTGCGTCTTTCCCCTTCCTTCCGTGCTCTACCAAATGACACCAATTGACGAGCAGTACCAAACTACCATCCCCCGTTCCTCTCTCGAGTCATACGGCGCCCGCCTACTCGAAGGCCCCCTCTCCCGCAAAGCCTACGAAACAGACTCCTTCACCCACGCGTTCCTCAACAGCGGGCTCATGTCCCGTCACCGGAGGCTCATGTCCACAAAACGGGATGAGAGGGAACAGAGGGGGGTGTTCGAGCCTGGACAGGAGGCCATGGGTGGGACGATGTGGGTCCTCCGATCTACTGCTGGGGACTCTTCTGCTCCGACCGCGCCGAGTACGACAGCCGCGCAAAGGCAGAGTGCGCTGGACAGCCTTCCCCCAGACGTGCAACCTCCGTCCTCTGTTCCCTCAGCAACAGGCGCGCCAAACGGGATAGGCTCAACAGTATTCTTCTGGCGCATGCCAGCTTCCATCGTCAGCACATGCGACACCCTCGCTTCCTACGGCTATCCCTGGCGGTTCATGCTCGGGGGGTATCACGAGCTGCTGGTCGAGGAAGCCCAAGCCCCTTCGGCCAAGACTGAAGCTGGTGCTGGTGCCGGTGCTGGTGCTGACGAGCCGATGCTGAGAGTGACGTTCACTTCTGCGCACGTGTATGAAAGGCTTCAGGGGGACGGGAAGACGATCCCGGGGTTTGGGAGAGCGATGCATGCTTTGTTTGGCAGGGCGTTGTTGGCTAGTGCTAAGCGGAGGATCGAGAGCTGTTAAGGGAGATGAAGGAGCGGTGGGAAGGGTGCTGCAGTGTATACAGGCACGGACTGGTAGGTACATGTACTCTGTGTGGCTGAAAATGACACCGGTTGTCGTATCTAATCAGAAAAGAATACTTCTGCTCAGTAAACCCGTATCCCTACTTTGCTCGTTTCGCTCCAAAGGGGATCCGCTCATCCCCAGCTGCGCATGATCAAACGACATGCGATCCCATTACCAACGCGTGATACTGTACAAATACATGGTGTACATACTAGCCCGCTCCGTGGTACATGCATGTGGAGGGGATGTGGGAAGTAAGAGTAAGAGTAAGAGTAAGAGTAAGAGGAGGAGTAGGAGTAGGAGTAGGAGTAGGAGTAGGAGTAGGAGTAGGAGTAGGAGTAGGAGTAGGAGTAGGAGTAGGATTCTGGTTCTGGTTCTGGTTCTGGTTCTGGTTCTGGTTCTGGTTCTTCTGGTTCTGGTTCATACGGAGGGAGTTGGTTGGGTTGGTTGGGTTGGTTGTGGGGGTTGGTTGGGTTGGAAAGCTGGGTTGATTGGATTCGGATTTGGTTGGGAGGGTTGGTTTGGTTTGCAGCTTGCAGTCTGCAGCTTGCGGTCGCCTCGGTGAGGTGTGCGGTTCGTCTCGGGTGCTGTTCTCTAGGACCCACCCCCGGGGTAGAAGGGAAAGATGGTCTGCTCTGGCCAGCAAAAGGTGGAAAAGGAAGAGGAAGAGGAAGAGGAAGAGGAAGTGCGGAAGTGCGGAAGGGTGAAGTGTGGAAGTGTTAAAGAGAGGAAGGAAAGGAAAGGAAAGAAGAAAGGGGTGATTAAACTTTCTAGTCCCAAATTCGAACGGAACGGTGAAGGTGAAGGGGCAGGTCAAAGTAAGATATCACGAAAAACCAGGAGATCAACATGCGGTTATAAATGCATCCATCAAGCAGGAACGGAACCACAAGGAACCACAAGGGAACAACACAGGAGAGCATCAGCGTCGGCGTCGGCGTCGAAGTCAGAATGAAGTGCAGCACAGCTCGCAGAAGTGAGGGTCAGGCATCCGTCTTCCCCCTTTCTGGAAGATGAACGCTCGGAGTCCTCAGACTGCTATTCTCGCTCTTGCTCGATCCAGTCCCTGGTTTGCCCATAGCGGGCGAAGGGTGCGTGCCATCTATCCCCGGCTCTATCCCCGGCGCTGGCGCCAGCTCAGCAGGAGCAGGAGCAGGCGGAGACACAGCAGTCGGAGGCACAGCAGGCGGAGGCACAGCAGGCGCAGGCGGCGGCGGCCGGCGTTTCCTCTCCTCATGCGCTTCGAGTCTCAACAGCGCTTCCCGTAAAGACTTTACGTTCATCTCGATCGCTCCCCGGTGGGTGTCGTACATCTGGGTTTGGACTAGGGCGACTATGGCGAGTCGTCTGCGAGAGAGCGAGCGGAGGGAGGGAAGGATCGGCCAAGCGCCAGACCATGGCAAACGTATCAAACCAAGCACATCAAACCGACCAACCAAACGAAACAAACAGCAAAAAAGAACAGCAAAAAAGACCAGAAACAGAAACAGAAACAGAAACACACAATCAGCCCCACCTCACCCAAAAACAGGGAACGAACTCACTTTGAGATCTGCCAATAAGCAACGGTGTTCTCCTGCGCTATTTTGGCGCTGCAGCTTGCGAGGTATGTGGGGGTTTCTTGGGGGTTGGGGGGGGAGGGGCGGGATATGTTTCTGGGGAGTGGGTTAGGCGTGCGCGAATAGGGAATGGGGAATGGGTAGAACTGTGAGGGAGAGAGAGGGAGGGAGGGAGGAGGGAGACAGACGCACGCAAAAAGCCCAGCAAAAGCCTCGATATTCTCAATATACTGACAACAAACATCGTGTGACGCCGCATCGACCGGAGAGGCATCGGTGGTTATGTAGAGGCGGGAGGGGACGTCAAATAGGAAACATTTGGGGATGTCTAGGGTCTGTGTTCCCTCGGTCAGTCAGTGCGGGCAGGGGGATGATGGGGAGGGGATGGGGGGATGGGGCGGAGTGGGGGGAGTGGTGGGATGGGGGGGAGTGGGGGGGAGTGGGGGGAGTGGTGGGATGGGAGTGGGGGGACACACCTGACTCCAGTAATTCAGCGTCTGCTCCAAAAACGCCAACGTCGGCACAAGCCGCTGCACGACCCTACTCATCGCCTCAAACACACTATGATCATACACGCTCGTGAGATGAAACTGCACTCTCCCTGCCATCTCCTGCACGCCCGGAGAGGGGTGATCTTCCAGTTCCGTAAGCGTTCTTTCCTGAATCTGGCGAAAGGCGTCCTGCCGGTAGAACTCGTCCCAGGCATCACTCTTATGCGCGAAGACATCTACGTGTAACCCCGGGTTGTGGAGGGAGACGGTCCCCAGCACTCGGAGGAGGGAACGCAGGGACTCTGTATAGTCGTCTGCGGCGTCGATGAACCATATTAAGGAGGAGAAGTGGGAGAGGTGGGAGCTGTGCAGGGGGAGGATGTCGAGGGATTGGGAGCCGGGGATCTCCCATAGTTGGAGGGGGATCCAGAATCTGTGAAACGCCAGCGCAAGCGCGAGCACAAGCACAGTCACAAGGAGGAGAAAAAGAAGCACATGTGAGAAGTTGTAGGCAGGGAGGGGAAGGTGCACGCACTCAACATCCTCCTTGACGACGTCCAGCGTCGTATCGACAAAAAACGCCCTATTGAGGGGCAACCGATGAAACACTACTTCCCTGGCTGTCGTCTTCCCAGATCTGCGCAGGCCCATGATGAGGATGCGTTTGCGCCATGGGTCGGGTAGAGGTGGGATTTGGGCAGTGGGGGTGGGGGGGAGTGATGCGGCTGCGGCTGCGGCTGGGGGGGCTGGGGTGGGCTTGGGTTTGGAGGAAGGGAGAGGGGTTGATGATGATGAGGAGGAGGAGTGGGGAAAGGCGCGCCGCCAGAGGAACATGGGCGGTCCAGATGTGAATGTGTTGTTGAGGGGGAGGGGGCAGTGCGGGTGCGAGTAGCGGACGGGGGATGGGAGATGGGAGATGGGGGATATCCTTCAGTCTTGAGTGCAGTAAAGGGGTGATGATGATGAGTTATGCTTTGCAATAAACGTATGGAAAGAGTGTCTGACGATGTTGAGCAAAAACGGGTGATGTGGCTGTGCTTTGTGGGAAGAGGATGATGTCAGCGTGGGCCGTGTGTCTCACTCATGGGGGTTTATCTACTCTTCACCTAGCTGAGTGATGATCCCCCTCCCTCTCTCACTATGAACATCCAACCTACGTCATTCCTCCTACTGTCATTGCCTCATGCGTGTGTCATCTTCTCCCCCTCTACACCCGATCCACCCCCTCGCTCGCTCGATCTCATCTGTGTGACATATCCTGCACCGAGTAGCGTCACCCCTCCACCAGAAGAGGATGCTCAACCTCAGATGGAAACGCTTCTCCTTCTCAGGCTAGGATCACTCGACGCAGAAGAAGCGCAGGACATCCCTCTTCTACCATCTACACGCTTCTTACACCCCAACCCTACCACATTCTTATTCCCTCACACTTCACCGCCTATCTCACTCAATTTCCCTTCCCCTTCACAACAAGAACAGACCGATATAGACACCTTCAATCTCTTGTTACAGGACTACGCTTCCCTTCCTCAACAGATCGACGACGCCCTCTCCCCCCTCTCTCCCCTCTCTCCTTCTCCCCTCTCACCATCAGCCTGGGACACCCCGGCATACGCAGACAACGCCCGTGGCCATCTGCTCCTAGTCGACCACACTTCCGGTGCAATACTCGGCCAAGTACCAAACTTACATCTCACAGAACACCCCGATCTCAAACCCCACGATCCAGTGATAATCACCCTTCCCTCTTCTCCCATATCCACGTCCACCCCGGTTATCCCCCCCGGCAGCACCCAAGTCCGCCCAGCAGAAACAGAAGAAGAGTTCGCCCTAATCCTCCAAGGCGCAACCCTCCTCTCCCACGCAATCCAAAGCGCCACATCCGTCCTCGCAGGGGGGATAACCTACGCCGCCCAATTATACGTCTCCCACGTCCCGCCCTCTCCTTCTGGACCGACGCACCTGTCGAAAGAGGCGAAGGAGACCGTTGCGAGAGTGCATGCGTTTTCGGGACAGGCGGTAAGAGTTGCGGAGCAGACGACGGGAGCTGTACATCGCTTGATAGACCGCGCAATAGATCGGGCAGGTACAGCAGCCGGGTCGCTCATCCCCTCCGACACCTCCAACCCGAACTCCAACGCGGACGCGGCCGGCGAGCATGGCACTCCGCCCCCTAAATCCACTTGGAGGGAAGCGACCCGCCTCGGAGGGAAACTCTTCTCCCGAGTACTGATCAGCGCCGACCTGCTCCTCACATCCCTCTCGACCTCCGCCACCCAGCTAGTCGACACCTCCTCCGAGTCGCTCTCCCTCTCCCTCGAGCACCGGTATGGTCCGGAAGTAGGGAACGCGAGCCGGGAACTTACTCGGGCTGTGAGGGACGTTGGGGTTGTGTATGTGGATGCGAGGGGGGTGGGGCATAGGGCGCTGTTGAGGCAGGCGGGGGCGAGGGTTGTGAGGGTGGGGATTGCCCAGGGGAGTGGGGAGAGGGGGGTGTTGGGGGAGGAAGAGGGAGAGGGGAGTAAGGAGAAGGAGGAGAAGCAGGGGGAGAAGGAGAAGGAGAAAGGGGAAGGGGAGGGGAAGGTTGAGAAAGGGGATGTTAAACTAGGAGGAGTGGATGAGGGCGAGGGATCGGAGAGAAAGGAGAAGGAGCAGGAGAAGGGGAAGGGGAATGGGGAGGAGACAGTGAAAGACCAGGGGAAAGAGGAAGGAGAGGGGCACCCTGAGGAGGTCAAGCCGGGGGAAGTCGACCTTCTCCAGCTCGGAATATCACCAGCGCTAGTACCAGCTCCAGCTTCAGCTTCAGCTCCAGAGCTGGCTGAGAGCGCTCTACCGGGCGTGGGCGTGCAGGGTGTCCAGGGCGATGGAGTGCCAGAAGGACAACTGGTCGACCTCAGGCCCGCGGAGGAGGCCGGGAAGGTCTCGCTACCGGTACCGGTATCTGGGGCGACTGGGGTGAGAGTGCTCCCTCTGGACGTACGTGTACAGGTGGGAAGTGGGACGGAGGGGTTGGGAATGATGCAGCAGGGTTTGGGGGAAATGATGGGCCTGGGAGTGGAGGAGCTCCAGGGGTTGGATCTTGGCCCGGCGGACCTGGCGGTAGCCGAAGAGCTGGGCACGGCGGGCAAGGGGCAAGTGGGCAAGGGTGTATTGGTGGATCTTGATGCCTGATTGAGCGCGTTTGGCGTTGGGATGGGATGGGTTATGTGACGTGGGAAGTGGGAACTGATCTTTATTATTTTGATTTCTCTTTTGGAAACGAAACGGCTGTATAAACGTAGGAAGCTCAAGGGTGTACGATAGACTAACTAGAGGATAAGAGAACGCGTTAGTAAGTATTGGAGTTCCGAACCTGGGGACGGACAGCAGAAGACTGTTTCTTGCCAATGTTGGGTTATGAAACTACAGGTAGTGTACTGTACAGCAGTGCAGATGAGAGGGACGTACAACAGGTACATGTATAACGCACAACAGATAAATAGTGGATAATGATAATGATACGGTGCGGTGCGGTGCTAGTTGGTACATGTACTGTACTGTATGTGGGCGGGGTATCGGGGTATCGGGGGTATCGGGGTATGGGTCATCAGAAGGGAGGGGAAATGGTGTACAGTACAACAGTGCGGGTATCGGGTATATGTATCGTATCGGTTTTCGTAATCCCGGTGCGAGTTGGATGATAGGCGGAAAGGGGGGGGGGAGGGCTGCACGTCTCCCTCTGATCATGAGGGAGCGCGATTGGCTCTCCCACTTCCTGCACGATTATCTTGGATCTGATCTCGAGTCTTCTGGGGCCTTTCCGACGCTTGCTTGTACAACAGTGGGGTTATTGGGCGTACGTATATGTATCGGTTTTCGTTGGCCGGGTGCGGTTGTTGGATGATAGGCAGAAAGGAGGGGGGCTCTCCTTATCTCCCTCTCCGGGAGCGCGACTGGCTCTCGCACTTCCTGCACGATTATCTCGGTTCTCGAGCCTTTTTGGGCCTTTCCTCGCGCTTGCTGATTACCGGCTGAGCGGTTCCATCTTTTCGGCTTGCTCTTTCCACGCGACGTCTTCTCGCTCAAGGACGGTTCTCCAGCGAGCTAGGGGTTTCCCAGCCGCAGACGACTCGGCTTCATGGCTTCATCTCGTCACCACAGCGCTTGGACAACGTTCTTTTCACTCGCAAATTCCCTAGCTGCAACCCAGCACAGCGCGAACTAACATAAACCAACTCATGCCAACAACGGACAGACACAAGTAGACATACCGTCTCTGATCGCCCTGCGAGCATCGGCAGTGTCTAGCAGGTTGGCAGTGCACACGCGTAGCTGACGCTCGCGTGCTCTCTGGCTCCCGGCCCGGAGACACTCGATGATGGCTGCTTCGAACTTGGCCCTGATCTGTTCTTCGAAGTCTGGCTCTTGGGTCAGCGCAGAGCCTCGCGGGTCGATCGAGAGCAAGGCAAACGCACATGATTTCGCTACTTTGACGTCGTTGGCTCGAGCGGTGCCGTACGTTATATGATCCCGGATCTTGATCCCACTCTCTAGCTTTCGTTGCAGCAAGTCGACCTTGGTGAATAGGACGATGATGTTGGCTTTGCGTAGCTCGTGATTCCGACATACGGCACTGAAGTCGTCGATTGCAGTGACCATCCGGTTCTTCTTACCCTCTAGCTCGTCGAAGCAGGATAGATCGAACAGGTACACGATGGCATGCAGATCCTCGAAGTATCGAGGCCAGACTTTGAGCCGCTAGCTAGGCGTGAGTCTTTGCACCTCGAGAAAGAGGCAGACTTGCCTTCCCGGCTGTGCCGCTCACATCATATAGCACCAGTTTCGAGTTTCGAGGAGCAGTATGCCTCGTGACTGGCCACGAATCAGTTCTCAAGTAGGATTTTCGCTCGCCCATCGCATACCTGTCGTCTCTTCGATCCCAATCGTTCGTGAACGGCACCTCAAGATATCCTCTGTGATTGTGCCGTCAGTCATGGAGGGGAGCCTTTCCACGTAAACGCACCATGACTGGGAGAGTAACGGTCCGAGCTGATGCGTTCCATGTCATCCAAGAAGCTAGACCGTGGATTCAGCCAGGCCGCGGGCGACGGTAAGCGACTTACAATCCAGGTGCATATTGGAGAAAAGGCGCATGAGCACGGACTATCTCCTGTACGATTTGATGCTCCCATAGCGCCATGATCTTCTGTGCGCTTGTAATGACAAAGGTATTTGGTTCTTGTCGATGGGATTGTAATAGATCTTGTTGATGATCTTGATCCGATCCTGTGATGTCATTTGTCGCTCGGTTCGAGAGTCCCAACAACGCATCCTGCCAGCCTGGGCGAACATAGAGCTCACCCCCATGCAAGAAAATCCAATCCATTAACGGATTTGGCCTCTGGTCTGGATCTTCCGGCCCTTTGCGGCTGAATGTCGCGAGGAAAGTTTGTAGCATGGCATGCAGTTCGCCTTTGAGCCGTGCCAGGTCGTCGTCATGTTCCTCGAGCCTCACTTCTGGATTCTCTCCCTTGAACGTGTTCATGGTTGTGTTTGATGATGATGGGTTGTGTCTGTCAAGGAACTCAAGAAGGGAGGAAACGTTGCTGAAAATATTCCCGTGTACGACATGCTTCCACGCATTGCGCTCTATTTTGGCAAAATAGTCAGCGCTCGCTCCTTGTCAGAGACAACTACGCTCACCTGAGGTGACTGCCAAGGATTCGTACAACATTCGAACTTGCTTGCAAAACGTACTCTTGCCACTACCTGATGCACCTATCATCGCCATCAGTCCCCGCTGCCTTTTGCTGTGAAAGGAACAGGTACCAAGGAGCAGCATCCGGACATCATGCTTGATCTTGTCGCCAGTATCACGTTCCTGTTGATTGAGTGCCACGTCGATTGCCTTGGAAATTTGGACCGCATTTCGCTCTTCTCTCAAGCGCTTAATCCGTGTCTCCCCCGTCTCGCACCCCCGCTCCCTTCGCAATACCTTACCAAATGGATCTTCTCTGTCGTATTTGTGTATCGAGTCTTCCCCTTGGGCCATTACTCGACCGAATAATGCGGCTGGAGGCGGGTTTCGTTATTCTTGCATGATGGGTGACTAAATATGGTCAGGTGGAGGATGTTGGCGTTTCCAAAGATAGTCAATATCCAGATAGTCTTATATCCAAGTGGATGCCACCGAAAGTGGCCGACAGTAGACCGATTCAAGCTCATACTACTTGGCTCTGAGAGGCAGACCAGACATCCTGATAACGAGGTGTGAAAAGCTGCCTGAGCATGCAAAGGATCCGGGGGCGGCAAGACCTTGTTCAGGTTGCGCAAATCGAGATAAGCGGTGCCATCGATTCCACAGTGCTGGTTCACGGAAAAAACGGAATTATTGGCGGAGCTTGGCCATGAGGATGTTCGCTTTGACACTGGCATTGAAACGCAGGCCAGTACAGAAGGAGTGACCAAAACAGTACTATCCCGCACCATCACGGCTGGTTTTAAAGCATGAGACCTGCAGCACAAATGCCGCCTGCGTAGGTAGTAACATCACCCTAGGAAGCCGCAGCAGCGCAAGGATAGAAAATCATTCATCTTGGGTTGATGGTATTCTTCTTGGCTGATCGGCTGATCAACGGGCGGAAGCGAAATAGTTTGGCGGTCAGCAAGGGTCAAAGAGCACGAAGGAATGTCTTGTCACATCGCAAGCAGTTAAGCACGGCGATTTGGGTGTAGCTGTTGCGTGAAATGTCACAATGTCAAAGAGATATCTTGGAGAGTCTGTCGAGGTAGAAAATGCTGGTGGTCAATGATCATCACGTGTGAAGGTCGAGGAGAACCCTGGCTAACAGGATCCGCGTCTTCTCCTCGACTCCCGCTCTTACCACCAGATCTATCTCTTATAGAGCCAGTCAGATCGGGCTTGCGCGGTTTCAAAATTCCCCAGGGGGCCGACATTGGATCTGTATTATCGAATGTGTAGACTGGACTTGGCACGCTCAGAACTTATGTGTCAGATGCACCCCGAGTTCCTGGGAGAAGACCTTGGGACGCGACCGAACAACGATGCTTTTCTGGAATGCTTGTTATTCGAATGGTCATCAAGCTTCCGGCGAACTCTTTCCGCGCTTGTCCACCCTGAGGGTTTTAGGGGAGCAGGTCGGCATTGTCGGCAAGGCACCCGCCGACCCCACCCGATGCTTCTCATGCACTTCTCACGGTATCGGTGTCGATCCCAGTCATGAACTCTACGTCAACCTCATATGGCTACGATCGACCTGAGATGGCTCGTCGTCGGTTACCGTACGTATTGCTCTGGCTTGTGCCTGTTCGACCTAAAGTCGACATCGAACGAACAACCACGTGAAGCAATCGCCCATGAGTCACATTAGGCTAAGAGCCAAAAGTTCGCTCCACTATGATGTGCAAATGAAGCGCTTCGGACTCCGAGCACCCAGCGAGGATTATCTCTTGGATGATAATATTCCGGCGTTGCCCCCTGTTGACGTCATTGCATATAATCCAACTTATGGTATGGTACCGGTTTCAAGGAAACGCTCAATCAACACTGTGCGGTCTCCCTGCATGCGCGTAGACCTGCCTGTCTGTGCTGTGGTGGCTGCATCCCAGTCCCGCAACTGAGCTCGCAGCTTTGGCAAGCTTGGATTGACTACAACCTTCTGTTCGGTCATTCCAAACGCTTGTGGCACCAAGTCCATGACTTTCCCGTGGTCGAATGCCTGTGCTGGCAAGGCAGGAAATTACCACCGTCATTGACTGATGTTCAATCTCCCAAGTGCCTGCAGATCGGTCCTACTACGCCCAGTAGGACCGTGTTGCTGGTGTGTACGATGCGATCTCACCTGATCATTTGAATTGTCGCTGACCAACCTTCATATCTTCTTTGGCCTCTCTCTCATTACTGGGGCTAACCTCTGCACCTTACTGTCGCTGACTGAGCCGTCCCGCGACTAGAGAGTACGTGTAACCTACTTTTTGGCGCTGCATTCGCTCAAATCATTGACACAGAACCATATCAATGATTTACTCCATGTCCACCGATGATCAATGGAGGGTGTTACATTGTCCACTGCGCTCAACAATACCGCAAGGGGTGGAGCAGGTGCCCAGCATGTCCCAGCAGTACAGATCTGCTTGCTTGTACCTCTCAGTGATCTTCTTGTATCGATTCCAAGTTACAAGGACTTTACTCGCCCCGAAATTACGAGGCTGTCATCCCCATGCGCAACACATCCAGCGAGCAGGCATACACTTTCCTGCACTGCCCGAGTGTCCCAACACGAAGGCAAAAACATTAAGGAGCCTCTTCTATGGGGACATCTGAAAACGTGTCTATGTGTGCCTGGTCGATACAGAAGGTCTCGCGATCGGGCAGAAGGCCGGATTCTTCTTGGGAATGCGGAGCTTCGAGATCGCTGTGGCTTAAGGCATAACGCACTACATTTGGAGCAACCAGCCACATATCTCGTGGTTAAACACCAGAATATCGGTGTGACCATATCGTGGAAAATCCCGCATCGATGGCGAGTCTGATGTCATGGCTCAATGGTCACTCTCTTCACCCCATGTCGTCGTGCCTCATACGCGGGGATGGTCTCTTTCATTCTCAGAAACATGAGGACGGATCTGTCACACTCCACTCTGGAATTTGTCGGTGGCCCTTCAACATTGGGGTATGTTCGCTGAGCTGCTTCTTCAGGCGAAGGTCCCTTTCCTCTGATGGCCCCGATATTGGTTCGTGCGTCAAGGAGATTCTCAAGCGTAGGAAGCAAGCAACTTACTTCATTCGCCTCGCTAGGTGATGGACGTCTTATGATATCGACGGATTCTTCGTCATTAGGAAAGGGGATCTGAGAGAGGGCGCATGTTGGAAGAACTATAGCCGTACGACAACTTTCCTCCGATCGACGGGACAATTCCGTTCCCTGGGCACATCATAGGGGCGAATGCAACAACCCGACAATGAGCATGAAGATGAGCTTCCGGGCCTGCCGGTGGAATCCATGAAGTGGAACAATGTTGGCGTCAGGTTGCCCGACGAGATCCATCCTGCCAGGACCAGAACAATCGAAAGACGGATAGAGAAGGGGTCACGATTAGGCGCATAGGAATCTGTCTTGATCTCCTCCGCAGATTCAACTTATGGCGTGAGAACTTGGGCCATGATTACTGGAAATGGAGAGTTTCCCACATCCTCAGAGTGGTCACCCACCCGAACAACATTGTGTTTGTATAGCTGTCATGCCATTTCCAGAGCAGCTTTCTTGATCGCAGCCCATCATGTTCACCCTTGAGGTACTCGATAGGAAATTCCATCACATAAATGTATCGACTGGAACAGAAACGGATCAGGCGTTTCTTAAATTCGTTAGTGAAGGGGCAGGCCTAATACCTTCATCGCATTCGCCTGATGACAGGCGGATCCTGGTCTATGTTTCCCTCATAGGAATTGCGGGTTCTAGCTTTGGTTGTGGCAAGGTTAACCTGTGGGAAGGGACGAAGTTCTCCATCGTTCAGGCGGGTCATTTTTTTGGCGCCAAACTGACGCCCCACGCACACCATTCCCATACCAAGGGGACCTCGGAAGGGTTTCAGGTCTTAGCGTCCTAAGAGACACCTCCACCCTTTTTCTGAATCCATCTGGTTGGCTATCACTTGCGGTCAATCTGTCGCCGCTTCCGGTACACATACAAGCCAGGTGCTGGCGCCGCCCATACTACCCAACAGAAGGAAAACTCACCTTCTGATAATGGCATTCTTTCCAAGAGCGAGAAATTACGAACTGAGTAGTCCCAGAACTCTCAAAGACTCACTCGTATGCAGAGGTTTGAATCAACGCTGTCCAAAAATGGGAAACGCGCAGTCACGTTGCTTGGAGGAGAGGACCCAACGTCAGCGTGTAGAAACACGTGACCCCAGTACAAAGAGACGTGTTAAGGTGTTGCTCTCGTATTCTTTCGTCTTGCGATCAACAGGCGACACACAAAGCCGAAAGATCAGATGACCGAAATCGCCGAAATCCCTTTCATAAAAGCCATTCGCGCTGACTCAGCTTCGTCGCTTGTCCATATGCCCCAACGTCGCGAAGTCAAGAAAACTTTTTGCTTACTAAGACGGCACCCTACAGTGGACCGATTTCGGTTTACTAATGTACAAGTATCGGTGCTATATAAAGGGGAAAAGGTTGCCTGGACTTGACCAACGTGTTACAATGTCGATCCTTCCTAAGATTGTCGTTATTGGTGGGACCGGAGCCCAAGGCGTTCCTGTCTGAAAGTGGAAAGTATGAGGTCGTCGTCCTCACACGCAAGAGGTCGAGTGAGCAGGCACAAGCTCTAGCAGCACTTCCTAGAATCTCCCTATTCGAAGGGACCTACCTACAGGAAGCCGATCTTTGGGAAGTCTTCAAGGATGCATACGGCGCTTTCGTTAACACGGACGGATTTGTGATTGGCGAAAAAGGCAGAGACGTTTTGGGGTATGCGGATATTCGAAGTGGCAGTTGCCCAAGGCGTAAAACACTACGTCTGGGGTAATATCATCTACCACACCAAGCTCGGCGGGTACAATCCAAAGTATCGGACCGGCCATACCGATGGGAAGGCTCGCATTGGAGGTGGGTCGTAAAGTGTTTCTATGAATAGCGTTTGACTGAGCAGTAACACAGAATGGTTCCTTGCCCAGAAGTTGGAGGACGTTACCATCACACTCTTTACTACGTGCCCCTACGCCAATATGTTGTGGGATGGCCAATTCAATCCGACAAAAAACGAGGATGGTTCATTCACATTCTACTCTTCGATTGGTGAGTCGAGGAAAAGATTCAGCGCATGCATACTGACAGCAGATGGTAGGTGACGGCATGGTTCCTCTCATCGCGCTTGAGGATATCGGCCCCTACATCGACTGGATCTTCACCCACAGAGAGCGGGCTAGCAACTTGGATCTCGACGTGGTGACCGATATTGTGCAATATCCCGCGATTATCTCTTCTTTTGAAAAAGTCACTGGGAAGAAGACACATTGGAACGACCTTCCATATGAGGAGTTCGCGAAGATACGCGGCATGACGGACGATATTCCAGCTGCGTGGGCCCACACGACGGGCGAGTACAACGATCCAAGTGGGATGAGCGTCAAGGACAACTGTAAAGGATGGTGGAACGTTTGGCGGGACGGTCTATTTACGTGGGATAAGGTAGATGTGGACTTGTTAGATGAAATCCATCCGGGCAGGATCAGGGGCCTTGAGGAGTGGATGAGCAAGGTTGGGTATGATGGAGAACGGAAACCGTTCCTGAAGGACAGGATCGATACTGGTCACCGCCTGAAATGACAGATATGTTAGTGTGCTGAAGTAGAGTGGTGGACGGTGTGCGGTAGAGACGTGCAATGAAAACAGTCGCGTCGGACCCTTGAGTGACACGTCGACGAGAGAATGGTGAATAACTGACTTGCACTCTTCTTGGCACGATGTCCCTCATCTTCACATGCATATGTGTCGCTCCTAGATGATATGGCAGTAGAAAGAACACATACCCGACCCAGGCGGGAGATCACTATCAACGTGACTTGTAGAGAGGCTTGAGAGATCTGTTTCGAGAAGCATGACGGGTGAGTAGGTGTTTGGCTGCACGAACCCAAGACTGATTAACTTTCAGGACTATGTTGAGAATACACCTGAATGTCTGGACGATTAGCACGATGATTAATAGATGAAGAACGTTTTTCTGAGGACGAGGACGCGTCACTGAACCTCAAGCCATGATCTGCCCCACGTTCAGGTGCAACGGAGAAGTGTTGGCTGACATACTACTACAGGAGGACCGGGTATCAGCATGGATAGAATCAACGGGACCGCCTTTCTATCGTCTCGAGGAACATGGCTTTGTCGCATTACCCACGGTGAAATGAACCACCGAGCGAACTACCGAATGCTCTTTGGCTGACTAAGCTTCTGCTTGGCGGACGATTCAACAATGAACTTGTCGAAGACATTCCACTCGACGCTGACTAAGTCAACTACGAGGAAGTTTTCTCTTATTCGCCAATGCGAGTGAATCTCGATGTATAAAAACCATGATTGTTGACTGGCAACAAAGCCCAGCAACACATCGCAATGTCGACTCTCCCAAAGATCGTAGTAATTGGCGGAACGGGCGCCCAGGGCGTTCCAGCAGTACAAGGTCCGTTCCTTCTGTTGATTGGTGCAAGCCCTTGGTTCTGAACCTTGATACAGCATTGTCAGAGAGTGGCAGGTTCGAAGTAGTTGTTCTTACTCGCAACAAGTCCAGCGAGTCCGCACAGTCTCTCGCGTCTCTTCCCCACGTTTCCCTATTCGAAGGTACCTATCTCAAAGAATCCGACGTATGGGCTCTGTTCAAGGACGCCTATGGAGCCTTCGTTAACACCGACGGATTTGTGATTGGCGAGAAGGCCGAGATTTTCTGGGGCATGCGGATCTTTGAGATCGCTGTGGCTCAGGGCGTGAAGCACTACGTTTGGGGCAACCTGTATTACCTGACTAAGCTCGGACACTACTATCCTAAGTACCGGAGTGGACACATGGACGCCAAAGCCCGAGTTGCCGGTAAGCAGATTTCCAGTTTCGCGAAACGGCTACTGATTGATTGCGCCAAAAGAATGGCTCCTCGCTCAGAAGCTGCCGAATATCACAGTCACCCTCTTCACCACGTGTCCATATGCCAACATGTTCTGGGACGGCATGTTCCATCCTATCAAGATGGAGGACGGGTCGTTCGTCTTCCACTCGTCCATAGGCAAGTCGTCACAATAACCTCACTGGCACATTCCGCTAATAGTGTGTTAGGGAACGGTCATCTTCCGCTCATCGCGCTAGAAGACGTGGGTACATATGTTCAGTGGATATTCGACAACAAGTCCCGAGCTGACAACCTCGATCTCGTCGCTGTGACCGACATCCCGGACTATCCGACCATCATCTCTGCTTTCGAGAAAGTGACGGGGAAGAAAGCGCACTGGGTCGACCTGCCTTACGACGAATACGCGGCGATCCGCCAGCTCAAGGATGACGTGCCTGCTGCGTGGGCGCACGGATCGGGAGAGTATAATGACCCTGCGGGGATGAGCCTCAAGGCCAATTTTAGTGGATGGTGGCAGTCTTTCCGGGATGATACATTCGGGTGGGACAAGGTAGACACTAAGCTCTTGGATGAGATCAACCCCGGAAGGATTAGGAGCTTTGAGGAGTGGTGCAGGAAGGTGGGGTACAATGGTGAGAACAGGATCGTGCTGAAGGATAGGAAGGACAAGAGCTTTTGGGAGCGGGTTTGAGCTTCGGTAGCAGTTCTGTAAACGCTCCGCTGAAAAACAGTGCCAAAGAAGCGTTCCTCAATAAATCATATGTGTTTTCATATTTCAGGAAGAGCACTCGCGTCATCGTCCCATCCAGTTCATATGCATGGCTTCCCATCTCCGAGCGGAATTTTATGACCCGTGCGGTGAGTCACCCTGACGATACCAAGTTCCCCCTCACGCGCTCCCCAAACGACACACACCTCAACCCGACTCATACAATCACTCCAACCTTCTAGACCCGGCTCCACTCTATCAGAGCTCCGTCAAGCAGTGGAACATGCACATTAGAGGTAGTGTAACGGGAACACACTCTTGAGAGAAGATTGAGGGATCGGAGTTCGACTCTTCGCCTCGGAATGCGATCCTTTTTCTTTTGTGAGATTTATCTCCCAGGCGTTGAAGAGCCGCCATCCGACTCTCTCTATTCTTGTTGATTTTTGCGCTGCCCGGACTGGCGTGGGGTGATCCGACTGAAAAGTTCGGAGATGTCAACTATACGTGTTCACCAGTCTATATACGCGTGGGGAGAGAACCCTCCGATTGCTACCCTCTTCGTGGTTAGCCCATCCCCTATCGTGGTTTGATTTCGTATGATAGAGGTGAGACGTACAACTTCAGAGGACGACCCACCCACAGCTGATCACGTGACCGCATTTATTGAGCGACTGTTAAGACATATCGTACATGCTAGGGTAATATATCTCGGCAAGTATCAAGAAAACAAGCTCAGTCCATCTCATATAATCTCATCTCATCTACGTCTCCCACCGCTTGCACCGCTGGGAGCGGTCAGCGATACGACTCATAACTGGGAGGCACGGGTGGTCCAGGCATCGGCATCTGCACCCCTGCTTGCCCCTGCGGTTCCCCACCAAGATTATGCCTAATAGCGGCATACGGGTCCGCATACTGCATCGTCCTGCTGACCCCCTGCGCAGGTGGTGCGTACCCCGTGGGCGCCGGGTCGGAAAAGGCGCCGTACGTGTCCATACTGGGTCTTGCAGGCGGGTCGTACCTTCCCAAACTGGGCTGATAGGCCTGGTCATGGAATGGGGAGATAGCGTCCTCTTCGTCTGTCCTTGAATGACGGTCTGAGGGGGTGAAGGAGGGCTTGCCGCTTAGCTCATCTTCGGCGTCTCGAGCATCGAACGCTTCTTCTTCCGGTAACGTGCCTACCGGGGGTGCGAACGGGGGGTCTTTAGGTCTCAAGCCCTTGGTCTTGCGCCATTCTAGTAGGGCTAGGGAGAGGGAGACGACCCATCCGACGAAGCACATCCAGAAGAAGGCTGCGCCGGCTTTTTTCGTTGTGCACCATCCGGAGAGGGAGGACTGGAAGTCTTTTCCCAGGGAAGCGTGTGGGTCTTGCGTAGGGTCTTTGCACCCCGGTTCTGTCCAGGCTGAGATGGTGGTTATGAAGCTGGGTAAGGAGTGAGTGTGCGTTCAGAGCGCGGGTGAAACGGAAGGTATGCACCTGATTAGCAAGAGCCAGATTGTACCCGCAACGTTGAGGATGAGCTTGACGCGGATCTCGTTCAGCGGCCGGGCGAGGGCTTTGAGTCGGTCGTATTTCCAGTATACGAAGGGTACTACGAGGAGGTAGATGGAGAGGATGAGCGCTGTGACCGCAACGAATATCGCGAACCCGGATAGGAAGGCTGTGGGATGTGAGTGCTAAGTTCTCGGGATGGGAGCAAGGGACGTACAAGGGCCAACCTTCCACTGAGCCTGGAACGCGGCTGTAGATGCGAAACAGCACATGGCGAGGAAGACGAAGAATGCCTGGGCGGCATGAGCAGAGATAGTATAATTCGTGTAGGGCGGTTTCTCGTTGTAGTCTTCGTCTGGCTGGAATCCTGGTGCGAGGCGAGCGAGCCGCCGTGGTGGGGAGGATGAAGAGGTGATGCGGTCCTTGAGGTCTGAGAAGACGCCCATTATGTTTTGAGGATGGGGGGATGATGGTGTTGCGATGTGATGGTGGGGTGGGTGCTGGCGAGGTGGTGGTTGTGTTTTGAGGGATGCGGACTGTCAGGTTAAGAGCGAAAATGTGTCGTGGAGTACTGCCAGAGTATACCAGAGTTGACCGACGCGGTGCTATAGTGCCAAGATGATGCTGAGTGCGTTGAAACTCGCAGTAGGTGGTGGCGCATGCACAGCAGAGGCGCCTCCGTCGCGACACCGAGAGGGACACCGACGAGGTAATTCCTCCGATGACCCTACAATGACCCCTCGGGCGCAAATCCCCCCGAATAAGGAAAGCAGTAGCTGTGGTAATAGAAGCACGTGCTTCCGGTCAATCCAACAACGCGTTTTGTGAATGTTTTGTTATTAGAACAGACCTTTTTCAAAAGACAAGCTGGTTGGCATTGTGTATGGTATCTATTATTTTCAAAGAACTGCTGCAAAATTCATTGCCTTGCCGTAAAAGTCCGGTGTTTCCTCACCTATGTTTACGATGGTGAAAATCGGTGAATTATTATACGAGGCATCCATGCAGAATTAATTTATATACTGTAACATAACTAATGAAAAAACAAAACAAAGCTTGCGAATTAATTGTCGGAACATGCTTTATAAACCAACACGAAGAGACCGGACCCTAGTGCATCTTGAACTGCTACCACCATTTTCCTTAATTGAAAGGTCCGTGGTTGCTTAGGGCAGGCTTGGAGTCATTTCACGGATTTGCGCCCGAGGGGTCATTGTACGAATTACCTCGGACACCGACACTCAGTACAGCCACTAACACAGCCACCAGAAGCATGTATTGTCAGTCAGGGTTCATACAAAAAATGATCGGATTGGTGAGTGATGGCACTCCTCTTTCGCAATCTTCGTGCACATATCGTATTTGGCGCAAATACAGATGTGGGAAAGACCATACTCACTACGCTGTTATGTCGTGCCGCTGCGCAGCGTACACAGGCCGGGGATAGGGTACACTACCTCAAGCCTGTCAGTACAGGACCGATAGAAGAGGCAGACGACGAGTGCGTGTTTTTCCTTCTTGTTTGGGGGAGGGAGAGTGCTGAAATGGGACAGGCACGTAAAGAGATTCGCCGGCGGTCACGGGAATATATCCACCGCCTGTCTGTACAGATATGACGATCCCGTGAGCCCGCATCTCGCAGCCCAGCGATCGCATACCGTACGCCTTCCCCTCTCTCCCTCTCCCGCGCTCACGCCCTGCAGATCCCGACCGACGTCCAACTAGCAGATTCCATCCGCAGAGATCTGACATCTTTCGCCTCCAACCACACGGGCGAAGCATGGGCGTTCCTCGAAACCGCCGGGTCTCCCCTCTCCCCTTCCCCCAGCTCTTCTCTCCAAGCCACCGCCCTCCGCCCACTGCGCCTCCCGGTGGTACTCGTCGCTGACCCCCACTTGGGAGGGATAGGCACCACTCTAAGTGCTTATGAGAGTCTGGTGATCAGGGGGTGGAGCATACTCGGCGTCGTTGGTTGGAAAGAGTCTAAATGGGGGAACCTGGAGTTCCTTCGCCGCTGGTTCGAGCGTGAGACCGCGAGCGGAGGAGAACAAGTTGGTGTGTGGGAGCTTGAGGCCCCTCCTCCTAGGCTCGAGGACAAATCAGAAGACGCACGTTCGATGGAAGGGTACTATTCTTCCCTCTCTTCCTCTGTGCAACCGCTCCTTTCCTCCCTCGACGAACGACATCAATCCCGCCTATCAGAACTGGACTCCATGGACGCCCGCACGAGGAACAGTGTCTGGTGGCCGTTTACCCAACACGGTCAAGTCAGAGAAAAAGAAGTGATGACGATAGACAGCGCCTCAGGGGACTTTTACTCCGTCTACCGCTCCTCCTCCACGTCACCCCAAACACCGACCGACCCCAGCCTTCTGCAACAAGTATACGACGGCTCTGCCTCCTGGTGGACCCAGTCCCTGGGTCATGCTCACCCCTCGCTCGCTCTAGCAGCAGCGAACGCAGCAGCAAGATACGGCCATGTGATCTTCCCTTCTTCAACTCATGCGCCTGCGCTCGAGCTTGCAGAGCGCCTCTTGCGCGGGGAGGGAGAAGGCTGGGCGGACAGAGTCTTCTGGAGTGATGATGGGAGCACGGGGGTCGAAGTGGCGCTCAAGATGGCAACTCGGGCTGTCCAGCTGCGGATGCTTCAGGCGGCTTCTAGCACTCCAACAACCATAGACAACAAGTCGAAGGACTTGGGGAAGGAACTAGGCGTCATCGGCCTCAAGGGGAGCTATCATGGAGATACGATCGGGGCGATGGACGCTTCCGAGCCTAGCGACTACTCGCTCGCCGTGCCCTGGTATCGCGGACGCGGGTTCTGGTTCTCTCCGCCTGCCGTCTCCCTCCAGCGTTCCTCAGCAGTAATTACCATCCCAGCTATCGATCCCGAGTCCCCGTCCAAACAGGAGAAGGTAGAGCATTTCGCCAGCCTGCAAGAGATATACGACGTCCCATCCCGTCTCTCTTCCCCTCTTGCAGGACACTACAGAACGGAGATCGAGCGCACTCTGCGCCGGTGCGTCGAGCAAGGCCAGAAATTCGGTGCGCTACTGCTCGAGCCCCTACTTATGGGCGCAGGGGGGATGATCTTCGTCGACCCTCTGTTCCAGCGCGTGCTAGCCGATGTCGTCCGATCGGGCTCTTCCTACCTGGGCACTTCCCTTCCCCCCACCTCCGCTTCTTCCAACTCCAACTCCAACTCCAGCGCCGACTCCAGTGCCGAGTACCAACCATGGACAGGCCTCCCAGTAATTCACGACTCGGTCTTCGTCGGCCTCTCCCGGCTCGGGTGTTCCCCGCGTCATATCCTCCAGTCCAACCCCGACATAGCCGTCTACGGTAAGATGCTCACCGGCGGTCTAGTACCAATGAGCGTCACCCTCTCCTCTTCCTCTATATTCTCCGCTTTCCTAGGCGACAAAACTCAGGATGCGTTACTTCACGGGCACAGTTATACGGCTCATCCGGTAGGGTGTAGCGTCGCGAACCGCGCGCTGGTACTGATGGAGGGGGTGAAACGCAGCCCAGAGTGGGGGGGAGCACAGCGTGCTTGGGTGGAAGGTTCTCGTCCCGCGGCTCAGGCACAGGCAACTGCTACTGAGGGAGAGCAGGAGGGGAAGAGGGGCATATGGAGTTTATGGGAATTGGATACCCTCATGAGGATATCGGAACTGCCTTGTGTAGAGCGGACGATGGCGATGGGCACTGTATTAGCCATAACGCTCCAACTTCCCGGTTCAGGTTCGTCCCCCCCCCCCCCCCCCCCCCCCCCCCCCCCCCCCC
>NW_024467200.1:1002693-1076465 GCF_000292625.1 Dacryopinax primogenitus
TCCCCCCCCCCCCCCCCCCCCCCTCCTAGCGCAGGGCAAGTACTGACAGTGCGGCAGGGTACGCCACAGTGGGAGGAAAGAGGTTCCTTGATTTTCTGAGAGAGAGCTGGGTGGAACCAGGGTTTGACGGTGTCCATTCGCGAGCGTTGGGCAGGACGGTGTATTTTATGTCGAGTTTGAATACGCCTGGGGATACGTTGAGGTTCATAGAGAGGGCATTGGAGAAGACGCTGGGCGCTTGGGGACCAGTGGTAAATGGTGAAACTAGAGAAGAGGTAGAATAATCGTAGATGCACTCTCTAGAGGTCGGCTTGGTCTCTAGGAAGATAAATGTGGATAAATCATTGATCATGACCTGTCATAAAACACAACAACGTATACAGTTGGACCCGGACTACAGGAGAGCACTCAAAAAGGGGATGACAAGAACGAGGCGAAGGAGGAAGAGGAAGAGAACAAGGAAGAGGAAAAGACTGAGAAAAATACTCGCAAGAGAGAGAGAGAGAGAGAGAAAGCGAGTTTGACATCGTATTGTCTATGCAGTGTTGCCGGCCCTGTACCCCAACAACCCTTGACCATTGACTGCTGACTATCGACTGCGTGTGCTAGCGACGCATAGGACCTGATGAGACCCATACGCCAATGACAGAGCTTATGAAACATATCACTGCCATATCCTTATTAGCACTGCCATACCTGGCAAGGGACTCGGAAGGACATACGAAGCAGCACTCCAAGTTCCCGACTGCGGGGATTCCGTTTCCTCAAGCTCTCGTGCACGTCGGGCAAAGGCACCGGGTTCCTCTGCTTCGGCGGTCTCTGAGCGCGTGAGACCCGGATCGCTTCCCTATAACACTGTACCATCGCTTCCATCGCGTCGGGCCATGTGCGGCCCCTGACTCCCTCTGTAGAAGCGCGGCGGGCCATCTCTTCCCTTTTCCTTGGGGAAGTGACGAGCTGCTTTAGGAGGGAGGCGTACGTCGTTACGGATTGGGTGAAAGCGACGGATGTGGGAGGAGTGAGTAGGGTGCGCCATTCTGGTGCTGGCTGCGGCTCGCCGGACACCAGAGAAGGGGATTGGGTTGGCATAGGCAGGAGGAGCCCGGTACGCTCGTGTACCACCAGATCGCGCGTGCCTTCGGCGTCTAGCCCCACTACTGGGAGGCCAGAAGCGAGCGCTTCGAGCACTACCTGACCGAAGGTTTCCGTAAATGACGGGAACCTAGATAGGTGCGTCATGCGTCAGACCCCATCAGACAGCAGAAGACAGAAGCCGAACAACGTACGCGAAGATATCCGCACTGGCATAGCATTCCGCTAGCCTGACACCGGTGATATGCCCCATGAAGACCGCGTCGATGCCGAGGCGCTTACATTCCTCTTCGAGCGGCTGGCGCGCCGGTCCATCGCCGACAAGGATGAGGATGGGCTTTGCGTCCTGAGCCGAGAGGGACTCGAGCATGAGACCGAAAGAACGGACCAGAAGCAGGAGGTTCTTCTCCCACGAACTGGGGTTGATCAGTATCAGCCGGAAGGCGGTGTATGCGCATGAACGTACACTCTGCCAACGTACAGCACCACAGGGGTATCAGTGCGCTTAGGCGGGAGAGAGCCAACGGGGAGCAGATCCGGAGATGGAGGGGGAGTGAGCATCGCTGCTGCCGGATCGAGGTGCGCAAGTGGGCTAGCGCTCTGAGTCTTCTTAGGTGATGGCTGGACGCCCCATCTCTCACGAAGCTTCTCAGACCGGCGGTACGGGTTGAACAGTTGTTGGTCGACACCGCGCTGCCACAAACGGACGTTCTTGAATCCCTGCCCTTCGAGCATCGTAGCGGTGGACGGGGACGGGCAGGCAGTAAGAAGCGTCTTTGCGTGTAGCCAGCGGGTGAACTTCCACATGATCGGTTCGAGCCAGGCGATACCGAAGAGGGTCGCGTATGTCGGGAGATTGGTATGATAGCTCGCGACGACTGGTGCGCCGCCTAGCCCCGTGCCGAGGCTGGCGAGACCCGCATCCTCGCCGGACCAGTCGCTCCCACACCAGCCAACTTCCATAGCCATAAGCACCTGGGCACCGAGCCAGATCGGGTCTACAAAATGTACGACGTCGGGGTTCTGTTCGGCACATGTCAGCCAGGTACAGACGAACGTGCGAGGAAGGCAAGCGCACTATCTTGGATATGGTGCTGAGGAAGAAAGGGCGCAGGAAGTTGAGCTTGAGTCCAGGGTAGACAACGAGGGGTATCCCGGCGGTGCCGATGAGCGGGTGCGTCTCGTAATGTGACTTTAGGACCAAGGCACACACGGAAAGTGGTCAGACAGATCGGGGCAGAACGAGCATTGACAGCGCACCATGCCGCTTTTGGGACCGAGGACGACAGCCTCGTGTCCCTGCTCTTTGAGATGTGCGAGTAGCCTCGCCAGCGTCCGAGTAACACCGTCCACCTGGTGAGAAGACGTGAATGGACCGATCAGGGCGTGGGAAGGGAAGGAGGAGGAGGCATACCTTTGGCATCAAGTTCTCTGTACCAGCGCATGGTCTAATCAGCTCACTGTGCGCTACTGAAGAGAAGAGAGAAAGAGAACGCACCGGTGACGATTGCTATCCTTAGTTTCCCATTGGCGAGCCTGTCTGCCTCTGCCTGCTCGTAGGCGAGTTGTCGCTGCCTTCGTACTTCTCGCTCGGCGTTGTCGAAGTGTTCTGGGTCGAACACTGTTGGTGATGATGGCATGGGTGAATCCTCTTGAGTGTGGATGTGGTGGATGTGGATGTGGGATGGTGGAGAGAAGGGGGAAGTCGTGAGGGGGGATAAGGGAGAAGAGAGGAGGAGGAGAGGCAATAGAGGGGGAAGAGGATGCTATGCGGGTACTTGAGGATGTTGAAAGCGTCTAAGCCTCGTGGTTATTGTCAGTGCTTCTGATCGTTTCTCCTCTATTCAAATTAGGACAAATCGGAACAACCGGGAGGTCCGTGCACTTTATTACGCAGAGGGTCTCCTTTACCACACTGCACCGCTCCGAATCGGCTGCTTTAATAAATCGCGCGTTACGTTGGGGATCCCCAGGTGGCGTCCCCAAAACTTGACCAATAGCGTGTCACCGCTACTGCATGCGTACATTTAAGGGTCGAACGTGTCCATTCGCGCACAAGGAGAGCGCCTATCTCAAACAAACAGCCACTTATCCGCCCATCGCACGTTGGCAATTTCAACATCTGACAACCAACCGAACCTCTCCTGTTCATTGTTATTGATCGCCAAGTACTCGGCGAGCACGTCTCGTGTGCTATGTATCCCATTCCTTCAACACCAACTGTACAGTATCACAACCACCACCCTATGCTTATCAAAAGACGCACTCCTAGATCATCAAACTTTGTGCACTGCATCGCGCCCTCACAGCCCAGGCGACCACACATTCCTACGCTCGTGAACATCCAACGCGCCCGCCTCCCCTTTCTCCCACAACACCCGCAGCCGGCTCATAAAGTCGTCTTTTCCCATATACGCCCCACACAGCTGTCTGCGCCCGGTAAACTCTGCACGCCCGTGCATCACTCGCTGGTTATCGATCACCACTACTGTGCGCGGCTGTAGCTTGACCCAGTACTCGGCTGACGGCTCCGTCAGGCAGCGATTCCAGTCCCGTATGGCTTGGTACCTGTGGCACTGTCAGAAGCAGGTCTGGACTCGGGGATGACTCATAGGCCACTGACCACGCTTCCATCAGATCAGGATGCACGGCATTCACCACGCTCCTGTCATTGTTATTCCAGCGCACATGCCACACTTCCCCGGTGGAGGCATCAACTGATAGTACCGGATACCCAGAGTTCGGGTCCGGCCTGTAGAATGTGTCCTCGTCCCCGGCGGCATGACACGGTATCGGCACTTGGGACAGAAGCTCGAAACTTCGCGGATAACGACGCCGCACTTCGCGAGCAACATGCAGCCCATCGACGAGCAGCGTTTCACCACCAGTGCCCCCAGTATGCTCTAGAAGATGAAATATTTGTAGTCCGGCTGGATCGGTCTACTCATCTGTCAGTGGAATAATCATGATGCAGATATAGACGCGCTGACAAAGTAGGTGTTGTCGGTGTGAGCAGGTAAAGCAATGTTTGTGTAAGCCGTGTCCCCGTGTGCAAGATCAGAAGTAAAACTCCACATTTTCCCATCTGTGGAAGTCATTAACGCTAGAACCTCGGAATCGCCGAGAAGACCGGCAACGTACACTGTGTTTCTCTGATGAACGAGATCCGGCGCGCAAGCGCTTCGGTCGAGTTGAGGTCCGCGGGAACACCTCGCACGAAGCAAACACCCCACTTTTTCTGCAGTGATCGTCAGCGCCAGCCGGGGGAAAACACGGAGAAACCTACGATCTTGGCCAACCAGTCATACAGCGCGTCGTCATTCTCCATCACATCGTAATACTCTACAGTCGGGGTACGGGTCCTGATCGTGCGGTTATCCCATATGATGGGCCTGATTCAAGTTTAGCCCACGGCATAGGGGACGTGCCGGCAACCTACTTTTGCCAGTCCGGCTTCGGGGCGAATTGTTGCGGGTCGTAAGAATTATTCTTGAGCCAAGACCAGGGGTATAGGGATGTGTGTTCATGCGGAGAGGCCCCTACCATCGGATCAAATCGGTGAGTTACCAGGGGCACGGGGGCACCGGAGCTTACATTGAATGACGAGCCCCTCCCCTGTCGCATCCACGGCGCGGGGTTGGATGTCGGCCGGGATCTGTACATAGGATCAGAACTCCACTAACACGCGCGCGGAGTTTGATTTTGCCCTCCGATAAACTTACGGAGAAGGTATCGAGCATCCGCTGTTTTGTTATTGGGTGGAAACACTCGGAACAGCGACAGTGGTCACGTAGCCAGATGTGATGGCTGGAAAGGACGGTAAGTTGGGATGAACGATATGCCAGAGGAAGGGAACTTACAACCGGCTTTGCAGGTCGGACGACCATTGCACTGCGACCCGCCTCCCGTCCACTTCTGTGAGCGGTAGCTCGGGCTCGGGCTCCTGGGCAGGTATAGGCTTGCGGAGGGCCAGAGCAGCAGCAGCACCTTGGAAAGGCTTTGTCGCGATGTACGCTCGCCGACCGAGGTAGGCCTGGTGACGAGCTGCAGGACGGACGACGGTGGACAGGGAGCTACCCCACATCTCCAATGAAGGCAAGTGACGAATAGGGGATATGGTAAAGCGCCTGCTATATGAGCTAGTGACGGAAGCTAAGGCCGGACGCATAGTGAGACAGTGGGACGGGGTAGAGCACCGTGTTGTTGCGGGAGGTGGGGGAAATATCCTGAGACTGCCATCGGTCCAGAGGCCGTTTAAATCCAATCCAGAATGACCAGGCTGTCGTGCAGGGTCGCCGGCAGGGTGGAAGGGAACGGAGCATAGCTTCCCATCGGAGACCGGACATGGCGTGTGACATCATGGTATGATTGTGTTTGCTTGCACACTATAGCAGGGTAAGGGGGGGATGTACAAAGGAGAGTTCGGAACGGCCGGGGGAAAGAAGGGAGGCACGAGATGTGTATAGGGAGAGGGGAATGGATGGGAGTGGTCGAGAGTGCATGATTGTGACAGCACAGAATGTAGATATGTTTTCCAATAAGGGATGAATTGCAGGATAGTAGGATGAATGCATATTCCAAGTCCGCTTCTGCTTCGAAACTCAGCCCAAAGGAAGGAAGAGAGAAGTAAGGTCGGGTTCTCCACCTCCAACGCAATGTCCATGCCTGTCATCCTCCTTAACTGAATTATTTATTGACTGCCAGCGACTGCTCCCGCGGCCGTCTAGCCCTCGTCTTCCTTGTTATTCTTTTTGGGTCTCAATGGGTCTCGTATGTCCGAACGTCGGCTTTTTCGGAGGGTCTGACCAAAAAGTGGCGTGCGGACGGGTGAAATCTCCCCGTTGTGAATTTTTGGTCTTGGACGCGACCGCACGGCACTTAGGGACCGAAGTATCATCCCAAACCTGACTCGTTCCCCTCGACTCCAATCTCTCGTCCTTACCACCACCATGTCCCTTCCTGCCCGCTCTGCTCGTGTCGCTGTACGCGCAGCATCTCGCTCTGCTGCAACCAAAAATATTGTCAAGGCGAGGGCCTTTTCCGTCTTGACCCGCTCACCCGCGGCGGCAAAACGCCAGCCTGTCCACATCGTATGTCCCCAGTCTCGTGATTCCTAAATCTGGACCATTCTGTTCAACATGATTACTCTTGCTCTTGTTCCAGCTCTCGCGTGGTATCAAGACCCTGGACTTTGCTGGAACTAAGGAGGTCGTCTACGAGCGCGCCGACTGGCCCCTGCCCAAGCTCCAGGAATATTTCAAGAACGATACCCTTGCCCTCATTGGGTATGGCTCCCAAGGCCATGGTCAGGGACTCAATGCCCGCGACAATGGATTGAATGTCATCGTCGGCGTGAGGAAGGATGGAGAGAGCTGGAAACAGGCAATCGAGGACGGCTGGGTACGTGGGCGGTTTTCCTTGAAAGGCATTTGTTCACTCGAAGGTACCCGGTATTCAGGTTCCTGGAGAGACCCTCTTCCCGATCGAAGAGGCCATCAACAAGGGAACAATCATCATGAACCTTCTCTCAGATGCTGCCCAGTCCCAGACATGGCCAGAACTTGCCCCCCTGATCACCAAGGGAAAGACCCTCTACTTCTCTCACGGGTTCTCGGTGGTGTACAAGGACCTCACCCACGTTGTGCCCCCGGCCGATGTTGATGTTATCCTCGTGGCCCCCAAGGGCTCTGGAAGGACCGTCCGCACCCTCTTCAAGGAAGGCCGCGGCATCAACTCGTCCATCGCCGTCTTCCAGGACGTGACTGGCAAGGCCAAGGAGAAGGCGATCGCCCTCGGCATCGCCGTCGGTTCCGGCTATCTCTACGAGACCACCTTCGAGAAGGAGGTATATTCTGATCTGTACGGCGAGCGTGGTGTTCTCATGGGTGGTATCCGTAAGTAGCACATTCATACGTAAAAGTTACACCGGTGCCTAATTCTACCGTAGAGGGTATGTTCCTTGCCCAGTACAAGGTTCTTCGGGAGAACGGCCACTCCCCCTCGGAAGCCTTCAACGAGACCGTTGAGGAGGCTACCCAGTCTCTCTTCCCTCTGATCGGCGAGAAGGGGTGCGTGTGAAATTTTGTCAAATTTGTTTTATGGCTGATGTCTCGCCTAGCATGGACTACATGTACAACGCCTGCTCCACCACTGCGCGTCGTGGTGCTCTTGACTGGGCCCCCATCTTCGAGGCTGCCAACCGCCCGGTCTTCGAGAAGCTCTACGAGTCAGTGAAGAACGGCACGGAGACCAAGAAGTCGCTCGAGTTCAACGGCCGCAAGACGTATCGCCAGGACCTGGCGAAGGAACTGAAGGAGATTGACGACCAGGAGATCTGGCGTGCCGGTAAGACCGTCCGCAGCCTGCGCCCTGATGCCAAATAGATCCATTCTGCGGCATAAAATTTGCGTTTCGCAATATATTCGTGGCATGTTATGATCGATTTATTCTTGGTTGCATGTGCATACACACTACTGCTGTCGTCCGTAGTCCCAATTACAGCCTCATGACAGCGAGAACCTCTTTGCATCAAGGGTCACCCGATATTCAACCAAGCCAAATTGAAGAGAGATACAGACCCTGTCATTTCGGCATGATGTCAGGGTTACGCGGCTTGGAAACTGATTGGTGCCCTGAGGCAATACAGCTGATTGAAGTGCAGGCTCAGGCGCAGAATCCTCCACCTAGTGTGTTCGAACCTCCCCTTGAGAAGCTCTCTTCGCGTCTGGCGGATGGCTATTACGTTTCACGGTCAGCAGTTGCATGATTCTCCCGATTACCGCCGTACTGATCCACCAGCGACCAACAAACGAAGACGGTCGACAGCCTGATACCACGAGAATGGTGAACAGGGAATGCGCCACACCTGAAACGATGGAAATTCCGTTGGGATTGGGATACTGACCGGAACCATGAGGGTCCAATATGATCTACGATCTCTTTTGGATCTCTAGTCACAAAATTCGGCAGTCCAGGCTCCGAATCCGTAATTCCCTGATCCACGGAACGAAGCAGGAACATGGGTGACACATCGCGGAGTGAAAAGCAAATAAGGCAACATCATGGCCTTAACTGCGGGAACCCCCGCGGAGGTGCTACAGAAAACACCAGTTCTGCCCTATCAAAGGACTTAGAAGCAGGGAAACACAAGACCAGACGAAGGGAGTCTTTGTATTAAGAAGCCAAATTCCCTTTTAGACTGCTCCTCCATCTTCCAAGCTCTCACATTCCGCTTATGCATCCGCGGTTCAGGGCTGGACACGCAGTTGAGGGGAGGATGGGAACAAGGATCTCCAATGAAACCGGACGAATGTGCGATGTGGCTGTATGATGGAGGAACAGTTGTCCAATGAAGCCCACAGTGTGGGGATGATCATGTTGCCGGCCTCTTGAAGCGGTAAGCGGAGCACCAAGGAGCAGACAACCAGCGGGAGAACCACTGCGTGCTAAGATGTCCAATTTGGTCTATGGAGACTGTCAAGCGGACAGAAAAGACGGTACCACGGGAAGGTGAATAGTGGAAGCAATGATATGATTATACATTAACCGCATCCCAGGCAAGTGGACCGGGAAAGCACCGTTGAGACGCGAGCTCGACCGATATATCCCACGGAGCCAGAAAGATCGCTAATACCCTTTCCTAGGGCCCCCTTTGCCTTTGCTCTTGGTCGACGAGGTCGGAGGCTGCAGAGGTGGCAGCTCTTGCCATTCTAGAGAATCTGGCGGTGGCAAATCTGGTGCCAAACTGAGGACACGTATGTTGCTTGAAGGGTGAGATGGCGGAGAACCATCACTCCATGACTGCGAGTTTGACGCTGGCAGACCATAAGAGGATCTTCGGGTGTCCGCCGCCGACGGGGAAGCGACTAAATCGGCTTGCTGTGTACGAATTGATCTGAAAGTTGGCGACGCTGGAGGGACTAAGGCGGCGGGCGCTGACGGTGCTGGCGCTGGCTGGTGCTGAAGAGACCTGAGGTGCTCGGCTTCCGCACGCCTATCTCGGGCCCAAGCTTTACAATTTTCTCGGAGATCATTCAGATACTGTGCCATGCCGTTATAAAACTAGGCGAAGAAGTCAGGAATAGTAAAACCAGACGCCACCAGGCTCACGTTGAGGCCCTCGGTCAAGTTGCCGAGCACTTCGGAATATCGATGATACGCAACGTCGAGCTCCTGGAGCGCACGTTCCCGTTCCTTCATCACAGGGTCGTTCAGAGTTAACTCTTCAAACAGCAGATTTTCTTCCTATCGAGGTTATTAGCCAACCATATACATGCATATAATAAAATAAGGCAGACCCGGATTTCGTCCAGCCGACCAGATAAGAGTTCGGCCTGGTCGTTCATCTTGTCCGACCAAACCTCGAGTTTGGACATTAAACTTTGGATAAGATCTTCAAACATCTCTGGTTCCAAATTGTCCATTCCCAAGAGCTCGGCTTTGTGTACGATGTCTGTCTCGCCATTGGGATCTGTCGCGATAGAGTGTCGAGCTTGCGATCTTAGTCGCCGTCGGTTCTCCTTGAGGTCATCAAGAGATTCCAGAAGGATGCGTAGTTGTCGGACATGTACCATCGGCTGATATTGCGAGGAATCCCTCTGGGAACCAGCACCTACACTCGGTACATACTCTTCTAGCGCATCCTGTGAAAGGATTAACAAGTCATCAATAACTTGTAAACTGAATACTTACTTCGTCTTGTTCAAGCTTCTCGATTATCTCCTCCCATTCTTCCCATTTAGCCAAGACCTGCTCATCTGACTCTCTCGCTTGTTGCATCAATTTCGAATAACGCGATGCTTGCTCAATCAGGTCTGCGTTTGCTTCCTGTGAGAGTGGGCGGTCCACCGGCAGGCCAGAAGCCCTCAATCCTTCATCTTCAGATGCCTCCAAGTCTAGAATATCATATGCCTCGGATACAGTAAATAAGGCAATATGACTTCAAATGGCTTGGGTGACGCACATCATCTAATAATTTCGAGTTGCTACCACCGAGCTTGACCACATCGGCAAACAAAGCCTGGACCCTCTTCACTCCACCAGCTTTCCGAACTTCTTCCGCCTTTCCCAAAAGCGACGGCGGGAGGCCAGTGGGACGCTCAAGAGCATCAAGAGCAGCAGGCAAATTAAGCTCTTGCAGTGTTCTGAGTGAAAACAGATAAGGATTGGCTGCACAGTTTAGGACATACGATGGCGCATACCTTGTAGCTGTTTGTTCGAGTTCTTCATCTTTCAGAACAATTTGGTCTTCCAACCACTCCTTTTTCCTTTCCTGATATATCACTACCACGAGCATGTTTAGCCTCTTGACATAGGTCAAGCAGAGACTCACAAATAGCCCTGGTGACGGCCCATGGCATCAGCTGTTCAAACAACATACTACCCAGCACCCGCCTGGGATCCTTCCATCCGTCTATCGGTGCTGGTGCGGTAACATTTCTCGCCTGTATTGGGGGTAAAGATGAAGCTGCGGGCACGTCTTGGTGGTAGATCAAGTCATTGTCGCGTTCAGCACGTGACGTGCTCTCATTAATTGCTTTAGACAGAGACTGCAGATCATCAGCAGCAACACAAGACGCGAACTAGGAAACTTACAGCAATGTCGTTCGTTACCAACTGACTCACGCCTCTCTTAGCTTCGGCTGATCCTTTTTTCACAAGAGCAGCGGCCAAGTGCAGGCGGGCGATCTCATCTCCATATTTATGCGCTTCCCCATCGGCACTGGCTTGTCGGAACTGAGCAGCAGCAAAGAAATGACTACGCTTGACTTCGATGTGCGAGAGCCATGCCTGACGAACATGTAAGATTCCTCTTGTTCGTGAGGAGTGGAAGTATACGCACGGTCGGAAAGCTATCACTTATTGGAGGCGACGCAACAAACATTGCCTGGTTGACCGATTCATACAATTCAGCCACCTAAATGACTGCTCAGATCTCCCGAAGCAAAGCAGGATAGATGTATGCGTACTGCGAGGGCAAGCTTTGCTATCGTGACATTCTTCATGTTACCACCTTAGATATGATGAGCTCGAAGACGGCTAGACAGGATCCGATACTGACCTGCTACAGCTGCCTGCCAGAAGCACTCTTGAGCCTGCACCAGCATGAGACGCTCAGCAACCTCGAGCCATGACTCAGTGAGATCAATCGGCAGAGGTTTCGTTTTTCCTAAGGCCTCTTGCAAGGCGGGAAGTTGGTCTGTCCGTAGAGTGCGGTATAAACCTGCGGCACTCTAATGATCATTGAGAGGATTATCTTGTCATGAATATTGCGCTCACCTCAAAAGCTCTCTTGGCCCTCCCAAGCGCCTCCGATGTCTTACGCCCTTCTTCCCCTGCACGGGCGCTCCAAGCAGCTCCCAAATTCCACATCACATTGCATATCTCCCAGTGAAAGTTCGACTCTGCGGGGGGAAGCGGTGCGGTCAGGGCGAACGATGCAGGTGGGAACGGCGGGGAGTATGGCAGGCGGGGTGGGGTCGATGGGGGTAGTCGTTTGATGAGCAACAACAGATGCAAAAGGTAACTAGCATCGAATTAGTAGATGACATGAGATATGACGACGATTGCAGCACTTACGTCTGAAGTGCTTCTATCTTCTGACTCGCTTGTTGCTCTATGCCCGTCAATGCATTACTCCTGAGACGGTCCAGCGCCTCGATGTCCGTGCGGAAGGCGTCCGCATGAGTAGGCAGATTCTCATTGATGTATGCGCGTATATTTTCCGCAAAGGACACAGGAGTTGATGATTTAGGTGGGATAACAAGCTGGTTAATGTGGGCTGGAGGCATGGCTGTCGTTCATTGGGAATGACTCTGCAGGGGCAAGGGAAGCCTCCGAGGGCGACTGTGTGGTGCGGCATGACGATTTCAGCGACCCTGAAGCGCCCGTGATGTACATACATAAACAGTTGAGCACGCGCTTGAATTTCTTATTCGATGCATGCCCGCCTTGCTGCCTCGCGTCTGACACGCCTTATTCGTCGCGCGACTACGATAAATTGGAAGCGAATCAATATCATGCTCGTGATGCTCTCAGTGTTGCTGCCTGGTGTCGAGTCAACACACCCCTCTTATCACCCCTCTCTGTTGTGCACGTCTTCGAAGCTAAACAACACCCAGAACACTATCCATGTGGTTTCATAAAGATGCCTCTGCCAAATCTGTCACATATCACCCCGAGTTGCGCATCACCTTCGAGTTTGAGACGGATACTGTCGTTGCAGGACGCGAACTGTGCGGATGGCTCGTTTTACAGTGCGACGCAGAAGAGGGCAGGCTGGCACTTGGGGATGTGATCGTCCAGATGGTCGGCACGCAGGATCTTCACCTTGCTGGAATTTCGGATGGTGAAGATCACTTAGAACACTTCTACCGGAAACGAGTCTTTCATTCACGATCCCTGCCTCCGTCTGGCGCCGTGGATTTGGGTGTTTCCTCCAGAGAAAACCCGCCAGACGGCTTCTATCCCGCGAAACAGGGGGAAACACGTTTCGCATTCTGCATCGATTTGCCCCAATGGCTGCCTGCGAGTATCCACTTCCAAGATGGTACTGCAAACATTTCGTACGAGGTAAGTCAGGTTGTGTACTATCATGCATGCCCCCCTTATGTGAATCTGTGAAGCTGCACGCCGTTGCAAGCTTTTATTTCGAATCAGAACACAAGTACCTGATGGAGAGTCAAACCATTCAAGTTGTCCAACCATGGAGCTCGCATGTGTACACCAAAAGCTCGCTCAATCGATTTGGTGAAGACGGGCTGCATTTTCAAGTCACTTATTCTCCGTATGTCCTTGCCAACAAGGTCACTGAGGTCGTGGTAGAGGTGGAGAACAATGCGAAACGATCCGTGAGTGATGCTCATATGGTTCATGACGCTATCTGATGAGAACCAGGTTACGGCCGTCGATGTCTCTTATTTTCTTCACCTGACTACTACGCCGAAGCTCTTTGATCCTACCCCCATTGAAGTGATCCATGAGGTTCAACGTCAACGTTTCGACACGCCTGACAACGTGGTACATCCCGAGAATATTGCAGCAATGAAGCTTTCGATCTGGGTTCCTGATCTTGCGTGGGGCACGAGTGGGCATAGACAAGGACGAAAGGACGGTCTGTTCAAGGTAGATGCGCTTATGTCGGTTTCTCTGGTCACATATGGAACACCGTAAGTCATTTGTTGGAGGATCCCGCTCATCTCACGAACTTCGTCTAGCGATTTACCACTCGTCATTCCAATCAAGGTCGTCCATCCTGCCGCCGTTCCTTGCTCTCCCTCTAAAGGTTTCCACGTACCATCGGAGAAATCATCTATCCCACCAATGTGGGAGTTCGGGAGCCCCGCACTGAAGAAACACGAGCGAGTTCCGGCAAACATATCTCCCCAGCTATCGCAGCTATCATCAGCACCCAATTCACCTATTCCAGGCTATGATCAAGATGATGTTGGTCGTACGCCTTCACCCGAGGTTGTCAGCCCTATCCCGATACGAAGCAACTCTGCTTCGTCTGATGGTTCCCGCGCATTCTCTGAAGATGTCAGGCTCCTGGAGGAAATGGTCGCTAATAAGACTTACGCTGTACAGGCGGCATCCCCCGTGAAAGTGGTTTCATCCTCTCCGGAAGAACACATTTCCCCAATAGATCAGAGCAGCCAACATTCACGGGACTCAGGCCGGTCGAAAGCTCCTCCTTTGGCCGCAATATTGCTTCATAAACGTGTACAGCTTCGCCATCCCTCGCGCAATCCAGGGGGAGCGCAAAATCTACAAACCAGCAATCTCCAGCGCAACATAATACCATCTAATCTAAGTTCCGATTCGAAGGCAGCACCCCCTCCGCGCACTCTGGTTGCTTCGCCTGTTTCTCAATCTGACGAGGAGGACGAGGACATCATCGTTTGGACACCGAAGCGAGCGGTGAAGCCAACCCCAGTCTTGTCTAACAAATCTTACGCCCAGTCATTAGCCATTTAGAATGAAGAAGAATTAGGTTGGTAGAGAGCTGCGTGTGATAATACATTGACTGGAGAGACTCCTCGTTATATCCGTACCCCAGAAACCCGGCCAGTACCCTTTCTCCTCCTGCTACACATGGATACAGATGGCTATCAATCCCAGTCTATCGCCCTTTTCCATCGAGCTTCTCAAGGAGATCTTTAGCTTCGTTGATCTTGCTGGCGAGATATGGCGAACCGCCACGGTCAGGATGGTTGGCGAGCATGATGTGTCGATGCGCATCCTTGAGGCGGTTCTTAATTAGTGCATTATCTCTAATTTTTCCATGAGTATGGTGAAGCTGGTAAGAAGAAAACTCGATGACCCACTTCAGTCCCAGAATGTCCAGCGCTTCCTTCCTATCCATCTTCGACTTGAAGCCACCCTTTGCCCACTCCTCAGAGGCTGTCTTTCCGAACCGGATAACGCCGCTCTTGACCAGCTGTCTCCCAACGAGAGCCGCTCCAAGGGTTGCTGCAGCGCCGAGAAGAATAGGAGTCGACATAAGAGAGAAGAAGCGCGACTTGGGTTGTTGGGAGCTGGTAGGATCGCTGGACATGCACGAGCGCTATTAAGGTGACGGCAGCCCTCGGCAAGAATAATATAGAGAGAGCATCGCCACTGAGAGTTTCTGCCGAGAAATTTTGGTGAAGCCGAACAACAAGTTCGATCACGATCCCTGACCTCGACATTTTGGGAGGGAGAACTGATTCTTGTGCACAACAACGGATGACGCCCTACAAGCAAGGTCCGAAACTTCCTGCGGCACTAAGAGAGCAAATCAATGACGGTACGGGAATCTCGTTGACAAGGTAGCAGTCTATTGACTCTGAAATAGATCGTGCCAATGGAAGACTACCGAGGTCGCAGCTCAACCGTCGAGAGGCCCGTAAGGAGCAGCGTCAGGCGAAGAAAGAACGCAAGGCAGAGCACTTCTCGCACAATCATAAACATCCATACGCTTCAAACAATGGCCTGGATCCAGCTCCAAACAATGATCTAAAGCGCCGTGCACCCGACGCCGGAGATGGCCCGGCTACCAAAAGGAGAAGGCTCAGCAAGGTCCAACAGACTGGGCAAGAGAAGAACGCAGTTCACTTCCTTGAAGAAGACAAGCCTTCTCATCCTAAACCCAAAACTACTTCTCTGGAAAGGATGGTTGCTCGAATGGATGAATCTCGACGACCAGGCACGAGCGCCGCGTTCCTTAGTGGGTTGCCAAAGACCCAAGCGGAGATGGAAGAAGATGCTAGAATTTCGAGATATGAAAGACTCCTGACGCAAGGAAATGAAAGTGATGAGGAAGATGGCCTCGATGGTAAGCACATGCAGTTCATCGTACAATGGATATGATGATTAATCGAACTCAGATCTGATTTCGTTTGCGGACAAGATTACGTCCTCGAAATTAAGTGTAAGTATGTCTGCTACTAAATAACGACAATGGTATAACACTTCTTCAGAAATCAGACGCTCGGGAAAGCGATGAAGACGTAGACGAGGACGACGAGGACACGGAGCAAGACGATCACGAAGTCGAACCAGAGGCCGATGAAGAAGAGTTTGATTTAGATGCCGAATCTGAAAATTCTGATATCAGCAAAGAAGATAGTCGGCACGATTCAGAAGAGGACGAAGATTATGACTCTGAGGAATTCCGGGGATTCGGGGACTATGATGATGACGATGATGAGACAATTGGAGCCGAAGTTGTACCTGATGAGGGTGCGTCTGAGCACCCAAACATCACAAAAGCCGCTGGGGCATATGTTCCGCCGCACTTGAGAGCGAAGCAAGTGGTACTCGAGGGGAACAAGGAAACCGATGAGCAAACAAAGTTGAAACGGCAAGCGCAAGGTCTGCTGAATCGGTATGGTAATTCCCTATCAATTGTGCAGGTATTAATCCAATGCGCAGGTTGAGCGAGCAAAATATTGGTTCGATTTTGACAGAAATCGAGGGATTATATCGAAATTTCAGTCGCAATGGTATGCGGGTCGGATCTGTTTGATGGATATCATTCTGACATTGATTAGATACTACAACGATCGTAACGAGATTGGTTCTCGACACGGTCTCATCGCGCTCCAATTTGCTCGACTCCTTTGTTATTTTGCATGCGGCGCTTGTGGCAAGTCTGACCAAAATCGTTGGCATCGAGTTCGGTATGGATCGAATGGCTTGCTCAACCACCATTACTTATAATGTCTAGCGGCAAGTTTCATCTACGATCTTGTCACTTCTTATAAGAAACATTACTCGATACTGCAGGCCGCTATGGAATCGCACTCTGTTGATGAGGAGCGTGGGAAAGAATGCACGAATCTGATCGTTCTCCTTTCGGAACTGTACAATTTCCAGGTTATTTCGTCCATCCTGCTCTATGATGTGATCCGCGATCTGCTAGATGGCGATTTGGCGGAGTTCAACGTAGAGCTCTTGCTTAAGTTGCTGAAGAGTATGTTCTGCTAAGCGCTTCCTAATCCGCTCGCTCAACGGCAATTGCAGACTCAGGAACCCAATTACGACACGATGATCCGAATGCACTTAATGACATCGTTGCTATCGTGCAACAAAAGACATCAAACCCGAATTCTGGAGCCTTGGGATCAAGGGCAAAGTTTATGCTCGAGACGTTGTCGCATCTGAAGAATAATAAGTCCAAGGCTGTTCAGAATCAGGCCGTGGCGACCGAGGCAACCACCCGCATGAAGAAGTTCCTGGGCGGACTCGGAAAATCTCATACAAGTGGGTTCCTCGTTGATTTCTCCCTTCTACGACTTAATTCATACGAGCAGTTCGATCGCACGAAACTTTGAGAGTTTCTCTCGCTGATTTGTTATCATCGGATCAGAAAGGCAAGTGGTGGCTCGTAGGAGCCGCCTGGACTGGAGATCCGCTCGTCGATCACAGGGATGAATTGGCTGTGGAGAAGGCTCCTGCTGTCTCAGAAAGCGCTATTCTCAAGCTGGCGAAGAAGCAGGGGATGAATACCGATGTGAGACGGAAGATCTTCGTGGCTTTGATGAGTGGCGAGGGGAGTCACAATCTTGCCAATTGGAAAAGCTGCTAATCAAGCAACAGGATTACGTGAATGCTCATGAGCAACTCAGCCAACTCAAGCTTACGGAAATTCAGCAGCGCGAAATCATCCGCGTCCTGCTTCATTGCTGTGGCATCGTAAGTACGTTCAGTTTGTCGGTGGTACTGTTCTCACGTCGCGCACAGGAGAAAACGTACAACCCTTTCTATGCTCTTGTCGCCCAAGAACTCTGCAAAGATTCTCACAGTCACAAAGTCACACTGCAGTTCTGTCTGTGGGATTTCCTTAGGGAACTTGGTGAGGCCGAGGTCGGGGGTACAGAGGTCGTGAAATCCGCCCGCGACCGAGAGTCCGTCGTGGATTTTGACGTGACTACCGCCAAGAACCGCGTTCAGAACGTGGCAAAAGTGTACGCGTGGCTCATAGCGAAAGGCGCAGCGAATCTGATGATTTTCCGAGTACGCGTACTGGTCTAAAATTCATGTTTCCGATAACTGATCGATTGTGCAGCCCGTCAACTTCACTGCTTTGCAGCCTCGCACAGTGATGTTCTTCCAGATCTTCCTGGTCTATATGATTCTCGACACTCAATTGCGACATCCGATTGTCGATGCTGATAACAAGCTCCAAATCCCAAAAAAGCATAATGATGAGGCGCTGGAGGAAGTTGTAATGAAAGCGGCCAGCAATGGTGGACTTGCGAAAGGCTTGATATACTTCGTCTCAAAGCTGCCCCCATCGACTGATCAGTGCTCCAAATCCATAGCGGAAACGACAGAATGGGGATTGGAGGTCATCCGTGATACTTTAAAGGCGGGGATGGATTTAGCTGCCACACTTGCGTGACCATCCTTCCATACCACCATTGTACATTTGACTTCTAGATTTTGTTTGGACATGATACTGCTGGTATACAGATACAATGAAAACAATTGAGGATGATGTTTCTTGAGGTATACTTCGCTTGTGAGAGGAAAAGTCATGCGGACGACGACACTGTAGTCTTGACAAACGCGGTCGTGCTGACTACGGTGCCAGTCTGACCCCCGAAACTGAAAGTTCGATGTTTCACGTGAGAGCTAGCCATGACTATGTTCAAACAAGATCGACAATCAGCTAGAACATATAAACGCACTGGAATTGTAACCGGGAGGCCGATGTCTCGAAGAGATTACGTATTTCGGCCTCGGTAAAATTGCATGCTATTTTTTGTCGTCAGTCCAAGGAGAACCCTGTGGGTGAGATACTTACAGGTTATTAGGAGCATCCCCCCTTCTTTCAGCAGTGCCCCGACCTTAATAGGGTAGAGACGAGAAGCTGGTTGCTCTAGCTGTTCGTACTGTCCTAAGGAGACAGCGTCAAAAGTTCCCTTGTCGAGAACTAGATCCCATCCCTGGCCATCTGACATATTCTCAAGATGAGCCGGTGTGTCGAATAGGATATCGCACTGCTTGAAAGTAATTTGGGACATTCCACGGTTTGCGGCAATGGCTCGAGCAAGCTCAACGGAGTGGTTGCTGTAATCTATGCCACATAACTGGTCGAGAGGATACCCGACCTCCGCTAGCCCAAAGAGAGTAACACCATTGCCGGTACCGATATCCAAAATATATGGAGAGTCAGGCGTCGGCGGAACGTTTTCAAGCGCCCAGTCTATCATCTTCTGAAGAACGTCTTCTCCAAACCTCTTGTTCTTAGCCAAACTGCGGACGCCGTGGAGTAAAATTTCGTACCAGACCTCTCCTTCATCGGCGATTTCATGAAAGGACCCGATCTCTCTTTGATACACCCCGTCCCAGCTAGCAGAGGAAATTAGCCAACCCGTTGACCCTAATGCTAGCTGAGGACGACTGACTGCTCCTTTGTGCCTAAACGTGAGGGATTGAAGTCAACAAGTGATGATGAAGCGTCAGTGTCCGTCATGTCGGAACTATCTGTTGAAGAGGAGGCATACGTCGGAGGAGAGGCTGTTGAAGCCATCGGGAACCGGGGACGCGACTTATATGTGGGTGTGTGCCAGTCGTCCGCAGGGTGTCTCTTATGCTCATCCGTTCGGCTCGACCATTCTTCCCAAAACTCAATATTGTTCGGTCACCTGCTACCTTTATGTCAACATCAGATTATCCTAGGCCCTCGAGTGAACGGATTGCTGAGCTCAGGGAGAATCTGGAGGCTATACGGGCTAAAATCAACGTCGTTGTCCGTTTCGTTTCGGACTCCTGATGTCGGCGCCTGACTCAACTCAGATGCTAGGTCTCCTCCGCAGGACTCGGTGACAAGAAGCCCAATTTGGTTGCCGTGTCCAAAATCAAATCTGCCGAAGATGTAATGGCGTGTTACGAAGACGGGCAACTGCATTTCGGGGAGAACTACGTGCAGGAGCTGATCGAGAAGGCAGAGAAGGTGAGGCCACATGGTCTAAATGCTAGCTGTGACCCTCATCAAATTGCCAGCTTCCCCAAGAGATCAAGTGGCACTTCATTGGTGCACTGCAAAGTAACAAGTGCAAGCCGCTGGCGTGTAAGTGCCACACCGCCGTGTGACAGACCATGTTGATGAAAGACTAGCGATACCAAATCTCTACGCTGTCGAGACGCTTGATTCGATCAAGAAGGCTGATGTCTTCCAGAAGTCACTTCCCGATGCTCGGTCGATCCCCCTACGTGTGTTTATCCAGATCAACACATCGTCCGAAGAGTCCAAGTCCGGCTTACCTCCCGTATCCTCAACATCATCCGGCTCAGAAGCTGTCGAACTCGCGAAGCACATCGTTCAGAAATGTCCTGCCCTGCACCTCGAGGGGCTAATGACAATCGGCTCTATTGAGGCGTCCACCACGCAGGATGAGAACGAGGACTTCGACAGGTTGAGAGATTCGAGGGATAACATGGAAAAGACGCTTAGAGAAGCTGGGCTGTTGGAAGGATGGGGTCAGGATGGGAAACTTCAGTTGAGCATGGGCATGTCGGCGGATTTTGAAAATGCGATCATGCAGGGGAGCGACAGCGTGCGTGTTGGGTCAAGTATATTTGGGGCAAGACCTAAGAAGCAATAGATCACAGTATTCGGCGAAAGTTAACTCGAGTATCAGACTATGTAATACAGACGGTCCGGGTATTCTAGCTCGATGCGCTGCCGAAGATCGTGTAGCGTCGGCAAATGCTGGGTCCAATTTCATCATAATCAGCTTTTGTGTGGCAATAAGAGTAGAACTCGGGCTGCAGGGCTTGTTAGAATCATGGAATGAAGCACTACTTGGAGAGACATACCAAAGACGCAAGCAGGGAACCACCGAACCAAACAGCATATCTTCGAGAACGTTAGTGTTATAATTGAAGCAAGCGACGCTTGGTAACGAACCTCTGACGTTTGTGCGAGATAACGTTGACCTCTACACCAGAGGAACGCATATGTGCACCGCTCGCAGTCTCACTGTCTGCCACGCGCTTGTCCACGATCTGCTTGAGGTCTCTCCGTAGCCGCTGCCCGAAATGATCGAACATTGTGGAGCCACCAGAAAGGACGATGTTACGATATAGTCCGCGTCGTACGTCGATAGGTGATTGCTGGATCACGTTATCGACAACTTCAGGTAGAGGTGTAAGGAAGTCAGACGAGTAGATCTCCGGGTTGAAGAAGATTTCAGGGGCAAGGAAACGTTCAAATCCTACATCGACGGCGTATTTCTATCGCACAATCGTTAGATGCTGAGAGAATGCGAGGGTTTAGAACGTACCCGGCCCGTCACACTGTGCTCGCCCTCAAATCGCTCGAAGTACTTGTAGGGCTCGGCATCATATTTCCGGAACTCCTTAACGATGTCCTGGCAGACATAGCTGTAATCCTCCTTGATCTTCTGCGCTACCCGCAACTGGTCCTCAGGGGGGATTGTTGCCGTCTCCCCTCGCTCACGCAGTAAGGCCTGAACAAAGGCGGTGATGTCACGACCAGCAATGGGGATATGCTTGATGGCGCTTCCGATGACGTATCCTTCAGCACAAGGAATAACGTGCGTAACACCATCTCCGGAATCAATGACGGTACCGGTCAGTGTGCGATCGGTAACCTTGTTGGAAGACCAGGATGCTGCAAGAGCCAGAACAGCTTGGACGGCAATATATAGACCTTGGATGTTGAACGACTCAAAGAAGATCTCCGCGGTAGTCTCGCGATTTTCCGGTGGGTTCAGAGGAGGTTCAGTCTACGCACAGCATGAGTCAACTCGCAGGTATGATCAAATGAGCAAGCGTACGAGAAGGAAGTAATGGTCCTCCGGCTCTGCTCTGAGGTACTTGAAGATACTCTGCTCCCAGTACCTCTCCATGTGATCCCAATTCTCAATTAATCCATGGCGAATCGGGTAATGAACACCATAACCTGGCTTGGTAAATGCCTCGTCTCCAATGTAAAAGTCGAGGTCTTCTATGCCTCGCTTCGACGCAAGGTGACCAGGCTTGGAGGGAATGGACGGTGCACGAGAACCCCCACCAGCTGTAGAGACTTGGTGCTCTCGAGTTGCGATTGCAGTTGGGAAGACACTAGGAGAGTCAAGCACCTGACATGCATTCAATCACAATGAACTCACAAGGACGGGTCGGAGTTCCCGGCAAAGCTAAGTCAAATACTCATCAGCGTTCTAACAAACGCTAGGTTGTATAATGTCCGTACCCTATCTTAGAGTAGCCACTTCCATTGTCGCTGATAATGGGCGCAAGGAGAGCCATGTTGGTCTGATATTTGGTGGTCAACCGAGCGCAGTAGGGACGCAGAGAGCGATCCGGAGACGGAACACGAAGCACAGTGAACGGATGCAATTACCCTTCGATGCCTCCTTTTTAGGAAACCACCATCATCATTGTTGGCACCTTTACGACTTCTACGACCTCTCTTCATGATTGATTGAGCTGCGAGTCTTGCCATAAACTGAAACGTGCCCAATCTTATCTAGGTATCAATTCGTCTCACCCTGCCACCTTGCTACCATTCTTTTCACAGACCTGATTAGATTTGTGCAATAAGCGCGCATTCAAGACTATCGAAGCCGCTCTGGCAGGTCGCAGACGCACCCCAGTCTTCAAGTTCTGTACACAAACAGTAATAGACATTTCCGCTCTCCTGCCCCGGCGTTCCAAATCCTGATCCAGGCGACAGCATCTGACAATTCGGATTGGATCCATTAGTACAATCGCATACACCAATGTCTTGGCCAACATTTTGTAACTGTAGAGTCCAGTTTACAAATAAGAGCAGTATCGTATGGCCAGCAATGAAATTGTAGCTCCAACAAGCAGTTACTCCGGGTGTATCCTAACGACAAAACAGGTACGGAGCCATCCCTTTTGTGGTCGCGAGACCCTTATGCGGTCCTCATCCACGTCTCAGCGCTGCATACCCTCCCGGCCATTGCCAAGGTCGCGACATTCGTTCACTTGAATATTTCCCCTTCTCTCTCACTTTGATTGTCGAGGGCGATGCTTACACTCAAGTCGGCAACCTCGCGTGCAGCGCTGCTGGCTGTTGTCGTGGTAGCTTTTGCTGTGCACGCGGTCGCGTCCCCAACAGACTTCCTCGGATCTGTGACCGTAAGTGGCTCCTGTACCTGAAGGGAAGTTGAGCTAATCAAACCTCAAGTCGGACGAGATCGACAAGTGTTCAGCAGCAGTAACGCTAACGGCGGTGAAGCATCAAGCGGCAGGAACACAATCAAATGTAATCCACCAGGTCTTTGCCTTTTTGTTCCCCTTCGAGTCTCCGGGTTGGAACTCTGGTGCGTCGCTAGTCTAGTAGCAACTTGACCCTGGGCTGATGATAATATATGTGAATAGTCTTGGCCACATTCTACATTAGCTCGTGAGTCACCGGTACAGTTTCTTGAACCTGCCTCATGCCGGCTTGTTCTCCAGGGTTCCTAATTTCATTCTTGCATTTATTCCCGCGGAGATTTCCCCCAGCACACTAAATGTCATGTCGGCATTTGCAGTGAGTACCTACGTCGTACCATCAGGTCCAGCTGACTCGAGAGAAGACTGGTGGACTGCTCTCTGACGTCATGCTCCACCTCGTCCCACACTCGTTTATGGGGGAGCACACGGACGACGGCGTCCACCTGCTGATGATTGAAGAGAGGCGGAACATTCTTATTGGGTGCGCTAGTTCTCCGCCGAACTCAGAAATGCGGGGCTGAAGATAAGATAGATTGGCAATGTTCTGCGGCTTTGCATTCTTCTTCATCATGGAGAAGTCGTTGCGCACCCTTTCTGGAGAAGACGACGATGATCATGGGCATGGACATGGGCACAGTCATAGTCATGCCTATGGTCCGGAACATAAAGTTGACTCTGCAGGATCTACCGCTGTCCGGCAGAATGGCGAGGGCCTGCGGCCTCGCAAGAAGGGGCAAAAAGCAACCGAGCCGGAAGGGAAGGAGCCTGCTGTCCATGCCACGTCCAAGCTTTCAGCATACTTGAACATTCTTGGGGATTTCATCCATAACATGTGTGTCTTTTCTCGATGAAGATCCGTCGATACCTACTGACATCCCGAAAGAACGGACGGCTTGGCGTGAGCTCGCTGTGTGCCGGGTATCCCGGTTTTACTGACAATCAACAGAATGGCGGCTTCTTTCTACTCATCTCCGCTGATTGGAGCAACAACTGCCCTCGCGTGCTTCGCGCACGAGATCCCGCATGAGATGGCAGATTACACGATCCTCGTCCGCAGTGGGTTCTCGAAGCGGCAGGCAATGATGTCCCAGTTCGGGACCGCTGTGGGGGCCTTCGTAAGTCACCATATCTGTGCATCTCCGACATTGCGGTTGACTTTCTTCTAATCAGGTTGGGTACGCACGATGATCGTCCTGTAGTGACGAACGTGATCGCTCACCCATGTTGCAGCACCTTTATAGGTATCGCGATCCACAACGCGGCGTCCGTAGGGGCAGATACGAAGATGGATCTGGCCGCAGCGCTGCGTGGAGAAGGAGCCGGACTGTTGGGTACGAGCGCTCAACCTGCTGACCTGGTCATTCCGTTTGTAGCTGGAGGTTTCCTGTACATCGGCGCAGTGTCCGTCGTGCCAACGTAAGCCCGCGGAACAAGTTGAATGAGCTGCCGACTGACTGCCGGCACGCCCCCCTTTTATAGGCTGCTAAAAGGGGCTTCTACGCCCACCCAGACACTGAAAGAGGTGAGCGGGCCTGTGTCGCCGCGGTGCTTTGACGTAAATGTAGGGTGAGATTGCTGACGAAAGTGTCTTTATTTTTTGTTTATACAGTTTGGAGCGATGGCGTTTGGTGTGTTCTGTATGTTCCTCGTCGCTTGGAACGAGTAGAATTTCAATGATATACCCGTGTATTCCCAAGATGGGCGATGTGTGAGGATGTTGGTCCGCGATGAAGCCATGGAAGCCGTGCAGTCAAATTGAGAAGGATGAAGAAGGGGAAAAGGGCTGAATAACCAATTGGGTGGACGAAGGCGCGCGGACATCCTTCCCTGTCTAGGGGCCCGGGGTAGTCTGTGGCGAGTTGTTTCCCTTTTCTTCCTTAGAAATGAGTGTTCAATATGACAGAGAATGAAGCCTTCTGGGCGTCGCACGTTCGTCGGTGTGCAAGCGATGATTGGTCGATGGCTGGTCCCTCGTTCGCCGGGCGAGGGCGGGTGCATAAATCGTCGGGCGCGCTTTTCCTGCTCTGTGGATGGGGTGAGCACCATGGCCAGGGTCGCGCGGGGAAGACGGGCCACTCTCACGCTCGGACACACATCGACGCATGAGCGGACACACGCACGAACGAAGCTTGATATTTTTCGGGTGGGAGAAGGGTAAATCATTTACAAGCAGGGACGCTCGGCATGGAATTATTCGATCAAAATGTCCCGGCTGTTGCTCTGATTTGAGAGAAAAGGGAGAAAAAGGGATATGGGTTTGGCAATCGGGCTGATGTGAGTTGCAGGGTAAAAAAGGTCTGAGAGGGCAATTGGGAGGCGGGGGTCGTGTGCCCACTCCATACCAAGTTAGTTGCTCTTTTGCCTCTCAGTTTGCTCTCCCGCTCCTGCCCGTGTCTCCCCCTCCTCTCACCGGTACCTTGCTTCCTCTCCCTCCCATCAAATTTGACAATCTCCTTCTCCTCCCCCTTCCTTTCCCTCACCCTTTCCCTTCCCTTTTCTCTCCCTCTCTCACACACACCACCTTTACACCGCTCAACTCCCGACCCAATCGGCCGGCCGAACACCCACGATCGTCCTCCCACCCCGATTTAGCAGGACAGAACCCCATCCCGGACCTCACACGACAGAACCCGACCGAAGCGCACGAGCGAGAGGGTTAACCACTTGTACTCTCCCTCCCCTGTCCCCATATACAGGCAAGGAAGAACCGCTCACCTACCGGCCCGAGTCCGTGCGTGTCTCCTACACACGTCATTCGCCCGCTTCCTCCCCTTCTCTACCCAGAACACTACTTAGCCCTCACCAGGCCCCGCCCTTCCCTCCTTTTTTCTCCTCGACTCACCCAGCTGGGGCAGCTCGCCCTTCATCAAACACGAGACGCGACAGCAAGGCCTCACTTGCTCACACGAACACACGAACACATCAACATCATGGGTCGCGCAGACGCAGTCCGTCCGCGCATCGTCTGTTGCGCCATCCCCATCCACCGCCCTTCAGGAAAGATAATGGTTATCACGAGTCGTAAGAGACGTGACCAGTGGGTCTGTGAGTGATCTCTCTTTCACATCACCCCATCTTCTCCAGTCGCGCGTGTCCATCAGACACCGAGAGATCCAATTGAACTCTGACGGCCGCACTCCCGGGACCCGTACCGGAGCGCTTCCGACGCGCCCTCGCCCCTTGCAGCATTCATTCATTCCATTCCATTCTCCGCGGGCGTCTTTGCTGACAATATTCTCATCTCTCTAGTGCCCAAAGGAGGTTGGGAGAACGGAGAGACTCTAGAGCAGGCAGCAGCGCGTGAGGCGCTCGAAGAAGGTCCACCCCTTCCCTTACATCCGCGTCTCTCCTCCTGATGCTTTTTCCCGCTTTGCGTTCCCTTTCCCGCTCCTGCTTCTCCTGCCCGTACACTCTTCCCATCGCCCGCCCCACCAGCCGGAGTACGAGGCATCATCAGCCGCTTCGTCGCTACATTCCCGAGCGACCAGACGATTTTCCATGTGTACGAAATGGACGTGTCGACTGTCGACGACCAGTGGCTCGAAGGCCATGAAAGGCTACGCGAGTGGGTCGACCTCCCCGAAGCATACAAGCGCGTTCAATGGAAGAGCGAGCTCGGGCAGGCACTCTCCCTCTGCTCTATCGCTCCTAAACGGTGATCGACCCGGACCCACCATCGTTGGGCCGACCAACTACTACATCCATCATGGCGCAGGGCATCCGAACGGACGGTACACAGGCAGACGACTATGCAAGCAACTTTTGTTTTATTCTCTCATCACCAACACACTTCTGTGGAAGGGTCCACACTGGGATCCAACTAACTAACAGCATGGCAAGGGCAAATTTAACGTCTGCAAACCTAGAGTCTCTTGCTCTCAACTTTTTTCTTACACAATCATGTACTCGTAGGAAGGCGATTGCAACATCTATCTTCCTCTTACATTACGCATATGCAACCAGCATCAATTTCCACTAATCAATCAAGCGCATTTTTTTGGATTTTAGTAATAGCTACAGCAACAACGGCTCTCAATTGCATTTTTTGTCAAAACAAACTATTTGCCTCTCCGTTGCGTGTCTGTCTGTTGAGTCGATGTTACATATCTACAAGAACTCACGTAGGCGAAGCCCGATGTTCATCAGGGTAGCGGCGAGAAGCACGCAGCAAAGAACCGTCGGCCCTATTCGGACACGTGAATCGCCGTAGCCACAGGCAGGCCACAATGAGGCTTACCATACTTGTCATAATATACGCTCGAGGCCTCCCCTCTCTGAAGCTTGATAGAACGCCACACGTACAAAAGCGCTGAATATGCGATCGCTGTCAGTGCTGCGGCAGTAAACGCACCCGCACTGATGATCCCAGTAATGTCATCGGCGGGTACAAAGTTGAGCAGGGCGGTCGCAATCGCGGAGATTAGGATCGCGAAACCCTGCCATTTCTGGCAAGGTCATCAGATATCTGGGTAACGGCTGCTGTACCGGGCTACCCGGACTCACCAGGAACGTGCGCTCGTTGGCAAAGTATACCTTGGGTTCCACTCGCACAGGGATAGCAATCTTATGACCCGGTGGTGCACGAATGTCTGTGACGTACGTGGTGCCGTAGTTTTGGGGTACCTTGCTTGCCGGTCCTCCCTCCCGCTCATCATCTGCATCCTCATCATCCTCATCTTCATCTCGGGCCGCATGCCGGACATGCGTTTCAGTAGTCCTGCGTGCCGCCTCGTTTTTGGCATTTGACAGAACCTCATGCAGACGAGCCTGGAAGTTTTTGTCAAACGCATCGGCTGTCTTGAGCGGCGTGATCCCGAAGCCGTTGCCAGGTGTGGCACCGGTTCGGCGCCGCTCACCGTTAGCCTCACGAGAACTTGGCCGGGTGGTGCTGTTGCGGCGCTGGCGGAGATAGGGTGTGAAGACATCCATCACCTCCTGGTCTTCAGGGATGGTACCTGGAGCGGCTTTTCCTTTTCCAGGGGTCTTCGGAGCTGCAGCCGCAGGTCCCGCATTTGCCGCACGGAAGGCGAGCGCTTCATTAGCCGAAGCTGATGGCACACCACTTACTTTCGCTTCATCGCTGGCAATGGCGAGATCCATATCCTCATCTTCCTCGCCAGAAGACACGGGCTCGGCATGATGGAATGGCACCTCGGGTGGATTTTCCACATCCGGTGTTGTACCTGAAGTCGTCTCACTGCGAGAGCCAGGCGGGACGTGTGGCCGATCGAAGCGAAGCGTGGTCGCTCGGCGAGTACGAGGCTTTTCGTTGATCTTCACACCCATCTGAGGCAACCAGTAGGGGACAAGATCCACCCGGTTGGGCAACAGCGTGGCACAGCCGTGGATGAATTTACTTCGGACCATCGATACTGAGCACAGGTAGTGTTTACGCATGGGTGACACACTCACCTGAACTTTGGCACACTCTCCACCATCTCACTGCCTACAAGGTCCCTCACCCACTGCGGTGGTTCTTGCCCTACCTGAGTCTGGAGCTTCACCTCCAGGACACCATAGGGGAATCGCTCAATGTCTTCTTTGGCCACCTGGTTGAACGGCCAGTCAATGCCCATGTCTGTCCGACGCCAGTTATCACCGGCACGAGATTTGCCGTCCCAATTGTCCTCTCGGATCATGCTCAGCTCAGTATCAAGGGATATGCGAACACGAGCGTCGCCAGGAAGCTGGAAGGCAGTGCGGTGGTAGAAGGAGCGCATAACTGAACGATAACATGAAGCACGGAAGGACAAAGGAACAGCGAGAGCGTACCAGGCTGCAAGTGCTTGTCGCGAACAGCCTCCTGCACTTCCGAGGCAAGAAGCTTCATGGCATCGACCTCCTCCTGAGTTTTCTTTCCTTTCTCTACCAGGGCTTGGAATTCGGCGTCCATCGTGTACTCGCCACGCATGTAAGCATTCACCTTGTCCTCCTTGATTGGAACACGGGCTTTGACGGATTTTTCACCAGTCCAATCTTCACGGTGAGTCTTGCGCTCCACAAAGATCTGTTCAAGATGTCAGATAGGTGTCAACTTATTCTCGATGAAGTCCGCACCTGCTTATTCTCCATGCCGCCGTACCAGCGAAGACGGATAGCCTGAGCTCCCTCTGTCTTCTCTAGCCGACCGAGGTAAAGCTCAAGATCCTCGTTGTCATAATAGATGGACGTGATGGCGGTATCTTCAAGCTTGAATTGCTTCTTCGGGTCGAATACTGTGTCTCAAGTCAGTAGGAATTCCTGGAGGTTGAAAGATTCGTTTTTACCCAAAACAGGAAGATGACGCATAATAGCAAGCTTGACCGGCACAAGGTAGTCTTCATGGACCTATGGCAGGGTTCAGCGACTGAACTGGCGCAGCGCAGAGCAGGGCATCGCTTACCCAGTACTTGGTGGTTTGGCGTTCGAAAGCGCTCTGAGAGCCACCTGCACTTGGATCGCCCTGCACCGGATGACCACGGGTCTGAACAAGGTCATAGATCTTCGAAAGCTTGACGATGAGCGTCTCCCAGTCATACTTGTAGAAAGGGCGACGAGCGAGAAGCTGGGGTAAGAAATTAGTCTTCAAGTCCATTCCCGTCCGTTTCTACGCTCGCAATCAGAAACCGCAAACGGGAGTGCATACATCAGCATGCATACATCATGTTTCTGTGAGATAAATTAAAACATGTTTTCAGCACAAAGGGAAGTTCAAACCTTGATGATCTTGTAAAAACCGGCCAGGTTGAGTTTGCTGAAGACTGCCAGATCATGGACTCGAGCACACTCAGTCGAGAGCAGATACACGGAGGTCAGACCACACTTACTGTCAGCCACAAGGTATGCAACCTCAATTTCGAGTTCGGCGAAGCGATCTTCCAACGCGTCACGGTTGTCGGTATCGTCCCAGTCCTCATCATCTGACCCTCCATCGTCGGCGGCGTCTATATGATGTCCGCTGCCCTCCTCACTGCCTCTTTCTTCGCGTTCGTGGTATTCAGTAACCAGACTGGTCACTGCATCGTCGGCAAGGGCAACCCGCCTTTCCAGCTCGGGGATCTAGCGAGCACGTTCGTGCATAAGCGGAACAGCCACCGATGAATCGAAGGAATATTTTGTACCTTGCTGTCCTGGAAGTCCGCGATCTTCTCCAGCTCTTTCTCCAAGGCATTCTTGAACTGCCTCTCATTTCCAACCGTCCAGACCCGGTCCTTGCTCTTCAATAGCGATTTCAAGCGCCCATATTCGAGATAGTATGGTTCCCACTCCTTGTACAACTCCTCCTACAAACTCATCAGTATATTCCCAGCGTATCATTCCAAAGTGAACACCTCACCTGAAGCTTTATGCCGAATTTCATTGGATGCCCCGCGAAGACAAGAGATGATACGGAAAGGGAACTTCTGGGGAGAATTGCAACCGTGCGAGGCTAAATGATCCGGTGTGTGAATTCTTGAATAGACCAACAAACCTGGACCGACCAATGAGCGCACTCTTCCTCCAGACCAATCCGGAATCAGGGATCCCACGAACGTGCGAAACTCAGGCCCCGCACGAGGTGAAAGCTTATGACGGTTAATGAAATACTTCCGTCTAACGTCAGTCGATCAAATCCAAGCAACGTGACGTCGGCCCGGACGCGTCTCTTTCCCCCGCAATCTTATCACCTCAGGGTACAGCACGTCCATCATTGTCCTTGGCCATCACAATGGATGATACGCCGTACGAGGGTAATCAGCCCCATCTGGGTTACGGCAACGTCAGTATTGCTGCTGCTTTTATTGTCCTCGATGTCTCCCTGTCTTTCTTCTTAAAACTCGGCGTTGGAACGTCCCTCTTGATTAGCGCGATCCGATGCGTCATTCAGCTCAGCTTCATGGGTCTCGTACTGGACAAGATTTTCCAGACAAAACACCCAGCCGCGGTGTTTGGACTGGCGGCTCTCCTCATGCTCCTTGGGACCTTGGAAACCAGTGAGCCCGGTAGATTCAAGCATTGACTAGATCTCACGCTGTCCAGCCACTGATAAGTGCAAAACTCGATTCCGCTACATGGTAAGTCTCTGATGACTCACTTGGAGTGGAAATGATCAACTGTGTGTTTGTTAGTTCCCCTCCGTTTTGTTGGCATTTCTCTGCTCAGTGATGCCCATATCCATCATTGGATCTATATTCGCAATCAAGAATATACCATTTTGGACACCCGAGCAATACATTCCTATTCTCGGTCCGTTCCCTTTCCAATAGATCTTGGAAGAGGCTAACGTCTGAAAAGGCATGTTATGTGGAACGACGATCTCTGCTCTTGTTGTCGTCATCACCGCTACGCTAAAGGAGCTACAGTATGTCACATCGCTCGCATGGAGGGCGACCAACTAAGGCTGAAGCAGTGATAATCGAGACAAAACAGAATGCATGCTTGCAATGGGAGCTAGCCGCTACGAGGCTTGCTTACCCATTGCAAAGGATGCATTGACACTTGCGCTTACGCCAGTAATCAATCAAATGAGGTACGGGATTTGTCCCTCGAATTTTTCCGCATGCATCTCACTATGCAATAGTGTCCTTGGCATAATCAGCATCCCGGGCTTGATGGTATGCTCCCCCATAGAGTTCTTGTCATCTGCTAACCCATTGCGCAGAGCGGTGCTATCCTTGGCGGCTCGTCTGTCGAACAAGCTGCAAAATTGCAGAGTAAGCATCCCTGTCTACCGGAGGCCAAATTCCGGACTCAAGTCATCATTTTACAGTGATAATGATGTTTCTTATCGCCTCGAGTACTGCGCTGGCAACGATTGTCATCACGGTGCTGGCGCTGGTCATCGTGGTTGACCCCGAACATCGTCTGCGCCCAGATCGGATCGACACGAGGGATGTGTTTTGCAAACGAGTCCTGATAGGTGCACGTGATGGTATTGCGACTGAGTTCACACGGGTCAAGGACAAAATATATGGATCCAAGAAGCCAAATGGAGAGGAGCACGAAAGACTTCTGGGATGATGTAGAATTGTCGCTGATGAGTAGATTCATTCCCCGTTTCAGTGTATCCCTTCCTGCTGTATCCGCAACAACAAATGACAAAATGAAGCAATCGGTTATCGACCGCATACACTTTGCAATGTATTGCTCTTTCGATTATTCAGGGATTTGTACAAAGTACGCTTTTATACTACCAGAAGTGAAGCAAGCGTAGCCTGAGTATTGACGACCTAGATAGATGACCGTGAATAGACGCCCACATTGTTACTATTTTGACGCACCTCTAGGGCCTGTTCCACTTCCAATCGCCTTCTGGCGGCTGCTAGCCAGTCACCCAGTAATATTTTTGCGGTTCCCTTGAGCTGATTAAGCTCCCGCGCCGTGTTCTCCAAGTCTTTCTCCCCGACGTAGTGCTCAGCCCGCGCAAGACTGCTAAGAACATCGTTGCCTTCAACGAGACCACGCCGTTTGAATCGGAGGTGGGAAAGGATGCTGGAAGCGATATGTTCTAAGACGCCAGCATTCTCATCGGGCACCAGTGCAACGCTGACGACGCGCGGGTAGACTGTTGTTGTAAACCAGGTGGCTAAATCCGTGTAGGGCTCAACGCCGACGTCAGGCAGATCACTTGCTTCGAGCGAGTCCAGAGCAGCAGTGATAACAGGGTCTTCCTTTGCTGCGGTCATATTCCGCAAAATCCGGAGCTCAGTCCTGAATGGCTTTCTGACAGGTGCATCGATAGCATTCTGTAATGCGTGACAGGCGGCATTCAGAGCGTGCAGGCGAAGATTCTCGTCGAGGTATGCGGAGTTGTCAAGCGTGAGACGCTCCAATTGTTTGAACGAGCTCGAAAGATCCTCCAGCTTGGCCAAACGCGCACCTCGTTCTTGTTCGACACGAACTTTGATCTCGCGGATCCATCGGCGCTGAAGCTCGATGCCCTGAGCAATGACTTCCTCCTTTAACCTTCAAGCAGCATCAGCACCTTGACGCAAAGAATAAGCGGAGGCTTACCTCTGGTTGATGAGTTCGCTCTGGGTGTCCAGCTCTGCCTGGAGCTTTTCCTTGTATTCAGTGATGAGCTTGCTCTTTTCGCCCTCGAATGCGTGTTTCCAGCCATCCTCTTGCTTGTCCAGCTTCTCTTGAGCTTCCTTTTCAAGACCGCGAAGCTTTCCTTCCCATTCATCTCTTGTTGATTCAAGCTTCTTCGAGAGCTCCTGACGTTGCTCTTCTTTGACATGTTCCATCCGCTGAGCAAGCTGTTCAAGATCAGTCTTTGCTGTATCGATCACACCCCGAGCGCTTGAGATGGCAGTGGGGTTGGACGTCGAAGACAACTGAGCGGACAGCGCATCGATAGTGGAAGCAAGCTGGGCGATAACGGGCTCGGAAGATTTGTGCTCCATTGTGATTAACGAGGAGACCAGAGGGAGCGGTTCTGCAGCTGGTGGAGCATCTGGCTGTCTGGATGGGTCGGTAGGTCCCGACGGAGGTTCAGTTGGGCTGAACGGCCGGGCATGGGATGCCTCTGTGGGTTTCGGCATGACACTGACAGCATTATCTTTGCTAGGGAGACGATATCCGGGAGGCGGTTCAAAACCAAGGGGAAGCGGGCTGGTGTAAACATTCCCTGGCAAGGGTGCGGTTTGGTGGGGAGGCGGTGGGGGGCTCGGCGCGTTCTTATCCACTTTGAGGGCGTCCTCCGACTTTGATGCTAGGTGCGCGTCCGATGAAGATGGGCCTTTCAAAGCCGCCTCTGCTTCTTTCACCAACTTGTTCGTCTCGGGGTCGGAGAACTTGAGCCGAGGAGATGAAGCTTTCCCTGCAATGACTTCACGAGATTTGCTCGTTAACGAGCCTTGCGTCGTGGCGAGTCGATCAATTTCAGCTTGTGCCTGACGCTTCAATTCCTCAACATCCTTTCCCGTTGCATCAGCCAGAGACTCCAACTTTCGCTGTGCCCTCTCCTTGAGTTCTGCTGCCCGTTTACTCAGATCCTCCTCAGCTGTAGGTCTCTGATCCGGAATTTGCGAACGAACCCGGGCTCTCGATGAGGCAAGCGGCGGGCTGTCCGGTTCAGACGCGGCTCTTTCCACCTCAGATTTCATGTAAGCAGCGGCAGCCTTCAGCTCGACTTCATCGAAGTAGTCCATAATAGTTTCTCCGAGCGGAACCGACTCAACAAAAAGGTCATGCCAGCGGTCGTTTCTGAGGGCGAAGAACGTTGCAACGGAGTAAAAGACGATGGCCAGAGTGGAACCGTAGAATGCGGTTCGGGTGAAGAATCCAAAGCGGCGTTTCCTGGGACGAGGCGGTGGTATTGCTGCCTGGGAGGGGGGAGAGACAGATGGCTTGCTGCTTGGCGCTACTCCGGGTACAGCTCCTGGCGTTGTTGCGGGCGTCTTGTTCGCATTCCCCGGTGCATCGGCAAATCGCTGAACAGGATCTGTTAACAACTGTAAATATTGGCTGTGCACAATCACTCACTCTCCGCAATACTGTCCTGCATGTCGCCGTATTCGCACGGCTCGAGAGGAATGCCCTCGAAGGGCCATAACCCATCAGGCGGGGCATCAGTCGTGTTCAGCACGTCAGCCTGTGGCAGGCAGGCCGTTGGACGATGAGGGAGACACCTGGTGGTGTGACGAACACTGGGAAGGAACGGCAACTGCCTCCGTCGCACGCCACAACTCTGGGAGCCGCAACTCCGATCCCAACCTGGTCTCTTCTGGCTCCAACTCTCCTGTATCTATCTCTGTTCCACACACTGTGCTTTTCCCAGAGAAGATATATAATAAAGGGGTGATCTTCTCCCTCACAATCTGGTCGTCTTCTTTGCTATCCGATTCTATCTTCCTGCTGCTTCGTTGTTGCGTACTGTCCTTGCCCTCGTCTAGCTACCGCACTCAAGGGCTCTTTCATCGTCTGTCTCTGCTATGCCTCCCTTACGAGAGAAGAACCGGCTCTGGGCAAGCATTGCCCCTCCAAGCAATGCATCTCAACCCCCCTGCTCCTCTCAATCTTTGGTACCCACGGATCGTCACTCGACTTCTCTGAGACTGCTATTCAAGGACACGGAGCGACTGCTCCAAGACTTCTCTAGCCAACATGAGAAGCTCCTAGCTGGGACATCCGATGCTCTCAAGAGCATGACCGGTCTGGATGAAGCTCTTCTATCATCCCGTCAAGAGGCTGTAGCTGAGATAAAGAATATTGGTATGTTTCTGAGTCCGTTGTGGCAAGCGGATAGGCTGCATATATGCGCATATCTTGGGGTGCTATTCGGACGCATATATGCAGTCCATCATCTATGAGAGATCATCCTGTGGCTTATTTGCGACTATGTAGCGAGTCTGCAGCACCTTTCTTTGAGGGAGCAGCTAAACGAGATCGGCTCTGCGGTCACGGGACTATCTGAGGGATGTGGCAAGATCAAAGAGACATTGAACGGCTTGGACGAGGTATGCATGTTACATTCCTAAGCAATCTTGTGACGGAGAAACTTCAGGTGCTTGGGAGACGCATTGCGGATACTCTTGAAGTTTTCCACAAACGTCTGGACGACATGGGCGAGGTCAGTTCCTGGAGTCATGCCTTCGGATAAACCGTAACATCCAGCTTAGAAGCAAGAGTTTATTCTGGAAACAGTCAAAGACATAAAACATCAACTGGATTCAGAGGTGCTTCCGGCTCTTCCAAAGCTTGACGATCTTCCTTCACTGCTGGATGGGATTTTTGAGAAGAGAGATGAGGCAGCTCAGACGACAAGGAACGATCTGATGTCCAAGCTCGACGAACTAAGAGCATTGGTCAGGCCATCACAACGCTTGCCCATACCTCTCGTCTCTGAATCTGTTTCGTCTTCTCTGCCGTTCAATGCTCAGTCTGCTTCGCCAACCCCTGTTTCTGTGCGGAATCGTGTTCCGTATACCCAGGATTGCTCCTCTCCCTCTTCGTCGCCGACTAGAGTTCTTCCGAGCCTTTCATCCTCTCCCATCAGCTGTCATCCCCGTGGGAAGGTCTCGGAGATCAACGCCCTACGTGACACACTTTCTCATTTGACTGTTGCCTCTCGGAGTCCTCCCGAAAGTCGACGTCCGCGCGCTGTATCTCACCGATCTGAACGACCGATACCCCCTGCGCCCAAAGATGGGTTCACTGAAGCGTTATCACAACTCTATACCGCACCAACATCAAGAGAGTTGCTGTCTTCATTGCCCAGTCTTTCGTCATTTCCGTGGAGCTCTAGCCAGCTGGCGCCCTCTCTTTCGTCCTCATCCTCCTTACCATCAACTGATTCGCAGATCTCTTCCCTTGAGGACTCTCCCCCGTCGAGCTATTTACGAGATAGGGGCGATATGCCGAACGTCCGTGTGCCGCAAAGGAGGAAACTAAACCTCCCAAATACCCATATGCAAACATCTCCGAAAACATTCAAAATCAATCAACATCAGGATCTACAGAAAGATCGCGACAGTGCAGGGCCAGGCTTAGATTATATTCGTGGGAGCAGTGAGGTACGCGCCCCAGATTATCTAGATTGACACTCGCTTACGCAAATCGACAGACACGCATGCTTCTCGTCGATCCGGAAGAAGAGATCGATTTCGACTGGGGCGACGATAATGATATGGAATGGGATTGAACAAAGTTACACTGGTATCTGAAATGTTGTCTGTTAGAGAGCCCCTTCCGATGCAATGAGTATGATAAGTATGCTAAACACAGCCTCGTGCTCTTGTACATGTATGTGTACATTCCATTACAGCTGAATTGTACCGAATCAGTCCTTGAGTCGGGGGTATCATCAAAGCGGTGGAAGAGGTCGACGACATTGGGGACAAATATTCTTGATTGCAAGCCACTACCAAGGAATGAGTGTGTGTGTGAGGAACTGGATAAGAAGAACGTACGTGCTCAAGACAGTTTGTGTGCTATCGGCATACGTATAAGCATGAGTACAAGGTGATAAATATTCACTCACGAAGAGATGATGGCATGGCGCTAGTGCATAATTTTTCCTAACGGTGACACTGGCCAGAAGAGAAGCCTTGTCACCGGACTGCGCAACTGAGCTTTCGGGCCCTATGACGATGGGCTCCATGCAAATGACGCAGTCACCCAAAGCCTTCTCTGGTGCTTCGGCATCCGCAGGTGAAAGAGGAGGATGATAGTCGTACGGTTGTGTGGCTGTCCACTATATCCACAATATGTGAGAGCGAACAGGCAAAACATCACGGAAGTACTTACACTTCGGGGAAGGAAGAAGGCTGGGCCGAAGAACTCTTGACCGAACAGAACAACAACTTGGAACGTCACCCAAGCAACCACGATCCAGACCCATTCTGTGCAAAGAAGGATAAGAAAACTGTGTTGTGTCTCGAAAATGAACGCACCAGTCGGTTCAGCGAATAGGACGTTCCGAGGGCATGCAAATATATCTGTTCATGTCATCAAAAGATCGGCTTTGTGATGGTAGCAGAATTGCTCACAAAGCACGAAAGAGAGCCGTGCCAAACTTGTGCCAATGACGTATGTCCAGCTCAACGCTTTCCGGGTTCCCCGCCGAGCATTTCGCACGATTTGGGGTACCCAGAAGGAGTACAAAGCACCAACGGCGAAAAGAACGAGTGAAGGGGACAAAGTTGCCTGAACGAGGAAAATGAAGGACAAGAGGAGGAGAGCCCCTACGAAATATTAGTTCAATCATGGGAAACTTGATATAGACCTACAAAACTTTGATTCCGGGTCTGTAATTGAGTTGACGGCGCGCCACAGTAAGGTTTGACGGAACAGGCCACTGATGGACGGGCGAGTCGTTGGTTGAGCATTTGCTGTGGGGTTCGTGGGTACAATTAGTGCGCCTTCTGCAGGCCCAGTTGTGACAGGAAGGGGGAGCTCTGATGTCTGACGAGGGGCCGGTGCCGGTGCCGACGGCCCAGCAGCAGCAGCAGTCTGCGCCGCTGCTTGAACCGCATCATCTTCGGGAGCTTGTATACGGTGTATCAGAGTTGCGTATCGCTGATTCATGATTTTAGCGAATGTCCATCGAGAGAGCAACTGGGTACTCACGACTTCGAAGACCAAGAACAAGGTTGCGGCCAAGAACCCTGGGGCAATCAAAGAGAGAGATGCGCGATTGTCACTCACAATGCCAATCGTGAGATGCTGAAGAAGGTGATCAGTTTGGTTTCACGGACAAAAGTGCTTGTTCCCCCACGCAGACGAAGGAGTACGCATCGCCAACAGCTTGAATAGCGAAAGACCACCTCGATAATTTGGATATACTTGCAGGTGTCCGGGTGCTCTCCATTTGCCGAACAAGCAGAATGAGTAATGTCAGATACACAATGGATGCAAGCGATGCATCTGGAAACGGAAAATCAGTCAATGGAAACCAACCCAACCCAGGCACGGCATACAGGTAGTTGCTTTCCTCCAAAATCGGTCAGCCCTATTAACGCCAAATGAGATTCTTCAACATCAACATAAGAATGATAACAAACTTGAGTCCACCCAGATCATCCAAGACAACGACAACGCCGCACTTCCAACTTACAAGCGCTGCCTTCCCTTTAATTGCTTGTGTGCGGTAGGTATTCTCGCCAGTGGGATCTCGTGACTCGCGCTCAAGATCTAGCATTGCATGCAACGGCAATGCCGAAGGCGCAAGGCGAAGGTATAGTGCTAGGGGACAAGATGTAGGTTGTATGGGCGCTGTAGGACGTGTCATTAAAGAACAGTCCCTGGAACAGGCGTGAATGACGTACGCATGGGTTCAGACATGCCGGGGGAGTTCGCAAGATTCTTTAGCTCCTTTAAGCGACGCTTCAGTTCATACACAATAGCCCAAGATGTCGAGTTTTGAACGTTTTGAGGTAATAATGGGGGCAGTTGGCGCAAGTCAACAAATCGCCTAACACGATGTGAGCTGCGTCGTGAAGCTCCAGCTTCACAATGCGTACCCCACGGGAGATGCGATGGCGTATAGTGTCCCGTTCAGAGGAAAGTGGACACCTTCTATCGAATAGGACGCTGTAAACTCCGCTGGCGACGTCACATCCAATTGTCCCTACGGTGGCTTTCAGTCTGCGGCTCACTGGATGGAGGTAGCACGTACGTGAACGAAGGTCATGTCATCCTCGCTCTTCTCTTCTTTTATGTTCAATGCGACCTTTCCCTTCCCATTCCAGTTCCAAATATACTCCTCTTTCAGTATCTGCGATTCAGTAACGTTTACTTGCTCAAACAACTCCTGTGCCTCGGAAGCCCAAGGAAGATTGTCGGCTATTGATGACAAGTTGTAGGTGATTGCCGGAGAGCGAAGAAATCCAGTTATGTTGTTATGATAGGAGAATCCTGAATTGGGGAGTGGTGTTTCTGGTAATATGTGGGCGAGCATAGGAGGCACAGATGCTGGTGGAGGCGAGGCCTATTTGCATCAGTCAGCTGGGTTGTGCGTCTTGTTGATAGTAGTGATCGCACGAAAGTGAAATTTGATTCGGTACTATTGACATATGCGGTGAACTCATCTAATTCTCTTGTTCGAGCTTTTAAGGCTTCGACTGCATGGTGGTCAGCTCAAATCTCGAGAACCGCCACAATACATGACGTACGCAATCGCAAGTGCACTGCGGGGTCCGGGCCAGTTCCACTCATGAGAAAGAATATTAGGATGATAGTGATCAACGAAGACAGCGGGGACGGACGCTGGGCGTCCATCTTGATTGACCGCTGGTGACTACCACCCAAGTTGTGTGGTCGAAGGACCTCCCGCAGCGCTTAGGGTTCGGCACGATGATCGTGTGCTTCTCGAACGGCCACACCAGGGACCGCTCCCCGCATCGTCAGGGACACGTAAATTCACTGGTTCTGTCAAGTGAACAGACCTCGTGCAAGTCAACTCAACAGTAATGTCCTCTGCCGCACGAGATCGTCCTCTGTTACATGTCCCGTCTGAACCGCAGAAGACCGAGACAAGCTTGTTTCGTGAGCACATCAATGCCAAATATGGGCTGCACCTGGAGCACTACGGGGACCTATACAAGTGGTCTACTTCTCCGCAGAGCTACGACAAATTCTGGGAAGAAGTCTGGGAATGGACCGGCGTGATAGGCGATAAGGGATCTATTGGGGTATGCAGCGAGGGGTCTACTTGTTCTTGTCCGACACTGAGGGAGCAACAGGCTGTCGACACATCTCTAAGGATCGATGATGTGCCCCCGTTCTTTCCTGGATCGTCTCTAAATTTTGCGGAGAATCTGCTGAGGCATGGACAGTCAACTAAAGTTGCACTTGTTCAGGCAGGTACGTCCAAACAACTTCCTCGTGCCTTTGTCGTCTAAAGGGCATCAGTGGAGCCAACTCCGAATAACCTTCCACCAAAGGTCAGAAGTGTGACCTACGCAGAGTTAAACACTCTGGTAGCAAGGCTTGTGAATAACCTACGAGGATATATTAATCCAGGGGACAGAGTTGCCTCTTATTCTTCGAACAACATCGTGAGTGTTCTCGAAAGTTGAATACGGGAACTAACATTGTGCAGGAGAACATTATTGCCTGCCTTGCCACCACAGCTCTTGGCGGAATCTGGGTCAGCGCTGCGGCACATTTTGGAGCAGATGGTGTCCTCGAGCGCCTGGAACAGGTGAAACCCAAGATCGTGTTTTCTGTTGACGGGACTGTGTAAGCCATTCTGGGCGTAGTGGTCCAGAGAGCTGAATGGTGTTTTAGTTACAATGGTCGATGCCATGCACACATCCCAAAATTGGTCTCTGTGCTTTCTCGTCTCAGTATCCCCCCTGAGAAGGTCGTTATCATTCCAGGCCTTCCCCAATCCGAGTGTCCTCCAGCCTACGAGTTTCAGCACAACTGGATATCTTGGGATAAATTCCTTGCACCAGAGTCTGCTGTGGAGGGTCTTCCTATCAAATTCTTCAGAACAGCTTTTGACTGGCCTCTGTGGATTCTCTTCAGCTCAGGAACCACTGGTGAGCGACACGCCCTTGGCATGAACCTCTCAACTAAAGCTCAGGTAGGGAGACCAAAACCAATTGTACATCGAGCAGGAGGAATGCTGCTCCAGCTAAACAAAGAGCTACTTATATGCGGCGACTTCAAAGCATCCGATGTATTCTTTTATTATACCACGACGTACGTTTTTGCGAATGACTTTGAACACGCTGACACGTTGAAGTTAACACTCACCCAGAGGCTGGATGATGTGGAACTATCTCATTGCCGGACTTACAGCCGGATGCAGTTTGGTTTTGTATGACTGTAGCCCTTTGAAAGACCCGTCTATCTTATGGAGGTTGGCTGAACAATGCAAAATAACTGTTTTTGGAACAAGGTCCGTATTGCCAGTCTACTTCTTCGCATGAGTTTGCTTAATTTGCTGCAGTGCGAAGTATCTGGATGAGCTCGAGGCATGCAATCTGTTCATCTAATTCTATTTCTGACTGAACGACTCTAGAAAGTGTACGAGCCTCGCGGACAGCATGATCTCTCTTCGATCCGGATGATCATGTCGACGGGGTCACCCCTAGCTGCATCACAATATGACTACGTTTACAATCACATACAACCCAACTCGGTCCTAGCCTCGATTTCTGGTAATCCTCTTTGTAAGGAAAGATGTAACAGATACTAAAAGGTATTTAGGCGGAACCGATATTTGCTCCCTATTTGTTGGCCAGAACACGTCGCTTCCTGTCTATCGGGGTGAGGTACAAACTCGAATGCTAGGAATGGGTGTTACTGTCCATCCAACTCCAGTATCGACATCGAATGAGAAGGATATCGAAGGAGAACTGATCTGCACCCTTCCATTCGTCGCACAACCACTTGGCTTTTGGCCCCTTCCGGGATTCGGATCCGATGAGGAAGTCAAGGCTGCAAAGAAGAGGTATATGGAAGCATACTATCAGGAGGTGCCTGGTGCCTGGTGTAAGGAACAACTTTACAGATTGTTATGCGCGTTGCTGATTACAATCAAAGACCAAGGAGACCACATCATTGTAACTGCGTCGAGGATGCACAATGCTGGTGGCGTCATCATGCTCGGTCGATCAGACGGTGTTCTTAATCCTGGCGGTGTAAGGTTTGGAAGCGCCGAAATATACTCTGCGATATCGATCTTAGACGAGAGCCCCGTCGGGGTCGCTATCTCCGACGCATTGGTTGTTGGATTGAAAGTCCGGGGAGGTGCAGACGAGAAAGTCGTGCTATTTCTGAAGATGAACACTAATTGGCGTTCTTCGCCCTCATGGGAAGAGATAGTCCAGGCAGTGAAGAAGGTCATTCGAGAAAGACGCTCCCCACGACACGTCCCGGACTGGATCATTCAGGTCAACGATATTCCGTACACCCTGAACGGGAAGCTGGTAGAGGTGACGGTCAAGAAGGTATGAAACAGAACATTTCCTGATCGAGTCTGCAGCTTGACGCCAATTCAGGTTATCAACGGAGCACCTCTTTCTACGATCAACGCATCTACATTGCGGAACCCGCAGTGCCTGCCGGAATATGTTGAGCACGGAAACAAGCTTCGTCTTGAGGCAGGCGTCGACAACAGCTACAAATTGTAAGATATTCATGGACATTGATGAGTCTTGACAATACAACACTATTACAACAAGAGAATACATATTGACTGAGACGCGTGCCAGTAATAATAGGACGCATAGCATTAAGGCAACGTGAGAAGAAAGAAACTACGGAAGGAGAGGTCCTGCATTTTGTCCCTTATCAATGCCAGCCCAGTCATACAATGCAAGTAAATCACGAGTCTCCACATCCATGGGAGCATCCGCAACCAGCTCCGACAATGTACGCTCGTGTCTCTTCATCTGGACAGCTTTGAGCTTTTTCTTCGTGTTCTCGAGAACGCTCTCTTCGACCTGCAAATCTCGGAGACGTATCCTTGCATAGGCGTAGACGCGAGCAATCTGCTCGCGTTGTGCCTCGAGCTCGATTCGTAGGTCGCTGAGCTTTCGGCGCTTTGCGCGATGAACTGCATGCGGCGTAGGTTGGGAGGGTATCGAATTATGTAAGGGTGATGAAGCGTTACGGATATGGGTCGATGCAAGGGTATTCATAGCGCGGCTTCCCCCGTGGAGAGGCCGTCGGGGTATAGAGCCGATGCCTTGATTGCGAGGGGTATAAGATCTCACGTTGGAGGAAACGAGAACGTCTTCGGAGGAGGCAGGAATGCTTCCAGCGCGCAGTCGTGGGAGATAGGATTGCAGAGCTGTCATCAACTCAGCTACGCTTGGTTGCGAGCTGAAGTTGAAAGGATTTGCTGATGGATGGAGAAATGAATATAGGAGATTATGTAGTTCGGGTGGGAGTGTTGGCGGGTTCGTAAGCAGACCTGAAAGAGCATGGAGTAACTTTGGAGGCAATGAAGCAAACGCATTTCTGCTTTGTGCTCCGGTTCCAGCGCCGTCCGGGGCTCGTGGAGTCAGGTGTGAAGGTCGCTTAGGGGGTGGACTGAGAATTCCATTTTGGGTCAGGTCGATCGCATCGTCTGCAGAACACCCAGTCGGGCGGAAGGGTATAGCGGGATCTAATCCTCCAATAAGGCCAGCCTTGCCGAATATCTTTTTCTGAGAGGCGAGATATCCCGTAGATCTTGGTTGGGAAGATCCTTCGGTGATGTACCCAGATGGTAATCTAGGCCAGGGCCGCTTGGGATGAGCTACCCACCACGATCCCTGTCGAGCGGGAGATGTGACAGACACTGGATAAGCATCCAAAGATGCCGTTTTAGCAGCTGTGGATGGGGACACAAGAAGTGCAGTGGTCCCCACATTTTGTGACGAGGGCTCATGAGCGCCCTGCCCAACCTCCCCTACGCTCCCTGCACGAGATCCATCTGCCGATGATGTGGTGTATGAGCCGAAAGCTTCGACGTTTGTGTTAGAGCGCAATGGAGATGGCACAACAGGCTGATAATACGCACCAGATGAAGATGAAGAGGCTGATTTTGGTAGATGCAGGCCAAAAAATGTGCTCGGTGGAGAGGGTGAACAGACAGAGCTAGTTGTCTCACGAGATGGACCCGTTGCGTCGAGGTCGGGAACATCCAGAGGATCTTCCTGTGTTTCTGCCAAGTCACGAGCCAGGAAGTCGTCGAACTCCTCCTCGTTCATTTCATCGTAGCTGTCATCGAAGAGGGCATCGATGTCGTCGTCGTTGGCCATGATGGCCATCAACTTGGGTGATGACGTCTAGACGTTTTGTTGGCTGAGTGGTTGTTGTGAGTCAAAATTGTGAATGATATGCAGGTCTTGAGTGGCGATTGACGGAAGCAGAAGCGTACCACGTGATCTTGCACATGACTTGAGCTTCACGCGTCGCGACAATCTAGCGCCTATGTGTGCTTTCGACATCGACGCGCCCTCGGCGCCCACAACATTATTGCAAGTATGATGGCAGCTCCTGCGACTCCAGCTCCTCTTCATCCACCATCTCCACCATCGCACACACCAGCCGTCGACTTCACCCTTATTGAACGACAGAAGGAGAACATTCAGCCCCTGCGCAATGGTCGCTCAGCCTCAGCGCTCCAAAGCGTATTCTCAGCACCCAGACAAGATCGCGCCGCCGCCTTGCAAGTCGGACGAGAGAAGCACGAGGAGGCCATATCTGCAGTGGAAGGGGCAGAAGCCGCAGACGGTTACGACGACCCCCTCGAACCATATGTACAGTTCGTGAAGTGGACTATCGACAATTATCCAGCCGGGCAGACAGCGGACAGCGGTGTTATCCCTCTGTTGGAGAGAACTGCACGTCGATTTAAGGATGATCCTCGATACAAGAGCGATTTACGATATCTGAAAGTCTGGGTTACCTACGCGGGCTACGTTCACGACGCAAAGGTCATCTATCAACACCTTTTGGCCAACGAGATTGGAACCTGCTATGCCCTCCTTTACGAGGAGTATGCAGGAGTCCTTGAGAAAGCTTCCAGGTGGGTGTGCAATTTTGTTACTTCATCAGATTGCTGAATCGTAAACTAGTCGCGACAAGGCACACGAAATATTCCAGCTGGGAATCGCCAGAAAGGCACAACCTCTCAATCGCTTACCTTCTCGCTTTGCCGAATTCCAGAAACGCATGCTTCTTGCACCCGCTGATCCAGTCCCAGTCGCTGTCGACCCTACGACGACCAATGGAGCCTCTGCTGGGCGTCGCCAGGTCCTCGCTCCTCGTTCGTTAACTGCGGGAGCTCCCTTAGCGTCCAACGGTCCACCAACTAATCAGGGGGTCAAAGGGAACCGCTCTTTGGCTGTGTTCGTCGATGAAGAAAATATGGACCCTTCTCATGAGAGTAATGCATGGCCAGACGTTGGGACCAAGGCAAGCCGTGTCAAGGAGAATACACAAGCATCTGGTCCTTGGAAGGGGGAAAAGCTGAAGATGCGGGGACCAGCGATCGCGGGACACGGTGCCACGCCCGCACGAAAGGTGGACGTATATCAGGATGAAGAGGTATGCTTTTTCCCACTGCTGGGCTGCCGTGGTCTAACTCAGCCGCACAGGTTGTTCCGAAGACTCCGTCGCATCCCCCTCCGGAAGACGTTTTCTCCCGTTCCCTGAAGCCAAGCGAGGATCAGCTCCTGCGGCAAGATCCATTCAAGAACTTCTCGCCTACTCCCTCTCCTGCTGCTCGCCCTGCCCTTTTCACTTCCATCTCGCAACCGAAAGCACGTGTCGATTCGCGCCCTACGCAACCAGTGTCCGAGGGATCCCACACCTTTCGCGAAACACGCAACCCGAATAAACCATTCGTTCCGCAGCAGGCAACGCGGAAGCTGGTGCCCGGCGTTTCGAAGTCGGGCAAAGGGGAAGCTATCCGCATTGATCTTCTTCAGATGTACAAGGACGGCGTCGAATGGAGCCTGGATGAAATGCGCGCCCGTAGACGCGGAATGCTCGGCAAGACCTGGGAAGATGAACCTATATCCACCATTTCGGACTCGAAAGATGACATTCTGGAGCCCCTGAAGGATGATCCTGAGTCTGCACCTAAAGAAGCCGAGCGTGAGCGGATGACTATGCGACTGGATGCACCAACCGTCAATACGCGAGCGGCGCTTGATGACGTGTATGGATTGTTCAACACTTCTCCGGCGAAATCCGAGCAGGAAGAGCCTCCCTCGCCTGCCCCCGTAACTCGAACACCTTCTTTGCCATCTCAGCTGCCTCGCCTGAACGAGAACGCCACAGCTCGCAAACCATCTGGTCCATTCTCGGCTGCACGAACCCCCTTAACTGCGTTCAATGCCCTGACTGCTGTTATGGCGACGCCTACCCCCGCTCAAGGCAGTCTTGGCCGCTCAGCGAGTGGTAGGAGTCTTCTGGAGTTACACGCAGAGGAGCCACAGCCTGAGCCTGTGAAGACGCCTCGCAGGCCATTGGATATATTCACAGATGCACCTGCTCCCAATCATCGTTCTGCCGTCAAAAGAACCCCATTCGAAATTTTCGTCGATGAGAATTCAGCAGCCCCCAAGACACCCGCCAGTGCCACTCCCGGTAACACACACATTGTGCCGAAGTCGGATATCAAACCATTCACCATCTTCGTTGACCCGGAAGTGGACGCTTCTGACAATCAGGCACCTCTGAAGTCTGACTCCCCTGCTGCACAAGATGTAAATACAACAACCCAGCCACTTGTCGAAAATGAGCCGGTCATAGGCGGTGCGTCAGAAGGACAGCCTCGCACCCCGCCAACTGTGCCAGGGCAATTGAGACTCGACGATATTGTGGAGAAGCCGAAGATGTTCTCTTTCATCGATGAAGCTGACTCAAAGAATGTTGTGTCACAAGAACCTCACACTCCGAAACCCGCCTTTGTTCCTTTCATCGACTCACCGGAGCAAGTTCCACACTCATCCTCAACAGTCCAATCGAGGTCTACAGCGAAAGCTCCCAATGCCGGGCTGTCCATGCCTCTCCGTCCAGATTTGTCCCAACTTCGCACTGTGGTGGCTGCGCTGGATGTCGAAGAACAAGAGCCACAGACCCCTTGGAGTGAAGAAGACGAAGAACGGTGGGTGGCAGAGCAGGACCGGCAGGCCCGCAGGAACGCGAGATTGGGAAATTTCAATATCATGACGCCTATCACAGAGCGCACCTGCGAGTTTACACAGATGGGCAGCGTAGTAGGTCAGGATGATGAACCGGATGATGACGACGAGGATAGGAGGAGCCCATCCGTTTCTGGCCAACCCAATACTGCACAATGGTCAGAATACGTGACTGCTGAAGAAAAAGTTGTCGGCGAATTCGAACTCTCAATTGCTGATAAAGAGGCATCCATGCAACAAATACCTGAACAAGTTGTGCAGGTTGCTGCAGCCCCCGAAGATATGGCTGCACAGAAGCTGGGCTTCCCTCCCAACCCGTGCAATCCATTCGACGGTGCAATTCAAACATTACTTTTCTCACGCCTACCACCACTGGATGCTACAGAAGGATTTCACGACCTCCGCAACTCAGAAGCAGACAAGTTGAATGGTCTACAGAAGTATGCTAAGAAGATGGCTCGTAAGAGCGGGAATACTACGACAGTACTTGCTGAAGATCGATACACGATATCACTTGGTAACGACTTATACGACGTGAAAGAGAAGCTCGGGGAAGGCGGATTTGGTTCGGTCTTCCTGGCACAGATAGAGAGGGCAGATATCGAAGACGACGAAGATGCCGACTTGCTGGAAGATGATGAAGACGAGCATTTGGTTGCAGTCAAGGCTGAGCGTCCATGCAACATCTGGGAAGCTGTTGTCCTTCAGCGCATTCTGTCGGCTCTTCCAGAACGACTGCGTGCTTCCGTCATCCGGCCCAAGTCGCTGTACGCATATCATGACGAAAGCTATTTGATCTTGGACTTCTGTCAGCAAGGAACGCTCCTAGACGCGGTTAACCAATCATCCATGGCAAATTCTGGTACATCAAATGTACCCGGGATGGATGAGCTACTGGCCATGTTTTTCTGCATTGAGCTGATGCGCCTTGTCGAGGCACTCCATACAACAGGATTCATTCACGGCGATATGAAGATTGATAACTGTCTAGTCAGGCTTGACGAGGTACCTGGAGGAGCGAGTTCTTGGTCCTCATCTTATAGCCGCAGCGGAAATGGCGGCTGGTCGCACAAGGGTATTCGAATGATAGACTTCGGGAGGTCTATCGACATCTCTGCTTTCCCCGCTGGACAGGAATTTATCGGTGACTGGCCAACCGATGAGCGTGACTGCGTCGAGCTGAGGGAGAACCGTCCATGGACATATCAGATTGATTATTTTGGCCTTGCCAGCATCGTATATTGCATGCTATTTGGCAAGTACATCGAGACCGTAGAGGCCCCGAAGGAAGACGATTCAACGCAGAAACGATACAAGATTGCCAACTCTCTGAAGCGGTACTGGCAATGCGATTTGTGGAATCGCTTGTTTGAGCTACTCTTGAACCCCTGCCTCGTCCATGAAGATGGTATGCTCCCCGTCACAAGAGAATTAGCAGCAATCCGAGAGGACATGGAAACATGGCTCGAGGCTAATAGTGACAAGGCTGGGAAGAGCCTGAAGGGAATGTTGAAGAAGGTGGAATTGGCAGCGCTGGGGAAGAAGCGGAGATATTGATACGAGTCTAGGCGGAATTCTTCATGTGTAGACACATTTGTCAAACCTTACATACCCGCACTTTTTCCATAGTGCATCTTGTTTTACGGAAAGCCTAATTGTCACATGGACAACACATCACTCGTGCGATTGCCATAGAAGCAGTGGTATGGACTGACTAGCTAAGACGCGCAAGACCCGACATACTGCACCATAAGAATAGAGATGTTGCACAAGTGCTCCCAGTTCAGCTCAATGAGGTGGTCCCATGGGCATTTGTGGACCCTGGGCCTCGAACAACGGAGGTCCATTTGGGGGTCCCGGTGGCATCATCATTTGATAAGGCATCCCTTGCGGCACTGTGGCCACGTCAGAATCTCGCCCAGCATGAACTCGCTCTGACATACTTTGCGGGTTAGGAAAATGACCATATGCGTGCGGTGGTAGAGGAGTGGGGGGCATAGAGCCTCGTCCTGCGCCAGCTCCATTTGGTGCACCAGGATAGGGAGAAGGCGCGGGAACGGGAGACTGCATGTATTGGGAACCAGCTGAATGGCGGGGTTTGATTAGCGGACAGCAAACCTTATCATTTAAGACTACTTACGCGGACCCATAGGGCTCATCATAGGATGCGCGTACATGGCGGGTGCTGGGACCCGACGGGTTATTTAACATCATGGTTTTTGGAGAGATCACTCACGGGCACCACCCGGAACACCTGGCATAGGACCATAGATGGCCATGAACTGAGGGGGAGGCATATAGCCATTGGGATGTCCCTGCATTGGCATAGGAGGCTGTCCAGGCTGCGGCTGTGTTGGATCACATTAATGTTGATTTTACAAGGTAGAATGGTTCTCACGGGTCCATAGCCGCCATAACGGTAACCCGCATACATCTGTTGCATGTATGCTGCTTGAGCCATCTGAGCTTGCTGGTTCTCGTCTTCGAATGGCGCCGGCATCTGTTGGGGAGGAGGAGGGGTGGGCTGTGGTGGCAGAAGGGCCGCATATCTCTTCCCAGTGAAGGGCCAAGTTGACGCTAGTATGAGAACATGAGAGGATTATCGCGGGACTAGGTCTAGGACAGCACGTACGAGTACTCGAAGCTTCGGCGACTTTGTTATGTTTGAACGGGCTGAAGTCATCCTTGATGTGCACGCTGCCCTTCTTGAGGGGGTTGGAACCAAAGAAGGGATTGGGTTGGGAGGGCGCCTAGCCTCACTTGAACGGGAGCTACATCTGAAAGGAAAAGAATGACTTACCGGCTCATCCGGAGACTTCTTTGACAGAGGAGGCCGAGCTGGGCTACCACTGGGAGCAGGAGCAGGGGATGGAGATGCGCCCTGCAATAATCTCAGTGGACGGCTACAACAGTCATTTTAATACTTACATTAACCGGCTTGAAAGAAGGCGCAGTAGCATTAGGTCTGAAGCTAGAAGCGTTAATGTTGAGTTTAAAGTCATTGGATGGTGATGTTGATGGTGTCGATCCAGCTGCTGGCGTTGCTTTTCCGGAAGTGGGACCACCGCTGTTTAAGCCGTGCTTCGGAGCAGGGATCGCTTTGCTCTTGCCAGGGTTGAATGGTGGAATCTCGGAGATTGCATACTTGTCTGCCATTTTCACAGGTTTCGAGCTGGCGGAAGTAGTAGCAGAAGCCGACGAGCTCGGAGGAATGGCATTCGCAGCAGGTGACTTGACAGCGTTTGCGGCTTGGGCTATACCGAGGCCACCATAACGTGTCGAGGCAGAGGCGTTCATAGCAGGCGCTGGGCCAATGGTGCGCGCACTAGTGGCCTTGGCATCCTGCTTCGACCTCTCAAGGATTTGCTTCTTCTTGTCCTCGTCCTTCGTGATGATGTTGACCAAGTCTTCTGGGATCTCCTTATTCAACTGTAGAAAATTAGAAAGAGAACCTTTTGGGTTTGGGATCTTTCCTCACCTTGAAGGATGTGCTAAACCGAATGAGATCTGCGATTCTCTTGTCCTTCTCACTCTTGGCTAGATTCTTCCGTTGTGTGGTCAGTCGTTCCTTCTCAGCGGTGACGAAGTTCCGGAAATCTTGGACAAGTGGATTCTCCACAGTCACCTACTCCACCATCAGAGCTATTCATTCGGGTCAATGGTCTAGTCCCGACCTGTGGAACCTTTGCCGCAGCGCTGACATGCTTGTCCCCGGCACTAGCAGACGCAGGTGCTGCAGATGTACCTGGGGTCAGCTTTGTATCGCGTTTCTCAGCTGCAGGCGCAGGTGCTGTCTTCTCCTGCGGAGCAGGTTTCGATGCAGGAGTCACAGCCTCGTGGTCCTCCTCAGGCTTTGACTTCTCGACCGGAGGGCTTGGGGTAGGGACAGTAACTGCTGGAGGAGTAGAGACAGTTGCAGTTGTTGCAGGTGGAGGCGATGATGTCTTCGCGGCTAACGTGGCCGGAGCGGGTTGAGGGCTGAGGGCCTTGGTAGTACCGGATGGTGACCCATTCGCAGCCGCAGCCGCCGCTGCAGCTCGTCTAGCGGCAGGGGGGACATACACATTAGGGTTGCGAGCAACACCGGAATACCTGAGGAGTTCTCGGTGCAAGGACAGCAACAGACATGAAGAGAAACTTACTTGTCTTCTTCGTTGATACCACTATCGTCTGGCTTCAACCCTCTCTCCTCGGCTATGTGAGCATTGCTCGTTGCCCCCTGAAGTGCGATGAAAAAGATTGAATTACAGCAGGGAGCTGAGCTCACGTTTTGGATTTCATCAGCAATCTTCTGCGCGCGCTTCTCACGATTCTTGTAGTCGCTGCCTGACCTATCAAGTGGGGTCGTATATTCATGCTCATCGAAGTTGCTCGCTCGGACGCCAAACAATTTCTCGTTCGCCGCAAACTGATCCCATCCAGCCGCTGACTGAACTCCAAATGTGAGGTCATCACCGGAACCATGGCCATCGTTGAAATTAGGCAGAGGGGGCAAGCCGGCACTGGTATCGTTCGCCCATGCTCCTGGCCCAACGAGATCGCGTTCCTTGAAAGGCGCATTCTTGGATACGTCTCCGTCCGTACGGAAGGCTGATAAATAATGAGAAAGCCATAAAGTGCTGTTACAGCATACATACCGTCTGTAGCGGTCTCTGCGGGGGCACCTAAATCGGGCTTGACAGGGGCGGGCTCAACAACACTCCAAGACATCAATTGGTGGCTCATGACTTGCAGCTTTGCCCGACTGTTGCCATTCGGCTCCCTGGCATCCGTCAACAAGAACTGATTGTCCATCCTGGCTTCTGACAAGGTGCCTTCGAAGCGTTGTCCATTCGTGAGCGAGACAGATATCTTGGCACCCTAATATCACTCTGAGCATCGACGACCGCGCCATATATGCGGTCACCACTCACGATGTTGCTACTCAACCCCGGTATTGCAGACCCGTTTCCGATGCCTATCGAAGAGGGCGGCAAACTCGCTGCTTGTGCAAGATTCGAGAAACTTGGATGGCCGTTCAACCCGGCAGGCGATCCTCGAGGACTGTGCATGCCAGTCGGCGTCATGTTGGGCGAATAAGGCGAATTCATATGAGGACCACCGCGTCCCCAAGCACCACGACTGTAAATAAAACGCATGATGGTCAGTGAGTGGAAGTTCTTGGCTTGGTGGTGGATAGCAAAGGAGCAAGCACTGACCCGCGCGACCCTCCGCCACGGCCCATATCGCCATCCTTGCGTTTGTTCCCACCTCCTCGTGGCGCTGCCATTGTGAAGTACTTGCAGGTGAAGTGCTAAAAGAAAGTGGATAGGATTGGTCAAAAGTGCAATTGCGAGCCAGCCGAGGAGCGTGATGGTGAGAAGAGCGTCAAATTGGGCCCGACCGAGGATATCGGTTGGATGGTGGATGATAGTTGATGTGGCTAGCTCAGGATGAGCTTGCCACTATGCCAGCCTCGGGTAGATGTCGAGGCTGAGAAGGGGGAATGGTGAGAGCAAGGCAGACAAATGTCTTCTTGCTCGAAATGTCGAGGCGGACGGCGAGTGTGCGGTCTTCGCTGTTAGTCCAATGGGCACAACGCTTTGGTCTCCAAGGTAAGGGCGCGGAAGCAAATATCCAATTAATGATAAGTCACTTGGGTCCTTATTCTTAAGCCTTGTTACTTAATTATCATAAGGATCGACTCTAGATATCGTACTATAACTTTTCGTATGGAAATCAGCTCTCCCGATACAGGTCAGGGGAGCAAGTGAAATGCATACTCTTCTCTGCATTGACTGTGGCATGCCGTTCGGACCGTTCTTCGGAAGTAACTGGAGAAGGCGGGAATACATCAACGCCTCGTGTTTTCTAGACGCAAAACCCGTGCAGGCTGCGCAAATGGTGTCGCGTCTTGGTACAGCATATACAGGACAACAGGATTGGCCCGATGGTTTGTCTGTTAGATCTAAGGGGTAGGGCGTTGTTGTGTTTCAGAAACGCTGGTACCGAAGGCATAATATCAGCACAGCTTATCCAAGACACAGCCGAATAGCAGGCGACCGATTTGAGAGTCTTGAAGAAGATTGGGCAAAGGGTCAGAGAGAGGCCGATCAGTGCACATTGACGCGATGACTAGCGTTCAGCAACGAGCGCAACAGTGTGGACGTTCCGGGCGCCATAATCCTCCGGATACGATCGCCAGTCACAAGTGCAGATGGCTCCAGACCCTGGGTGGAGGGGGCATGGTACAAGAGTAAAGAAACAGATGGACATCCGTTAAACACATTGTCCCTGGGGGGAAATAGTTTGTAAAGGGAAATGTTAAGCCGTAATGGTAGATTGATGCATAACGGAGAAATCCCGGCTCCGAGGCGAACAAGATCCACAAGATCAAGATGGTGTGTCTTGGGGGAGGAGCTTTCACGTGAAGAGATCGTGCGGAAGCGTCCTTACGCTACCCTACCGAACGTCAACCCCCTCATATACAGTACCCCCTGGGGACGCCGCAGACGCACACATGTCCTCTCATTAGTCCGTCCTCAGGGGACTCAACGAGATCACAACCTCGACTCAAGTTTGGAATGTCATCGTCACTACGGCCTTCGTGGATGCCCATAAACCTATGGAAGCAGGGCAAATTCATTGTCTTCGGAGGCGCGCTCATTTGGGTCTGTGATGCAATGGGCGCGTTCTCCCAAGCTCTTGCGACTCCCGGATGGACACGGTACGCCTCAGTCCTGCAGTGTCATAGTGCTAGTTTCTGACGAATGCTGATACAGTGCCACGGCACTGCTCGCATCTGCGTTAGGCGGGCTGACAACCCTGCTCCTGTTGTATCTCATTGCCGTGTTGCCTCGAATAAGGGGCACTAATCCTGACGTATGTGGCATCCCTGCATGTGCGTTCGTCAGGCGAGACTCACATTCTCCCGCAGTGGACGCAATGGCGACAATCATCTGATCTTTCTGTAATCATTCCGGTGTGTGTCTCGAATTGCATGGCGTGTCCCCCAACCCTCTGACATTTGATTGTCCCAAGGTCACGACTTTGGCCATTCCATTATGTTGGACGGTCTTGAGCTGGTCGTTGTCCTCGGATTCTGTGTTAGGAGCTATCAGGGGCGTGGCGAGTGGTCAGCCCTCCATCCCTGCAGACATTACCTATGCGCTGACCATCAACCCAGCGACAGGCATGATGATTTTGGGGTTCGGTCTTCTGGGTTTGATCCCCAAACGATAACGGAGAACAGTCGAGGTTGTGACAGTCGAGTGTCTTGACTTGGAATGAATGGACAAGCTCATAATACCCTCTCCGTCTCGCGCTGTAACTATAGGTTGTGCAAAGAGAATATACTTCCATGATGGCACGATTGATTGAGCAATGGGGATCATTATCCTAGGTGTATTTACAGAGAACTCGTCTCTCAGTAAGCTCTCGATGGGGGCAAGGGATCTGACATGTGAAATCAACTAACCGAAGCCGACCCCTTTCCGAAGCCGGCCCGAAAGAGGTGGTGGAGCTTTTTTTGGCAAATACTTCCGGCGCACGGACCAGCACCGAAAGGTTCATAAACCGTGCGCAAGCCTTTAGTGTGTTCCCTATGATTATACTCTTTAGGATCATTTTTATAGTGACCTAACCGAGTCCACACATTCACATGTGCCACACCTTTAACTTCATTCGATGAGACTGTTCACGCCGCCCTTACACCGAGACCTTTGGCTGCAATTTGCAGTTCGATGACGTGCGCTGGTGAGCGGAGCCAGCCGCTTGCGACTCGGTTTTGCGAGCCAGCGGGGCGGGTGTGACATTTCTGATGAAGTCGTCCGGTCTCTGCACTATGGCGATTGTATTTAGCTGTAGACAGTCGTGGCAATTAAACATGTTTGATCACTTCTGCTCGTGTGCAACCCCACTGTTTGCTCGGCCGGTTCTGTTAGATGTCCAAGATGAAGGCATCATGGCTTGTTCCGCCTTTGTCTTTCGCAAAGGCCATGCCAAGTTTTATTTTGCGGATTTGAGAGTTTGACATCGACCATCTCCCGCAACAAGGAGGCCCTAAGCAGAAATTAGTTAGTAGTACTTGTTTTCTTTCCTAACGGAAAATCTCCGGCTCCGAAACAACGAAGTCATCGCGTCATGCTCGAAATTGGTACATGACGCGCACACCGCACCGCGTCTTGGTCTATTCCTCCTACTCACGGTCTTCGTTGTATATTTCGTTGTAGGATGGGTGTGAAAGGCCTTTGGACACTGCTTGGTCCCGTGGGTCGACCAGTCCTGTTACGTCGTTTCGTCCATATCAAGAACAGCACCTAATGCTCTCAACAGCCTCGAAACGCTCGAAGGCAAAGTCCTCGCGATCGATTCGTCGATCTGGATCTACCAGTTCCAGGCCACGATGCGCGATAAGGAGGGCCGAGGTCTTGTAAATGCTCACGTTCTTGGATTCCTTCGTCGGATTTGCAAATTGTTGTACTATGGTGTCAAGCCTGTGTTCGTCTTCGATGGTGGGGCACCGGCGCTGAAGCGGGTCACTATCGTGCGTATACTCTCTGATAGCTACTCGAGTCATGGTTTTGAATTTATGAAAGACTGAGAGGAAGAAGAGGAAGAGAGGAGCTGCAGAGAGTCACGCGAAGTTGGCCGAGCAACTGCTGGCGGCCCAGATGAGGAAGGAGGCTCTTGCCCACGTCGCTGCTTCCACATCGTGCGCAGACTTTTCTCTCTATCATGCGCCGACGCCAATTTGTTTGACAGGAGTGTAAGGCCTGCTGCTTCAGCTGGGAACGCAGGTGTCCTTGATGATGGAACCGTGTACTTGGAGGATTACGACAACCGAGCAGCCCCCCTCCCCTCCGGCACAACAACCGCGCCTGACGAGAGCCGTCAGTCTGACCGTGCTGATAAAGATGCTGAGGCAAGGAAGAAGCGGGAGAAGTACGCAAATATGGACCCATACGCTCTTCCAGACGTGGACCTCGAGGCAACAATGTCAGCCAAAGCGAATGCACAGAAGCCTGATCCGCGGCTGGCAACAGAAGAGGAGATGCGTGCTTTCATCGACGAAATGCGACCGGATGATTTTGATATCACTTCCCCCGCGTTCCGCGAACTACCGACAGAGGTCCAGTACGAGATTATCGGAGATCTACGCCTTCGCTCAAGACAAACGAGTTATAAAAGGCTGGAGAGCATGCTGCGTAATTCTCGAACATCACTCGATTTCTCTCGAGCTCAGATCCAAAACTTGAAGGAACGCAATAGCCTCACCCAACAGCTCTTGTTGACTGCCGAGGGTGTAGGCAAGGTCATCGATCATCATCTAACAATTCCGGTGCGGGTTGCCAGTGAGCGAAACCGGGAATATGTCTTGGTGAAGAACCAAGGTGCGGAAGGCGGTTGGGTACTTGGAACACGAGAAACCGGCACTAAGGATGCCCCCATCGTCGTTGAGGACAATCCTGTGAAATTGGAGGATGACGAAATCGACCTCCAGCGGGCGAGCGCGCTCTACGATCCCGATCATCGGGAATACATGAGGTCCCAAGCGTTATCAGCTCTCGCTGAGCGATACACCCCCAAGAAGCCGGAGAGAAGTACTACACAGACGTCCAGCATCATCCCATCCTTTGGACCCGCGCCGTTACCCGGCAGTGAGCCATTGTTCGAAACGAACGAAGTCACCCAGGTCGAAGATGAAGAAGACGAATGGGTCGAAGATGAAGACCTAGCCATGGCACTCGAAATGTCTATGCAGCCTGGCACCGCTTCTCAATATCCAGACAATTCCCACGTAGTTGACAATGAAGAGGATGAGGAACAGGAAGATGACATGGAGTTGGTTCTCACAGATCTGCCCACAACTGCGCCTGAGCTGTTGCAATCTGATACTCTCGACCGTCCGGACTTCGAATCTCTGTCTCTCTCGCCGTCGCCGTCGCCGGAGCGAGCATTTGTTCACCAAACCCCTGCTGAAAAGGCGGGCTCCAAAATACAACATGCTACTGCCTTTGTACATGACACGTTCAAGTCGCATCCATTGATATCCAAGCATTCCCCCACGCGTGTATCACCATTCATATCCCAATCGCCCACGAGGCCCCCCATTTCACCACATGCATCAGAATCGCGCCCAGTTGTATCACCAGCTAATAGCAAGCCGTCCACGCCTATACGACCTACGTCAAGTTTAGCCCGGCAATCCCCTATATTTGCGTCTCCATCGGAATCCAGACCTTCCCTGAGACAGCGAAGCTCGAGCTCTCCGTTTGAAGACTCGGTTTCCGGAACTCCGATCTTCCGCCCTCGGTCGCGGCCCACGCTTTACGAACCTATCCCGGTGGGTGCGCTTCCGACGAGCGGCGCGTCTCGCACACCACTCAGCCAAACGTTGAACAGCGAACAATCGCCGCTCAAACCGGTTGTGATGTCGCCTACCCTCCTTGATAAAGGGAAGGGACCCGAATTACAACGGAAATCTTCTCGAGAGATTCAGTCACCTCTTAGCCGAGTGGTTCATTTTCCGGATGCAGAACACATATTTTCCCCATCAACAGAGCTGGCACGTCAACCATCATTTTCTCAGGAAGCTCCACGGCTTCAGTCATCATCCAGGCCATCACAGTTATCCATGCACTTTGAGCGGGAAGAGCTTGCTAGACACGCCTCCCCATCTCCTATCCCGAACCGCTCCGATTCGGTACGGCCGTCGACTGTTGAGTCTCTCCCAAGTTCATCGAAGGCTGCAGTACCTTCGAGTGGACAGGTGCTTGAACCTGTTGTCCCAAATAGATTAGCAGCAGGTGCCCCACTCGAGTCAGGGGTTTCTGATGAAGAGGAGGAGGAATTCGCGTGGTCGCGCTCTCCGTCACCTGTCCATGGCGGTGAAGACAGTCAACAGCCGCCTGAGGACTGGGATGCAGCCGAGGAAATGGATCCAGAAGCTGAGGAAAATGAATTCGCCCATTTCATGTCAGAGGTCAAAGGCAAAGACATCGACTCGATGCAGCGGGAGATTGATGAGGAGATAAATACCTTGAATCAACAACGGAGGGCTGCGCTTGTTGCTTCGGAAGACGTGACCTTGCAAATGATTACGCAGATTCAGAACATGCTTCGTCTCTTTGGTATCCCATATACTGTTGCGCCGATGGAGGCTGAGGCCCAATGTGCTGAACTCGTCCAGCTTGGTCTGGTGGAAGGAATCATCACCGACGATTCTGACGTGTTCTTATTCGGCGGTCTTCGTGTCTTCAAGAACATGTTCAATCAATCCAAGACTGTCGAATGCTTCTTGTTATCGGATCTGGGCCGAGAACTGAGCTTGGATCGTGATAAGCTCATTCGACTGGCCTATCTCCTTGGTAGCGATTATGTCGATGGCTTACCCAAGGTTGGACCTGTTGTTGCCATGGAGTTACTCAGGGAATTTCCTGGGGAGGATGGCCTGCACAAGTTCAAAGAGTGGTGGGTAAAGGTTCAAAGCGGTAAAGACAAGCCCGCAGACAATGCAACACCCTTCCGGCGTAAGTTCAAGAAGCGCTATAAAGATCTCTATCTTCCCGTCGACTGGCCCAATAGTAATGTTGTGCGTAATATCTTCCCTTGCTGTTCGTGATTTTTATGACTGATGTACCATGCAGCGTGATGCATATTCTCATCCCACAGTGGATGAGTCAACCGAACCTTTCAAGTGGGGCTTGCCAGACCTGGATGCGATGCGTGTGTTCCTTCGCGATGAGCTTGGATGGAATGCAAGTAAAGTGGACGAGACGCTGTTGCCTATCATCCGAAAGGTCGGCCAACGTGGCAAGGCTGCTCAAGCAAACAAACAGGGAACTCTGACTTCGTTTTTCGATGTCTCGGTTGGGACTGGTGCATATGAGCCCCGGAAACGACAGGCGTATTCCAGCAAGCGACTGCAAAAGGTTGTTTCCGACTTCAGGAAGGAACAAGCACGAATGGAGGAAGAACGGCAAAGTCTACCTCCAGAGGATCAAGAAAGTCAGCAAAAGAAAAGAAAGGCTAAGAAACCTACAAATGGAGAGGCTCCAGCTCACAAGCGGAAACGCGGTCAGAAGGGACGATCCACTCCTGACCCCTCTGCAGCAGAGCCTGCAGCACAGTCACCACACTCAGTCACACCTGAGGAACGCACGCCTTCGGCGAGCAAGGCGCGACCGAAACCCCGTAAAGTCCCGAAAGGTGATGATGAATATGTACCTGGAACGCAGTAAACATTCAGCTGTATCAATAATAGTCGATATACTCGTTTGGAACATAACAGGAGCTGCTGCGCAAGATCATGTATTGATTACATGGCAACACCCGTTGTCATTGTAGACAACCAGCGACACGAGCTCTTACAACGTTTCAAGGCCTATAGATAAATGAGGCGTATACGAGGGGAGGGTTTACGGAGGTACAGTATGAATGAGACATGATAAGACCCAAGAGATGAAAGTTCCGTCACCAGGCAGATAACTAAGCCGTAGGTCTATTCCGGCAAAAGCCGTCCGGAGTTTCCTCCCATCCTGTCGATCAAAGGCGGTTCGATAACACGCTGCCTGTTCGATGTCTTGTGTTTGTCAGCCTGAGTAGGATAGTGATACATTGAAGTCTCTCGGTGTTGCGCTGCGTGCCATTTGGCTTTGCGGATCTTGAACCGACGCTTTCGGTTCCGTCGACGACGAGACAAAGATGCGCCAGTAGTGAGACCGGCGTCATAAGCATCCGACGTGAAGAAGCGCCGCTCTTGTGTCGATCGATAGCGTTTCGAAGGGTGTATGATGTGTGCTGTCTCGGGATCCTCTGACGGCTCCAACTTTCGATCAGCGGAGTACTCCTGGGGACTGGTAGAATCTGATACGGTGACTTGATTGGATTCAGACATGGTTGGCGCAATTGTCTCGACGGCCTCGGTGTGAAGAATGTGGTACAGTGAGTCGGGATCGTAGTAACTTGCTGCAGGTGATCCTGGGATAAAGACACTGCACTCTCTCTCAAAAGTGCCGTCGGACTCGTAATCACTTTCAGCCAGGAAAGGAGGAAGTGACGCTTCTCTGTCTCTATCGAGCGGAGAAGAAGCTGTAGACGAAAGAACAGGGGTGGAAAGAATGTCCAGATATTCGCCATCCTCTATATCCTCAGGCGAAGGGGTGCGCTGAGGCGGAGTCCGAGGTGTGAGAGGGTGTTCGAGTTCAACCATTGCCGCGGAGATCATCTCGGGCGCCCAGCGGAAGGGCACGCTGTGTGTGTGCACAATGGCCTCGGCGTCGGTAACTGGACCGCGGATGGGTATGATGCGGTGAAAGTTGATGTATTGACGAAGGATCGAATACGTGATCCGAGCATCAACAGCATCATCGATATCCAAGCCAAGCCAAGCGCCGGTGACGTCCAAGACCTCTTCAATATGACTTGCGCACCAATAATGCGGGGGATAATAATTCGCGTGTCCGACCGTTCCATCGGCAGTATAGGAAAGAAAGAAAAGTTGTCCAGGGAGAACGCATTGCAAGAGCGAGATGATATTGACAAACGGTTTGGGGGCGTTCCAGATGCACGGCAGTGTAAGGTCCTCGGCATCGTATACAACGCTGCATTTAGCGAACATAGCGGCGAACTGCGACTCGAACTCTTTCGAGAAGAACATATCGGCGGTGCGCGGCAGGTTCATGTACATGGTCGACCAGGACGTGCCTTCTGAGCGCTGGACGCAAACCTCGCTCTTGTCGTGTAATGAGAAATGCTTCATATGCCAGTGCTCGTCACTCTCCAGCAAACTACACCATTCAACCAAATAGGGAAGGGCGCACTCATATGCGTCTCGAACGTGCTCGACGTGAACGGGATCGTTGGCGAACGGACAGACACGATACTCCAGGGTTCCATGATGACGAAGAAAAACGAGATCATCCGACATCGTGCTACCGGGAATAAGCGCCCTTAGATTTCGATAAGAATCAACGTAGAATATGGAATGGTGGTCGGAAGAGAGGGTATGAAGAGAGGGTAGGAGAGATGTTCGGGGAGGGACTTCAAAGTTGTTAGTGTTGTACAGACATGGGGAAATCCCATGAGACAACCAAGATCAACGAAAATATGCACTGGACGCCCGAGGAGAATAGAAAGTGCAACAGATGATGTTGTAGGGTGGGTGTGAAGGTGGGCACTCACAGCCTTGTTTCTAGCAAGCAGTGGAGATATAAGCCTAGACACCGTGCGGAAAACAATCTTGTTGGGTAGGATATTCCGCACAGCCGTGCAGGAAGACAGACGGAGATCCGGGGAGGTGCGCGCTCGAGATGGCGATCAAGAAAGAGAAATGGCTAACCAAGGGAATCCCGAGGGAAAGTAGGCGATAAAGGTCGTGCCTTCCTCACTTACACAGCGCCAAAATGCTATTTTTATATTCGCAAATTTCTGAGTGCGGTTTATGGCGAAAAGGGCAATCAATGCGCACCACTTCTGGGGCGTCTGTTTCCCGGCCCATCAACAATTGTTCTAGTCATCACGATGACCTGGGCCTTATGTCTCTATATCTCCCACTGCGATCTGCGGGAGAAAGAAACATACTGTCAAGAACATCGTCAAACGTCGCCCTGACCAAAGCGCGCAGTGCGCCTCGCGCCTTGGCCCGGGATCCATACATAGGCGCCCAGTTTTTCTTGATCGACGTGACAGTGACAGCATCCCATAGGCTCTACAGCCAATGACCAGATCATCAGCAGCAGAAGCCCTGCTTTATGGCCCAGGTCCACATTGAGGGAAGTCCATCCTTTCTGCCCTTTTCAAGACGTTGATGTTTGAGCCACTGGTCACGTGCCGTACAGGAAGATATCGCCCCTTGGGTGCCAGCGAGCTATCCGGCTAATATGCTTGCGATCCTTGTGCCATCTCATTGTGATTGTCAACTCATAAACAAAAGGAAGCTGGCGCACGCCGACTACGTGAGGCGACGGGCATGTCCGAGCCGCTGGCAGGTGAATGGCCTTTGTACAAATGGGGGCACTGTTTGGCCTGAGTTTCTTCCCCCCGCATGTTGAACCGCCACAAGATGCGAAAATGGAGTCTGCGCTGCGTCGGGTGGAGGGAAGAGAGGCGGGAACCGAAGCTGTGGAACAGTTTGAGCTTGCGGGGTAAATGGAGAAGGTGCAAAATGTGAGGCCAACAAGTGATTGATATCGGCTATGCGCGGGGCCTGATTGGGACGACGCTATGGTTATTGGATAGCCTGAGTTTCGCTCTCGGTGATAACACCTCGTATATCCACAGCTTTAGAGCAGAAGAGCAAGGGATGATTATGATGATCCTTCAGATGTAAACTTGTGTCAAGAGGAGCAGGGTTCGTAGCAGGACATGCGGAAGCTGATGACGCAGCGCGTAGCTAGGGCTCGTAACCGCTTATGTCTGGTAGCAACGGGAGGTTTGATCAAGGCGACCTCCCATGCAGATGGTTGGTATAGCAAGGAGACCGACAGTTACGAGTGAAACTGGAAAGGATTATAGTTTGAGGAGGGTCATCGGAACGAGACTGGGTTGCTGGATACTTGGCAAGTCGTGTGCGCTGATCTGTGTCAGGACGCGTTCTGCCAGAATGTTCGGGACGCGTTTTAGCGCGGGGGGTCCGCAGCAACTCGTTCATGATGCGATAGATCCGGGATTTGACAGACACCAAAAGCTTGGTGCTTCTCAATTCATGAAAGAAAGCCCGCTTTTCCGGCGGCTTCCCTCGTATAGCGCTTTATCTGTACACGCGAAAAGAAGTGAGTAAAAAGCATGAGGGACAAGAACGTCATTCTCAGACGATAAATCGCCTCCAAGCTGCATGTGGCATGGTGCGGGGTTGTTATTATTTGTTGTTTCCTTGTGCACATGCATGGTCTTGGATCTTCCAAGCGTCATTTGCGAGCTGTGCAAACTTTAAGGGTGGGTTTGCAGGATGAGGGTCGGGCCGATGCTGATGAGAGGGTACAAACGACTGCTGCCGATGTCAACATGAAAGTAAATATGCCCCCAGACGATGAGTACATTAAAAGGGAGGAATTGTGTACTCATGGGGTGTATCGTGAAATGTAGTATTTGGTGATGAGTCCCAATAGGTGAGACTGGTATGAAAGATTGAGGGTCACATCTGGTGTGGCGCCGTCGCGAGTGTTGGCTCTTCACGCTCGAGGGTCATCACGTTTTTCCCATCGCAACCCGCACAATCGTTTACAGTCGTTCACTTGCCACTTCACTCCTTTGCTCCTTCCCTTCCCTTTCTCCTCCTCATATCAAAGCACGAGCAAAGCAGCGCCTCTGAATCGCCTCTTGTTCTCCTTCTGAGTATCAAGCACATTAATCTTCTCTCGTTCATTCCCCCAACCCTTCGATAGGCACTGTCAATCTATTACCACCACCAGCAGCCAGCAACGTCAATAGAATGAAGGTCACCACAAAGCTCCTCCTCCTCCTCTCCCTCCCTCTCCTCACAGCAGCACAATTAAACGGCCTCACCAATCCACGGATCACAAAACGCGCAGCCCTTCCTGATCCTGTCGATCATGCCTACCGGTATCGACGACTATTGGGCTTACCACCAGACAACCCCCTCGATCCAACAGGAACAACGACCAACACTGATACCACCCCCACAACTTCCACTGGATCTACGTCCACCACAAGCACCTCATCATCCTCTTCCTCCTCATCGAGCACCTCCACATCGTCGTCTTCCACCAGCTCATCGAGCACCCCCACCTCCTCTCCCACACCCACCCCACCAACGACGATCCAGCCGGGGCCGGGAGTCACGTCGTTCACAAACAGCGCAGGTATCTTGGCAGTCCAAACTGTTACGTCTGTCGTGTTCCTCGCACCTTCAACCAGCCCGAGCGCGACTGCTGGCAACTCAACAGCAGGAACTACCGGGGGCACCAGTGGAGACAATACCATCTCGCAGTCGACTATTATTGGCCTATCCGTAGCAGGAGGCATTGCCGTAATTGGCATCATCGCGTTTGTCATCTGGAAGTTCACGAGGAAGCGCTTTGCTGGACTGGATGATTTCGAGGGTATGTCTTATTTTTGTCCCCTCTTTTCACCGCTAACCCTCGATACAGACGCGATCAAGTGGCCGGAATACAAGCACGGCGACGATGATATGACCATGGGTCCGCTTCCAACGCGTGCAACAGGCGGTGCAGGCGTGGAAACGTCTTCGTATGCGCATTCTGAAGTGGACTTTGATGCACATTCCGTCACAGGTGGGAGCACAACCGACCTTGTCGCTCCTGTCAGTTTCGCATCCATGCCTTATTCTCAGCCTATGCCTGCACAACCGTACTACGACGACGGATACGGCCACGGTGCTCAGCCAGGCCAATATTACAACCAAACAAGCATGGGCTACGCTCCTGGGCGGACGACCAGCCCAGGACCTCAACTTTCCCTTGCTGTTGGCGGTGATGGCACACAGGACATGTACCGCTCGCCGACACGCGGTATGGGGGCTGGACCGGCGGGAATGATGTCTGCCCCGCAAAGGGGCGCGTCGATAAACACTGCGGAAGATGCTGGCAGCGTATACGCTACGGCCCGCAGCCGGAGCCCAGGACCCAACATGGGGCTCAGTGGGGAAATGGGCGAGCGAGGACCGGGTGGTCTAGGGTTCGGGAACACGCGATGAACACTAGGGAGACTCTCGCTGGCTCGAGAATGGACATTATGGTGACGAGTCGATACATTTGGGGAGAAGAGGACGTTGTGTATGCGTATGTGGTTACGTTTATTGCTCTAGTCTGGGCGCTGTGCCCCAGCACACACTCACTTGGCCGTATTGTTGTTGTCCCTGCGGGGTGCCTGCGCCTCGCGCTGTTTGGTAGATGCTTTCCTCAATGCCTTCTCTTCCCCCTCACCTGCCGCATGTTTACCTGCGTACCGCGATCCCACAGCATCCCCAAATTCCCCGCATACCAATTTACCTCGGCTTCATTGCATTCCTGACATCTTCACCACTGCTTTTTGCATTTTCGAACTGATTCTTGTCCTTTTTAAAAACATTTCGCTGCTTGTCGTTATAATGATACGAATTATCATACCGCAATCTATGCTTTGTGCAGTTGCAGCTCACCATATAATTGATCCCGTGCACCAGCACTTCGTTTCAGTGACAACGCACCAACTGCACGCGCTAAACTCCATACGTCTGCCTTTGCAGCATACAATAAATATGGCCTCCGAGCTTCCGTCCACGATGACGGAAGACGAGCTCGACAAGCTTCTCAAGCAAGAAGAGTCCGCCTTCTCTAAGGAGCTTGAGGTGCGTCTCTACTTAACACATGGCTTTTGCCGTTGGCTGACTTATCACAGGTAGAGCGCATCTTGAAAGCGTTCAAGCTCAAGTGAGTATATGCACTATTGTGGTGAGGTGTTGCTGATCTCTGCACAGTCCGTATGATATCCTTGATATAGACTATACTGCCACCGCTGGGGATATCAAGAAACGCTACCGCCAGTTATCTCTCTGTACGTACTCCGGTGCATACTCCTGATGCCTCGCTGATGGATCACAGTCATCCACCCGGACAAGACCCCCCATCCGCGTGCGCCAGACGCCTTTGACCTGCTTAAGAAAGCCGAGTCTGACCTGTCCAACGGAGAGAAACGTGAAGAGCTAGACGCGGTGATCAGTGCCGCGCGAGTGCAGGTGCTGAAGCAGCACTCTTTGCCTACTAGTATCACCGATTTCGACGATGAGAGGATCAAGGAGAAGGGACTCAAGTTTAGGGACTTGGTCAGGGCGAAGAGTAAGGAGTTGCTTGTTGAGGAGGAGTTGAGAAGGCGGAGGTGCGCTTTTCGATTTGTGGTAAAGCGGTGGCTGATAGAGGGGTAGAGCGGTCAAGATGAACCTCGCTAATGAGGGACTGGAGGCTAAGAAGAAAGAGGAAGAGATCGCGACGAAGAAGCGCAAGGCAGATGATGATGTTAAGTGGGAACGTGAGTGTTATCCTCCTGCTCGCTGGGTGCTGCCTACTGACCTCTTGGTGCAGAGAACAGAGAACACCGGGTGGACAGTTGGCGTGCTTTCCAGCAGGGACCGAAGAAGAAAAAGAAGAAGACGAATGTGCTTGGTTGAATGGTGAACCTCCGCAGCAGGCAACTGTATGCTCTGGATTCCTTGCAGATCGTCTTGCCATTTTCTACGGATATTGTACCCTAGAGCTGTCGCAATGTATCTTTATGTGCAATTATGAGATGCTATCTTGATTGCCTCTCCAGTAGAATGCGCACGCATGCACGGGAAGTATTATTTAATGAATGGCATTAATCAATCTATCTAGACGGTCCAAGAGAATGTTCCTTCCGAAAGGACATCCAAGTTACAGAGTAGATTGTACACACCTGAGTTTCCTACACCCTTCCATACATGCGTACGTCTAGACAACCTATTCCTGTCTGACGGTCTCCGCCAGCCTCCTGAGGGCCTCGTCCGCGTCATCTTCACTTAGCAAGCTGAACGCTGCCCGTACGTAGGGGGTCGGCTGTGCCTTGGGGAAGAACGACGTGCCCGGGAGAGCCAATACGCCGTTCCTGAACGCCTTCTCCGCGATCAGGACGTTGCTATCGCCTTCAGGCGCGTTATGCACCGGTGGCAGCTTGAGCTTGAACCAGAAGAACATGCCCGCATTGGGGTAGGCCCATGTCGCCAGCCCCGAAAGGTGCTTCTGCATCGCTCGCTCGAACACGGCCGCCTTGGCACCATAGAACTGCGACACGCGCTCGGTATGCTTGAGGAAACCATCTAGGCCGATATACTTCAGGTAGGCGTAGGTGATCGCCTGGGTCGTCGAACTTGGTTGGAGGTTGGCAGTCGATGTGTGCAGGTCGAATGCGTCCAGCAGCACTTTTGGCCCGCTCGCCCACCCAATCCGGAGACCGGAGGAGAGGATCTTGCTCAGACTGTCGAACCGGATCACGTGGCCTGTACCTTGCCCGTCTTGCTTTTCCATTGCGAAGTAGGACGTCGGACGCGTGGCAGTACCGAAGTAGAGGTAGAAGTATGGATCATCCTCCATGATGAGAAAGTGGTATTTGCGCGCAAGCGCGAGTACTTCGCGTCGCCGCGAGTCCGGTGCGGTGGCACCAGTGGGATTACACCCGTACGGGACGGTGTAGAGGACCTTTGGGTAGGGCTTGCCTGCCGGCCAGGACTCCAGGATTTCGCGCAGGGATGAAGATGAGATCCCCTCGTAGTCCGTGGGAACCTCCACGATGTTGCACTTGATGCTATCGATCATGGGGATCACCCCTGCATAGACTGGGGCCTCGATCAGGCAACTGTCTTCCGGGTTAAGGAGAGCGAGGAAGGCCTGGGGTTTTATAAGCAGATTTCGGGAGATATCATGAACGGAATCCTTACCTTATACAGCAGATCCTGGCTGCCGCTACCCACACTTACCCTCCAACCCTCATCCTTTCCCCTTCCATGCACTTCCTGCTGGAGCTCCTCAAACCATGCTGCGAGCCTAGGCATACCAGCCGTAGCACCATACTGGAGTGCTTCGGCCATATCATTCCCCTCGACCTTAAGATCCACGTTCTTGCTCGTGTCCCAGGGGTCCTGCACGTTCACGCTGATACTGTTGATAGGGAATGCCTCGGGGTTGGGTTTCCCTGCGAGCATAGAGAGCAGGCCAGGAGTGAGCTCCAGTGGGAAGAGACCGCGAACTGAGGAGTTAAAAGAAAGATCAGATCACACAACATGCACGCAAAGATATCGACGCACTGGCACTGGGCATGCGCGACTTGCTGAGTTCACTGATGAACCCGCGATAGTATTCGTCACTCATTGGACCAGGATCGGTTGTTACAACCTTAGCTGCGACGCCGTTCTCGTTGGATGACGATGGGTCATTGGTTTCGGTCGCTACAGGAGCCATCGTCTAGTCTGTAAAGAAGAGAGAAAGAGTGATGTGGCGGGTGATAAAGAAGCAGGAATGATGAGGGGGTCGAATCATGCTTTATACTTGGACGTGAGTGTAACAAAAAGGCCGAAACGGACCGAATCCCTGTTCCGTCCGACTCCAGGTGAGCCCAAAGAAGCAATCGTCTGCCTAACAAGCCTGCCGCCGATCCGGGGTAATGTCCACAAACCATAATCATCCGGTCCGCGAATCGGAAGCGACAACAGAGAACACAGCCACAATATCACAAAGAAGCGGCCATCGACGTGCCTGCCCGACCATAGCGCACCCCTGGAGTTCGTTCGATTGTTTGACACTTAGGAGTCGCACGACGACAACTTGCTTTTGAACAACCTAGACTATTGATTGCAAAGAATGGTGAGAGCATTGCCATTGGCGCTGTTAGAGGCGGCATTGGTGCTGCTTGTAGAGGGAAGAGGGAACGCGTCAACACCAGTGAGGAATCCGTATACCGGGAGATGGACAGGAGACTATCCTAGTAACGTAAGTACTCAACATCTCGCATCAGACAGAACTCTCCCCTGACATTGTTGCAGGATGTGAACGCACTATCCGATTTTGGTGAGATCGTAGTGAAGCAGATGAGTATGCGGTATTCATCGGTTTCCATAGCGCCCACAGACAAGTGCCCTCCTTGCTTCAACTGCCAACTGCCTGCCTTCTCTTGCGGCCAGGTATGCATCATACCATTGGTTTCGTCCTTTGTTCTTATGCTTTCCAGTATGGCGAGTGCAGCGACTACGATGGACAATGCAAGTGCCCTCCAGGATGGGGCGGCATAGACTGCTTGACGCCGCGTAAGCCCCTTTTCGCCCCTCTCCCCCATACCTTCCCTCATTTCTCTTGTTTAGTATGCGACTCACTCGCAGACGGAGCCGAGCGGCATCTGCGCCCTCCCGGCGAGCAATGCCAGTGCAAGGAAGGTTGGAGCGGAATAAACTGCAATGGTGAGCGACTACTCGTCCAAGGTCGCCCCATGGCCGGACTAATGTCGGCTATAGTGTGCATGAACGACAATGCCTGTGACGGCTTCCCTCTTGCGATCAGGGTGCCACCTGAAATAGAAGATCCCGGAGAGGGGATCGCCAACATGACATGCTACACGGGAGGCTTGACCGTCTGGGAGAATCACCAGATGTGCGATGTGACGAGTGAGTGGTCTGGCTTCCTCTTGTCTGGTCCCTGACAGGAATTCGCAGATCGAAAGATTCTTGACCAACTGGGTGAACGAAAGCCACAGGCGACGTTCACCTGTGCTAAGAAAGACACCTCCTGTGCGTTCCAGTTCTGGGTCGATCAGGAAGAGTCTTTCTATTGCGCACTCGACACGTGCAAAAGCACCCTCACTCCTGGGTATGAGAACGGTACTGATCAACTGCTTTATGACTGTGATCACGTCAAATGCAAGTGTGTGCCTGGGAAGATGTTATGTGGCGAAGAAGGAAGCATCGGTGAAATTCCTTTATTGGCTGCCCGCATATATGCGTGCTAAGATTTGCCCTGTAGATCTTTCCGAATTCCTCACAGAGGCTATCAAAGGTCCTGCTACATTCAAATGTACTGGCAACAAGTGCTCTTTCGAAGAACCCGCCATGAACGAGTTAATTGAGGAAGTCTTTGGCGACAAGAGCATCACACTTGCCTGTTACGGTGGAGAGTGCATCCATTACACCATGGTGCCCGGGTACGAGCGTCCTGAGCAGCCGGACAACAGTGTTTGGGTCGCTTTGAGTGCAGCAGCTGCGGGAGTTGTATTCGTTTTGGCTAGTATCCGTTAAGTGCACTGGCCTGTGTCATGTAACTGTGTACTGAGCACCGCACAGTGTTCTGGTACCTCGGCCGGACCAGCAGCGAAGGGCAGGGTGCGGTACGCTTACCGGCTGACGAGGCTTCAAAGCTCATGTCGGAGCATGTCCCGGCATCGGTGCACTTCTCCAACCTATCATACACGGTCAATGGCAAGCAAATTCTGGAGAACATCACGGGCTCCGTCCGTCCAGGAACAGTCATGGCCATCATGGGCGCTTCCGGTGCCGGCAAGTCCACGTTACTCGATATCCTCGCCCGCAAGCAAAAGCGTGGTAGCATTGGAGGAACAACGCTTGTGAATGGCAAAGAGGTCTCGAACGCCGCGTTCCGCAAGGTGATGGGTTTCGTGGATCAGGAAGACTGCCTTATGCCCACGCTCACCGTATACGAAACGATCTTATACTCTGCGCTTTTACGGCTACCTCGGGATATGAGCCTTTCGGCCAAGAAGTACCGCACACTGGAGACGATGCAGGAGCTAGGCATTCTCGGTATCAAAGATTCCCGCATTGGCGAGTCGGGCAAACGGTCCATCTCTGGTGGCGAGAAACGCCGTGTCAGCATCGCCTGTGAGCTCGTTACCTCCCCAAGCATCCTCTTCCTGGACGAACCCACGAGCGGTCTCGATGCTTTCAACGCGTTCAACGTCATTGAGAGTCTGGTCACCCTGGCAAAGGACTATAACCGTACCGTTATCTTTACCATCCATCAGCCGAGGAGCAACATCGTCGCACTGTTTGATCAGCTCGTCTTGCTTGCCAAAGGAAGGATGGTTTACTCTGGTGAGCTCACCAAGTGCCAGGACTACTTCGAGAGGATTGGGAGCCCCTGCCCCCCGGGATTTAACATTGCGGATTATCTAAGTAAGTCGCTGTCCAGCAGCTAAAATGCATGGACTGACAACACACGCAGTCGATTTGACAATGCGCGCAAGCGGGGATTCCGTCCGCACGCATCCGGATTCCTCCCCTCTTCTGGAGGCAAGCGATGACCCCAACCCCAACCTTGATGAAGAGCAAGGGTTTGCAAACCATACCGTCAACGCTCCGGGGCAATCTAGCTCCTCGTCCACTGCTGCTGCGGAAGACGCCGAGCGTCAGGTGCCCTCGCAGCCCGAAGAGAGCGCTGGGGCAGGTGCAGGCGCATACATTCGGCACAAGACATCCCAGCTGCTGTCGGTCATTACGGCCACTTCTGTTACTCTTGCACCTCAGACACTCTCGCCCGAGCTGCAAGCGCTTGTGGATGCCTACGCGAGCAGCGACATTGCCGCTGAAACCAAGGCAGAGATAGCAGCATTTAGCCCTCATGTGCAGAACGGTGTGAATGGCGACTCAGACTCGAGCAACCCGGACTCAGCACCTGGACAACAAGACATCAAGTCTCATCGCAGAGCCAGTTGGCCGACGCAGTTCCGCATTCTCAGCGGGCGTGCTTTCAAGAACCTGTATCGTAACCCTTGGCTGCTTACAACTCATTACGTTTCAGCTATTGTCATTGCTTGTATGTTTGTTCTACTGCACCGAGGGCCTGGTTGTACTGACTGTCCGTAGTCGCCTGTGGTTTCTTCTTTTACCAAGTGCCGAACGACATTCCCGGTTTCCAGAACCGTCTGGGCTTGTTCTTCTTCGCCCTGGCGTTATTCGGCTTCTCGTGCCTGTCCAGTCTTGGCTTATTCGCTAACGAACGTCTCCTGTTCATGCGGGAGCGAGCAAACGGCTACTACACGTCCTTCACGTATTTTGCCTCCAAAGTCCTGTTCGACGTGCTCCCGCTGCGCGTTGTCCCTCCGATGGTATTTGGTGGAATCGTTTACGGCCTTGTCGGCCTCGTGCCTGAGGTGTCCAGTTTCTGGAAGTTCATGCTGGCCCTTGTATTTTTCAACCTCACAACAGCAAGCGTGGTCCTGCTGTTGTCGATCGCTATTGCCGACACTAGTGTCGCGAGCTTGTGCGGCACCCTTGTGATGCTTTTCAAGTGAGCATGCGGTCTATGGAAGACAAGGAGTCAAACTGACTATTTTCGTAGCTTGCTTTTCGCGGGTCTGCTCATCAACTTCCAGTCCATGCCCACCGGATTAGCCTGGATTCAGACCGTGTCGTTCTTCCACGCGGCGTACGAGGCGCTACTCGTTAACGAGCTCCAATGGTTACAGCTCAAGCAAAACAAATACGGTATCGAACTTGACATTCCGTCGGCGACGATCCTTTCAGCCTTCGGCTTCAAGGCTAACGTAAGTACCGTTATTTCGGTTCGTTGGGGCAGCTATTGACGATATCTACAGGCGTACTGGTGGCCCGACATTGCAATCCTCGGGATCGAGTTTGGGGTGTTTACAATTCTGAGCTACCTCATTCTCCACTATTTCGTAAAGGAAAGGCGATAGATAGGCACGTACCACTCCCGTCGATCCTTTTCGTTCCTCCACATACACATGTCTTCCTTCATCTCACAATCGCTATTCCTCATTCCACACAACAAACTTACATTCTATTATGGCGCGCATATGTATGGTAGTTATCCAATGTATTCTCATATTTTGCTCTTTGGAGGTAAAGGGATCATCTTTATGGTGATATATATTGCCATAAGGATGATCCCTTTATATAGTAACTAGGTTAACCCAACTTGCTTTGCTCAGCATAGTTATGTGAAAGACCCTATGTATTGCCTCAGAGTCTTTTTTTGGTACATTTGTTGTATCTACATACATTTCAATCATAATAGGAAATTGCAGGAGAAAGAAGAATAGAAAAGCAGGTATCTAAGAAATATTGGAAAGAACTTTTGGATATACAACATTTTGAGTGACTCTATGCATCTCTACAGTTGGTGCTTGAGGCAGTAAGAGTATTCTAATTGCAGAAGGCAATGTACAACATGAAAGTGCAACATATAATTGGCCATGTGAGAAAACAGGAATGCATAAGTCCAAACCAACATTTGTGACTGACTGTCCTTGAGCCTTGTTGATTGTCATTGCAAATGCAAGTCAAATGGGAAACTGGCAGCACTTCAGGACAAAGCCAAGATTGTCCTCAGATGGTGTGAGTGAGATGCATGGAATGAATGCTGTTGTACCATGATGTTCACCTCCAAGGAGTCAGACTTCTAAAACTTGATTTGTTGAATGAATGAGTTGACATTGTGTCCCATTACAAAGGCCTTGTGCTGGTGCAAGATTCTGCAGTAGCATAAGTGGACACCCAGGCTTGATTTCCAACTTGCTGAGGGGAAGTCCAGGCACTTTAAGTGCATTAAGATACTCAGTTGGAATTTCCATCTGTGCATTGATGCCTGGCTCCTGAACAACTGAATCTGCTAAGAGGAAGGTGATGACTTCTCCAGGATGGTGTGCAAGTACTTCTGCATTGAGATCATTGACATCTGTGTTGCATGCAGCAAGAATCATTTGATTGAGGAAGTAGTCATCTCCATTTGGTCCTCCAAGCTCATGGTTCTTGATGTCTTGATATAGTGATGTGATCAGGCTGTCCACTGAAGTCTTGCATTCGATTCCATCCCAGAGGTTGAGCATTCCATTGGCACGGGAGGCATGTCCACTTCCTACTTCAAGAAGCCTGCTTGCAAATGCAGCACTTGTTGGATCCTGAGCACTGAGGCACATGTTCTGAGAAAGGCAAAGGATCTTGATGCTCTGCCACAGATGAGAGTGTTGCATACAGGCCCCTACAATGTCTTCCTGCTCCCCATGTAGCACCACAGGTAGTGTCTGTTGCCAGTCACCACCAAACACCACTGACATACCACCAAATGGAAGGGTTGGCTGATCTTGGATGTCACATAGACTTCGATCCACAGCCTCTATGCAGTGGCAATGCTGTGCTGTGGCTTCATCCCAGATTGTGAGTGTTGCCCCCTTCAGCATCACTGCCAATAGCCCATTCTTTGGTATGTTACATGTTGAGGTATCATGCACTGGGATTGGTATCTTGAAGGTTGAGTGTGCCATGTGGCCACCTGGGAGGAGCAAAGCTGCAATACCTGAGGAGGCTACACAGAGAACAATCTTTCCCTGTGAGCACAGCTCTGCACAGAGTGCCTTGTAGACAAATGTCTTCCCTGTCCCCCCAGGGCCTTGAAGCCAGAAGGTCTGTCCATCACCTGCATGTTGGGTGATCTCTCAAAAGTGGCA
>NW_024467200.1:1077404-1079058 GCF_000292625.1 Dacryopinax primogenitus
GTTAGTCCAGTTGTACACCATGCTTGACAACATGGCGCCCATTATCAGGCCTCTTGAGTTGAACATAAGCAGCTGCATCCATGCATGTTTCAGGGGAGAAAGACTTGGGGAAGCCCTTGCTGCATCAACCATCCTTCATGCATGGTGCATTTGGGAACTCAACTCCACATGGACCATGCATCATTTGTGTTGTCACCAAGCTGTAGAGCTCTGGGTCTTCTTCTTGCGATGGAATCTCTGCAGAAATGTGCAGATCAACCTCTTGAGGTGTGCATGGCTTTGAGGCTTGATCAAGGAAAATCAACAGATGCATGTGCAGTAGGCCACATTTCTGGTACTCAATTGTGTACACTTGTGCAACTGCTTTTCCAAAGATATTGCCTTTGTAGATCAAATCCAGCACCTCATTTTGCTTCAGATGGAAGACTCGAGCCACTAAGTCAGGTCAGTCTTGAGCTGTCTGGCCAGGAAGGAGGTTCTCAACAATTTTGTGCCATTTTGGATTTGCAGTGAGTGTCAAGAAGATGTCAGGGCATCCAGCCCAGCAAACAATAGCCATGGAGTCCTGGTATAGCTGGTACATAAAGTGACCACTGGAGACAAAGGAGGAAGGCAGAATAACATGCCTGCCAACTTGTGAAAACTCACATGTGTGGTCATTATTTGTGACCACATCTGCTAAGCCATTGTACACTTCTGCTCAGATTGTTCTTTGGTTAAATTCAATCCAACGCAGGTGTGCTTGCTCCACACAGGCCCAGGTATCAACAATGAACTGCTGGAATAGCCTTCCACAGCAGAAAAGGTGGAATGCCCATGGAAGGTTGCAGAAATGAAGGCAGTAGTGATAATACTTCATTTCTGTGACCTTTGTTCCTTGGGACATTCCCTGGACTTCTGCATCATCTTCTTGTTGATCTCCCAGCCCATCTTGCTTGCCCTGATTTTGCTGTACAGCCTGCCCAACCTTTGGTATAGCGCAATGCCATCCATGTTCACCATTTGGGAATGCCAACACATAATGCAACTGCATATATGCAGGGTTGCCAGTGCTCATAATTGTGAGCTGTCCATCTGTGTGATTATGTAGCACAAAGTCCCTTCGCTCATTTGTGAGTGTATTAGGGAGGACAACAGCAACTTCTTCCACAGTTGGCAAGTTATAGCGGCATTCGTCTTGCTTCGGGTCAAAATGCAGGCATACTTCCACCACTTCATTGGGTCTTCCAGCCTCTATATTGTGCCTCTCCTGTTCCTTCAGAACCTCAAATGCATGCTGAAATTGCTCTGCATAAAAGTGTTTCTCTCACAGGACCTGTCAGGGCACCAGCTCATTGGTTGGTCAAGAGACATGACTAAGCCTTTATGACATGGAAGTAGCTGGTATACCTTGGCATGTGCTGGAACCTGCTGGAAGGATTGGATGGTCAGGTGACCTGCTGTGCATGGCTGTGCATGACCTCATATGACCTCATCCTTGGTCATATGACCTGATCACCTGACTAGGCTGAGTAAGCAAGATGTTCTAGCAGGTTCCACCACAGAGGTATAAATATAAGGCCTACTCTGCCTGGGACTGTCTCTTCAGACTTGGTCTCTTAGGATCATCCACAGATACCTATACTGTAGATAGGTCTTAGTCATCAGGTCTACT
>NW_024467200.1:1079879-1174778 GCF_000292625.1 Dacryopinax primogenitus
CAGGGGACTTGTGATGCTTGTATTGCATTTTGTGCCTCCAGTTCTCTTTGCTGCCTTTGTTCTTCCTCAATTACATCATTCTGCCCTTGCTCATTTTGCCCTCCAAGTCCCAGATCATTTCCTTCTTGATGTGGTAGCTGGAGCTCTTCCAGCTGCAGTTCCACAAAGTCTAGACAACCAAAAGGCATTCCAAAATCATTATCCCTGCAGGCTTGCTGTGAGGCAGACCAATTTCAATGCTGCTGAGAAGCCCTTTCAGCAAGATGTTGCTGATGAGATAATGTTTGCATAGGAGGAATGAGTGATGATATAGGGACTGCATTGACAGTAGCAAGATTTGTGGCAGCAGGTCCAAATGGCCTTTGAAGTAATGGGTCCAGTCTCTGGTGCTCCAAGTTAGCACTCTGACGGCTAAATACTGGCTGTGGAATGGGGGTGCAATCATAGGGCAAGCAGGCATGGCATTCACTTGGTGATGTCAAGTTTTCTTCATGTCTTGCACAGTCTTCACTTCTCTGTGAAGAGCAGGGTGTTGTAGGCTCCGACCTACACCAATTAAGTTCCCTTTAAGCATACCCTGCAATCCCCTTCAAATCCTGATTCACTTACATGATAATATGCTTTGTGTAACAGTTCACATTTTTGTTTGTTTTGTGTGTCTTGTGTTCTATAGTCAAATACCAATTAATTTCCAAGGGTCAACCAACATTCAACAATCACACACTTTATTTTTCCACAGTGGCAGCAGTAACAATGTGAATAATTAATTATTTGTGTTGTATGGGTCTGGATACTATCAATTATTGTTTTGCTTCCTTCTTCCCCACATAGTAGGAAACAGACCCTGACACCCCTATCCAATCACCTTATGAGCGTGATGTTTTTGGGAATCTATTCACGCGCCTCCGGAAGTGTGTCACAATTTTTGTTTCAATTTTTTGTACATTTTTTGTACACTTTTGTGTAGTCAGAAAATTATTAAATTTTATAATCTTGCTATTAGAAAGTGTACAAATGTGAGCTAGGGTCCGAAATCCGCGTCGCATTTGAGGGTCTCACCCGGGCTCTTACAATCCAGTGTACACTTTTGTACACTTTATACACTTTTTTGTAGTCCAGGTAATTTTTATTAATAGTTGTATTACTACTCTAATACAAAATGTACTAATTTCTGTCAGGGTCCGACATCCGCGTCTAGCACCCCCCAAATGCCACGTGCGCTTGTCTACACCGCCACGGGGGGTCGCTATTAATTATTAGATGACACTATACTGCCCAACCTGCGGTACAAGGGACGGCCTCGAGGCTTATGCGTGCCACCTCAACCCATTCCCCATTCGCGTCTTCGCCGTTGCCATGTAGGTTACAATGGATCGTCATGTACAAGGGACATCCTATCCTTCACTGTCAATATTCAGAGGAATATCTCACACAATACCGACCCCGCGGGTTTCCCCCATTACCTGCTTCTGGCTTACGTATAACTCCTGCCGGATTGGCGACCGGTCCTCCCATGCGCCCATCAAGTGCTTCTGATCCACTAACTGAAGCACTGCGCTGGCACCCCGCCCGATACTCCACAGCCCTGGCCATCCCACACGGTCCACAAGTCAAGAACGGACATAACGGGACTGGTACACATTTCGCAGCAGCCTTAAATTTTGGAAACGGCTTGGTCAGGGCACAGCCCGCCGACCGGGAGATTGACGAGTTCTCCCTGGGCTGGAGGACGATCCACGAGGGCCATCGATGGTGCATGAGGACCAGGGGCATGATCGCGGATCGCGGATCGCGGATCTGCGAAACGCCTCACACTGAGTGGTCGGGGGAGGGTGGTAAATCTCACACCGATATGGTAGGAGCCGCGGCCCTGCTCTTCCGGGTTCCGCAGCCTGCTCTGATTTGGGGGCTGTCCGACTGGGACGGCCGGGCGGAGTTCAGTTGGTTCGGGCTGGAAGTGGGTAAAGAGTCTGCCTCGGCAGTTGTTGGCCGCCGGAGGGTGGAGGAGCGCTGACGACGAGAATGAGGAGGTGAGAATTAAAGACACTGATGGAGGAAAGAGACTGTTGGTCAGGAGGGGCTGAAGGAAGAGGCAGATCTGGGTCAGAAGCGCTGTGCACTCTGGGAAGTTGAAAGTGGAGAAGGGCAAATGTAGAGGACGTCAGAATCGGGAAGTGTCGGACGGTGAGAAGGAGCTGGCTTAGAATGTTGGAAGAAGAATGGGGAATCGTAGACCGTTGGGTTGCATGCGATGCGGAGCGCCTGAGGGATTGTAAGGGGAACGCACACACAAGCTGTCTACTCCGGATCATGCAAACAAACAATATTTTGTACAACAGGGAGTTGTAAAGAACATATTCCCAATATACGGAACAAAGGTCCGAAAAATGGCGCGGTCTCGTTCTTATTCGCGCCCTGAATCGGTATCACATCTCTGAGGAGATCAGCTTGCTGACTCGGTTTAGCAAGAACTGGCAAAGGGTCTGACAATGAGAGTTTCTTTTGGGCGCTTGGGGGATGATGATTGGGTACCGGAAGTCCCCGAGGCTGGATCCGACTGTCTGTTTGGAACCGTTGGAACCGTCGAGACCGCTGTGGGACCTGCGGAGCGAGAACGGGCCCGAGATGAGGATCGGCGAGTGGGCAGAAGAAGGGGAGGGGGCACGAGCGCGTAGAGTTCAGTAAGGTGGGCATGGACATAGGCTCTGGCCCGCGGACGTCTGCTGGGTCACGATCCTCGCTTGGAAAGGAGCGCTCCTTTCCAAGCGAGGATCATAACAAGCTAGCTTGTTATGGTTCAGCTTGGACGCCACACTGACTCGGAATGGTCAATCTACATCGCGGCATGTGCAATTTTGTGACAGTAAGTGGAGAGTACTGTGCTAGTGCTGGAATGCTAATGCCTCTTGGGACAAACCTAACGTGCGTGCGGGAGTACTCTATCCAGGATCCAAGGTTCAGTTGGGTGGGCGACGTGCCTCCCCCGTGAAGCGTGACAGTTGTGATGGACGTGCCGCCTGCCTGTCATTAATGTTATCCTGCGTGGCTTGCTCGAGGCCTCGAGTACGAGTGCTCTCAACTCTCGACGTGGACGTTGGCAATATGCAACTCCGACGTTCACCCGGTTCGCACCGGCCGTATCACCTCGGATTCCTCAATTCCGTACAGGTGGGTGACTTGGAAAAACACGTTCAGCGACCGATGGTGAAGAAAGAAGGGCCGGCCCGTCCCGGACGTTGAGATCGGATAAAGTATTAGTGGGGCGGAGATGTGCTTCGGAGGAGGGAAGATGTGATATCTGTGACGTGTATACCTTGAGAAGTTGTGTAAAGTGAAAGGAGAATCCAGACCTCTGCGGGGGCAGTTTTTGCGCACTCTTCCTTTTCCGCGCGGTTCCGCCAGCGAATTCCGTACTCGGCGGGTCATGCTGTGCTTAGGTGAGCGTGGTATGGAACAGACCCTTGAGGGTAGACATGAGAAAGAGGGGCACGAAGTTGAGTCAATACATTCGATAAGCCAGACCCTGTCGCACGAGGAGTGGGCAGAATGGCCGCCCCCCCAGATGGTGAATAGAAGTTAGGTAAGCTTGAATCAGATGCACACGACTGGGAGTGTATGGGTGGCCACACGGTTAATGCAGTGCCTGTGAGAAGGGGGAAGAAGGGGGAGGGAATAATCCCAATTGGTTTGTTGCTGTGATACGTGAATTGCTGTGATGGAAACTTATGTGAACATCCAGGAATTGTGATAAGTTATTGATTTGATTGCATTCCAAGATGTACCAAATTTCTCACTTTTGGTCCGCCCTCATCGCCACATTGAAGGGCCCAGAGAGTGTAATTCAATCCCATTTCACCACACATTCCAGTCCCTTTCTCCCCTTCTCCCCCTGTCCCCTCCCATCTTCCCCTTCCCCTCCCCTCTCTCTCCTCCGTCCACCATCTCATTCCCTCCTCGACATCTCCGGTGTTCCCCTCGACCTCCTCTCCGACGTCGAATGTCAACAGTACGTTCTCCCCTCCAAAGTAACGCGCATATAGCTGCTGACCCTCAACCCAGCTACTGACCAACACCCTCACGTAAACGATCCTCACCCTGACAGGTACCGAGACGCGCCTGTCTCGCTCGGCAGTGATTGTTTTCCCTTCACTGCTGCACAGGCGATATCCTCCACTCTCTGTATCACACACCGTTTCCCTTGCGCACCCACCGGCACTCTCTTGCCCGTCGTCTACTGGCCGTAGCTCTCTTGCTGCGCATCGCCGGTAACGCGCATCGCGACAGGAGGTTTCTCTGCTGCTCATTAGGTCTGTACACCCAGTCCGTGCCTTCTAAACCCCTCCCGCGTTTCTAACCCTTACGCCCTTTCAGGCCACCCTCTCCTCTAAAACACGATGGCCTTTGCAGACGTGCCTATCAACTCGCAGAACTACCGTCGCGCGATCGTCAAAGACTGCCCGGAACACTACACCGCCGTGCTATGTGACCCTGTCAAGCTCAGCGGCGCGTGGCATTACGGAGTGTACGTCTCGCGCGACCCGGTGTATGCACACGCGTCCAGCTCTTCCGCCGCATCGCAGTACTCTACCCGCTCAGGGTCGCGCAGCACATGCTTTTACATTCGCAGGAAGTGGGAGGATTGTCTTGATTTGCAGAAGATCCTCGAGACGGAGCTGGTGATGCTGGAGAAGGCGCGGAGGAAAGGATCGGCCAAGGAACCTGCACAACTCTACCCCTCTGATCGCGCAGCCTCCTTCGAGTCCTTGCCATGTGGGGATATGCTTTTGGGTGGCGCGGAGAGCATGCCCAAGTTGAGCAGGAAGAGCAGTTTGTTCAAGGCCTCCCAGGCGATGATAGGAAAACGGCAGACGGAATTTGGCGCGCTCGTAGCTTGGTTGTTTGGTGTGGACAGCGCGCTCACGGAGGACCTGAGGTTCGCCAAGCCCGTCAGGGAGTGGTTCTCGTACTGGAGGAGCGATAAGGAAACCGAGAGCAAAGTGCGTCCGCCTAATACCCTGCAACAACAACAGCCTCCCCTTTCCGCACCGGCGTTCCTCACCGGCCGTGGAAGGCAAGAGTCTGTTTCCAGCATGACGACCAGCACCACCATGTCCGACGGGAGCAGTTACGCGCCAGTGAGCCCGGAGATGCGTCTCTTGCGTTCTTCCCGCTCCAGCATGACCATGTCCTACCACAAGGCGAGGCCTCTGTCGGTGATGACGGATATCTCGGTCCTCTCTGACGACTACTATGACGAGCTTGCCCTCACTATGGACTCGTTCCCTGTCCCCCCGCCGCTGGAGGACGACGTGGTGCGCTTGCTCAACCCCATGCTGAGAAAACGCGCTGCATCGAGCGACCAGCTCTCTCGCTTGGGGCTGATGACCCCTGTCCCCGAATACGAGCCGTCGATCACACCTGGAGGTCTCTCGCCCATCCCCCCATCCCCCCTCGAACCATCCCCGATCATCCTCCCAGAAGATGTAGAAGAACACCCTCTGCCTCCGCTCCCTGCCCCATCCCCGATTTTAGCATCCCCGAGTTCTCAGGTCTTCCCGATCACGGTAGACCAGCCCCGAGCTTTCCTCCCGATCAAGCCCAGCAAGCCCCGGCACTGGCGCTCGATGCTCAACCTTCGCGACTCACGCTCCTCCCTTTCCATGTTCCCGTCTCCTCCCTCGCCCCGTCTTGCCACCCCACCGACGGATAACAACGTCCGCCCACCGATTATGCGCGATCAAAGGCATCTTTCGATGCACGCGCGCTCGAACTCCAAGCACAGGAACGGCATGTTCATCTCTGCTCCTAACACGCCCCATCTGGGAAGCGCAGCCGAAAGCGGGTTCCAATTCGGTCAACACGCAAGTCCGGCCCTGACAGCCCATTCTGCTGGCTCTGGACCATCATTTGGCCAAGGCAGTCCCATGGAAAGCACCCCCGATCTGGAGCAGACCGGACTTGCGCTCCTTGGTACGCAGTCTAGTCGCTCTAGCCTCTCCTCGGGCGACGTCGGTAGTATGCCGTACTCCGCTCCCGTGGGAAGCAGTAGCAACGTCCTCCTCCCCGAAAGCATGTATTCTTCTGTCACGACGCTGAGCACGGATATCTCCGAGCCGCTGGAGTATGACCGACTAGTGAGCACTCCCCTGCCTCAGCATAGCGCGCGCAATAGCGACTCTACCGGGGCGGGGGTGGACGACACCATCGTCAATCGTATCATGCTCCGCGCGCAGCAGAATGGCATCTCATTGCGTCCTTCCTCGGGAGATCAAGAACTTATCGACGCCTATTTGTACGAATCGATCGAGGCGTCCCTCACTAGTCCTACCCGGTCGCTCGCTTCCTCAGCCTCAGACAATTATGACGACAAGTACGGCGCGAGCTGGATATCGATGGATACCGACGCGGAAGAGGATATGCATCCTATCCTGTTGGACAAGTCTCTCCCGCCCTCACCGATGACAGACACTAGGACTTCGTGGAGCTCTCGCTCGCCGAGAAAACAGAGCGTGACAGGGAGCATTTCCTCCCCTGAGCAGTTCCCAAAGCCTTTCCAGCATCGGCCGCCAGGGCAATTCCATCTCCCCTGGTCGACCCCAACCTCGCCTCCAAAAACACCACCTGGAGATGACGCCGCCTCGGGCTTCCCCATGTTCGTGGTCAAGGCATGTCATGTTGACACGGGCGCGATCGTCTCCTTCAAAGCGGCGCGTTCTGTGAACCTTCCCGAGCTCCGTATGCGTCTAGAACAAAAATTCCTCGACACCGAAGGCCTACGCCTGCAAGATCCTACAATCATCACTACAACTAACAACAACAACCAACAAAAATGGCGTTTGGCCTACTCGAAGAAAGGCCTTACCCAGCAAGCAAGCCGCCGCAACCTCGCCGCTTTCGCAATGTCTTCTCCGACCTCGCCCATGTCCCCCACGTCCATGACGTCTGTCTCGTCTCGTGCGCGGTCAGACTCGGGTACTTCCCTCGGCTCGGTGGAACTCGATAGCCTTATATTCATCCACTCGGACGAAGATCTCAGCGCCGCGCTCGCAGTTGCGGGCAGCGGCAAACTCACGCTGCACATCGTAGCGTGAACGTGTTCATCTACTTCGACTTGTTGTCTGTCATCTCAAAAAAAACCTGTGAATCACCTGTTTGCTGGTCATCTTACATACTGTATTTTTGGCTGTTTGCATCTACTCTGACTGTGTCTCACTCTCATTTCGTTTCCCTCTTGTCTCGTATACTTGGAAACACGTGTAGCCCTGCACATACACTCTTTCACCTTGGGATCTGCCTGTCGGCTTGTCTGTCTTTTCGTGATCTGCTCTGTTCTCTCTGTCACATACCGTACATATCGTACCCCTCCAGTACCTACCTCTGTATCTTAGAAGTTCCAAAACTCAAATTGTCGACATTCTTGTCTTACTTGCCGGAATTGGAGAATAAATGTCATTCCTGCATCCATATTATTGTCCCTTAATCGCCTCTACTTCGGAAGCCATCCAGCGGTTGCTCAATAAGTGCAGTGGGAAGATCTTCCTTCACATTGCAAAGGGTTCGTTGTAATGGGGTGGATCATCATTCAGTTCCGGTTGCTATCCACACATAGGAAGCATCCCTCCTCCGGGGTCCTGGTTATAGCAAGGCCCAGTCCCTTTGGAAGTGTGAAAGAATAGAGAGCGACCCTCCAGCTTAGCCTGCCCCTTACAATTCTCCGTTTCCAGATTGTGGCCTCGGACCGAGTTCAGCGCGGTACAGGCACCGTCCGCCCCGTCATACCTGTCAACCGGGGCCTGTCTCAGGGACCTCAAATAAGGTATGATATGGACACCTGTGTTTATCCGAGAAATACATGTGTGGCCGTGTTCCCCAGGAACGCGTTCATGAGAGACTGTGAGGATACAGAGTTTCTTTCAACGGATTAGTCACGGACAGCTGATAACGGTGTGGCTTCCACTCATGTTGGACAGCCCGATCAACTGTTGATCTCTCGGCCTCCGAAAGTAGATTCCGCACATAGGACCGTGCGCTCGGGCCTTGCCGTGCTTGGAATGGATAGTGGGAATCCTGATAGGGTGAATGGGCCAATGTGGTGTATTCAGAACGTGCGCTCGGACCATGCTGCGCCGCGACAGGTCGACGTCCGGTTTCGACGGGGAACGATCTTCACCCTTGCAGAATATCAGGGTGGTAGGATTGAGCGCTCTGCCCTGAAGTTAGCTGAAATTTTGACGGCCTTTGGGGGAAACCAGCATCAGCCGATAGGACGAGCCACCATGCGAAAGATTGTTAAGAGTACAGGCACCGAGATGTCGTGAAGCAGGTTTTGAGCCGCCGGCAGGTCATCTGGATACCAAACTTTGCCGAGAAGGTTTGCTTTCTCTGGAGTCATCACTTTCAGGGGTCTTTTCACAGTCCCACGTGAAGATCATTGCTTGTCGATCAAGGAGAGTCCGGCTATCAGTCCGGACTTGACGAGTAATACGATATAGGAAAAGTAAACCGAAGGAACATATCCGGCCAGATGAGGCAGATGGCGGAAAACTCGGCACAACTGCTTCCGAACTAGAGCTTCTCCAGATGATCGTATTGTCAGTTCTCGGTGAGAAGATACAGAAGCCGGTGATAATTTAGCTAGCGGATGTCAAGGTTGGTCGTCGAACTGTCGACCTTGACAGTTCGAAATGTTCAGTTCGAAATGTCACCATCCGACTTGTTCGTAGATTTCCGAGAAGAGGTCCCGAATTCCCATGGTTCTGGAGTAAGTTCAACCGACGGGCGTCAGGCCGGATCACAAATGGGGAAAATCTCCCGACAATCAGAGGGGTTGTCAAGCTGCCTGCTCGCCTGGCCTTTGTAAGCTCCCCACAGGACTCTTTCTGGAAGTAGAAGACATGTTTGGATGATACGCGAAGCAAGAAAATCGGTGCTAGTGCTGCGCCGGATAGATGAATGCCAGCAGTCCTGTCAAGCAGATGAACCCGGATGAAATGAAGGACCGTGCGATCTTCTCAGCTACCCCAGTTGCCGTGGCCAAATTTCTAATCGGGAGTCCTGGTCATCCACAGCTGACGAACAGAGCTGTGTACAGTAGGAAGGCGGCTGAGAATGTTCCACGCAACAATTGCTTGACATGAAATATTCCGGCAAGATGCGCGCCCTGGATTCTGATGCACACCATCAGAGATTGCGCAGGCCGGATAAACAGGAAAGCACAGGGACAGGAACAGCTTCATAACAGCTTCTAGCGTTGACGGACCATATTAGCGGTCTGATCCGCTGCATAGATCTTTAGGGTTGAATTCGATGAATTCGATAAACAATCGCTGGCGAGTTGGTGGGGGAATAACAACGCGGGGTTAGGCGGCACTCACGGGTTGATGACGCATGGTCACGTGGCTGTGCTGGTATTTACGAGAAACAATCGCTCGTGACCATTCAAGGTCCATCCGCCCGCATCACACAGCCGTTCGCCTTCACCACCTCTTCTGGTGACCTCATCGCCTCGGAGCTCAGGGCACACTTACAACAATCCCTAGCACTATTCAATACTTCTCTACGCTTACATCCACCATGTCCTATCGTACACAAACACGTATCCGATCCGACACGGACATGCCGTCGAACGGTTCAAGGACTCTCATCATCGACCAGTCACAGCCTCGGGAGGACAGCGCCGAAGAGTCCGGAGAATCATCTCGCCCTCGAGAGTACGACGGTGTGCTGCATCTACGTGGTGGACCTGATGCCAGGCCTCACGTCGTCTGGAGTGAAGATGTGATCGACAACGAAGGGATGGGCCGAAAGAAGTCAAAGAGTGCGTATTGTTACAATTGTATTCTGACAATGTTCCGCCCATTGTCAGCTCATTACGGCCAACCTGTGCTGACCGAGTGTTCTTTTCGAATAGTATGCTGCATATATCATAAGCCCAAACCATTCGACGAGTCGTCTTCTGAAGAATCAGACTCGTCAGACTCCGATAGCTCGGGTGCCGACCTCGATCGCGCGAAACCATCACGTCGCGCCCGTAAGCATCGTCATCACAACCACGATCCGCATCGGTCAGACTCGGGGGATTCGAGTGGCAGCGGTGAGCGCGCAAGAGAATCAGGGGGTACGACGGTGGAGGAGCTACATGATGAGCCTGAACCTAATGCGTACGAGCGCAAACCGAAGCCGTCCAAGAAGGATAAAGCGCCAGGTAAGTGCAATCAGAAGCTGAATTGAACAGATTCTCAAAGTTCGCCAGCAAAGAACTAACGGACTGGATGCCTCACAAAGGGTTCTGATACCGCGTATTACCTTATTCCTCCTTAGTATTGTCTTCACCAAATGTACAATGCTGTATGATCAACAATTGTTGGAAGTTGAAACCTGTCGGGCCGCGCGGATCGATAATATCTGATCACTCATGTGCATTCTCATGCGCTGTCATCTGATCCTACAGCATGGGTATCCAACAATAGCATACAATGCTTCATCCTCGCAGCACAGTGTAGTGTGATTGAACCCATGAGATTAAACATGGAAATACGTCGCATGGCATAGCCCGAGCATAGCGTTTTACATGGCAACCCATCGCACACTCCAGCAAGCATGCACATCACAGCTCCTCGTGCGCGCACCCAAGCTAAGCCATCTACTCAGTCGTGGGACGACCACGGCCAACCCCCATGAACCGCGGGCGGAACTCCCCCGGTGCACCACCCTCCTTCTTCTCGCCATCATCCCTGCGACGATAGCCATCACGATCGCCACGGTCACCACGTGCGCGGTAGGCACCATCGCCGCCTTCACGGCCACCACGCGTCCCAGCGGGTCTCGGCGGACGAGCAGCCTTCTTGTGGGTTGCGGGTACAATCTCAACGGGAAGGTGAAGGCTGCAGGCGCATCAGTATACTACACAGAAGGGGATTGATATCAGACGCACAACTCGCGCAGGTACTCGACGCCCTCGTTGGTCAAGCTGTAATAGTACCATTGCCAGGAGAACTGAGTCCTGACGTAGCCCTTCGACGTCAGGCTCTGCATGGACTTGATGACCTCCAGGTTGGGCACATCAATCTCGTGGTGCTTGGGAGCGTTGCAGTCCTTCTCAGCGACCATAACACCCTCTGTTCCCAATATCAGCCTCATGCATCATTATGCCGCATTGAATCACGCACCCTTGAAGAGGCTCTCGAAGATGACCTTGCGGTTTTGCTTGGAAATTATCATGCTGGGTGAGATGTAAACGACGGGCGCGAGTCGATAGCCGGCGTAGAGACTGTCGAAGTTATCGCTGGTACTCGCACTGTCGTAGTCGATGCCTGTCGTCCTCACCAGTCCGCTCAATGACATTTGGTTCCGCATTAACTGTACAACTGTGGATTGTTCAGGGCAAGCACTTACCCACACGGAAGTAAAATACGTCCTTGTGGGTTTGTGCTTCCAGCCCAAGCTCAGGGTCCGCGGTAACACGCCGAAGTCACGCCGCGTCTTTTCTACGCCGAAATCTAACACGGCCTTCTACAAAATGGAGGCTGCCCAGCAACGAACAACTCTATTCGCGCCTATACCATCGGGTTAACCTCTCTGAATGGCAATCGCAATGCCTGATCAAGCCCGGACCCCGTCGCGGTACCGCGTTGCTCGGTGCGGGCCGTTCATTCTACTGTCGGCCCCGACATTCCGGCCGTGTGCCGTGTCGTTGAAGTCTCTTCGGGCTTACGGTCCGCTTCCTGCAGATCGTTTTTCGATGCTGATCGATGATTCTACGTGTTGCTGGAACGTCGCTGCTTCTGTATTGAAATCTTTCAACAGCGGTGGGAAGCATGTTTCTATCTGGCTTGCATCGACGTACGATGCGTAGATGAGGCTTAATGCGCTGGCAAGGGCCCTCTGATAGCCTTGTGCTCAACAAGCCGAGGGGAAGCGCATGATAAGACGGTCGGATTTTCCGCGCCATCTTCCCGCAATTTGCTTCGCGCTTCCTTTGCCAGAGATTTGGTGACTGCCACCAAGGCGCGGGTTCGGGCTGGTTTAAGGGACACTAGCGTGCGCCTGGTGGCTAGCGCCCTCTAATGTGGTGGTCTATCATTTCACATGGTTGTCCTTTGTCCACGTCTCATTGTCAGGCTCGGGACGACGCGAATCATTGGAGTTGCCCGTTAGCGCGGTTGTCTTCATTGTTGTAATGTCATGTTCCTTTGGACACATCGCGCCTCAGTGCGAAGACCAGTTGTTGGGAGTGTTGGGGGGGAATTATGTTCTCCCACCAGTTCCCACCGCTGTCGCTGTATTGTTGGTGCGCTCTGACATCTTCGTGGAGAGAAGACTTGCTGGAGGTGATGGAGATCATGTGCGTCGAAACACGCCCCGGTACCCGGATGGGATGCGTTCGGCAAGCTGTGGTAGATCGGTATATCACGATACCGATTGCCACCCCTCTCCCAGAAGTGGGGATATGCGCGGAGCCAGACACAAGAAACGTCGTCAGGAGAAGTACTTCTCCCAACGACATTTCTAGTGCACAATGAACTCCATAAACGCTTATTTGGGGTGAGTCGGTCACGATACATATCTGCATATGGCGGGGCAAGGTGGATAAGTGGATAAGCCCGATCTTTAGTGAAATCTGGGGGGGAAACACGGAGCCCGAAGGGGCGGGTAGTTGAGGAGCGGCAGCCCCCTGGATTTATGACAATTAAATCGGGGAGTTTGCGCACCGTTGCTCCAGCCGGGCGGCGCGGGGTGGCTGGCTTGTTGACTGCCCCAAGGGAGGAGAGAGAGCGGCAGCTGGTTGGCGATTGCCGTTCGTCGTATCTCGTGTTCCTGCGCGGGTCTCCTCGGGTCTTGGGATTGCTGGTAGAATTCCTGGTCTAACGGCTATCTAGATCGGGGGCAGCGGCGACCGAATCTGGGACCAGTGAGGGTGAGGGAAGGGATGTAATATGATGGTCAACGGTGCTGAAGAGGGACTTGGGGGCAACGGGTCGCGGAGGCGGAGTCGCGGCTCCACGTTTTGGTAACCATGTGTGCGCGTGGGATACTGGTCTCCCTGGACTCGTCTCGCCACTTACTGGATAAGGGATGAATTGAAGGGGTTCTGTTCGGCATACGGCACAGCGGAGCTGCCGTAAATGTAATGGTGTGTTTGTGTGAAGCGATATTGAACTTGTTGAGAAGTGGCTCTATGACATAGGAGAGATATGGGAACGGAAGAATTCAATTCAATTGAATAGGAAGACTGCTTGAATTGACGGAAGCTTAGAATCACGGTGATGGGTCCGGAGAAGGGCAGTAACGGTTTCGTTCCGGTCCTGAGAGGGGATAGATAGGGGGTGGGTTAACAGATGGAGGCTGCAGCTATGGAGAGTGAAGATGGAAAAGTGGTGGAAGGTTGAGGCCAACCTTACGCCTTGGGGGATATGACCATAGCAGGACAAATACATTTTAGATTGGGCAAAGGGTGGGGCTGATTCCGCGGGAACGGAGGAAGGAAGCAAAAAAAGGATGGTGTGGCACACGGGCCAGAACGTCAGAAGGGTTAAGTGCGGTGCAACGTATTCGAGAGGGTGATGAGGGGGGTCCATTAACACGCGCACACACGACGGCGCCCATACGCGCAAGGGCGCATACACGCGACTTTTAGGTATTCCCCCCTGGCACCCCGTTCCCTTGCTCGTCCCACCTAATCCCAAACTATTGGCTCATCCATTCACTCTTGGACGGGACTCCCGGTTGCAGCGCTCCTTCTCATGGGCCCCTTCCTCCCCCTCCCCCCCATTCCAATTCCCACCCAGCATATATCTACCCCCCGATCCTTCATAGATGTTCAACCACAATCCCCTCCCCGGTGTTAAACTCAACCAATACTATAATCTCCTCCCCCTCCCTTTCCTCATCTCGCAACCTTCACCCTTTCTAGCTTTCGACCTCCTTCTCACCCCTTCTCATCATCCCTCCACTGTCTACCATGCCTGCAGTCGCACCAATGGACATTCAAAATCACAGCAACGCGTACCGCTCCTCCTCTTCACTGAGTGAGGCGGACGACCATATGATGCTACACGAGTCGATCGCCAGCTGGAGAGAGACAATGGAGATAGAGTACGTGTGTTCGCATTGTCACCCGATCATAGGCTGATCGGGTCCGCCATTGTCCTCAGGATCCCCGCTTCACCACTCTCCCATAGCGTAATGTCACCCTCTTCATTCCAGTACCCATCAGCCATGCAATGGGAGGGTGCTTCCCCGCCTTCTCACGCTGTCTTCGACGCCTGGTCAACAGTGGATCAGACTTACGTGAGTATTCCCAGGCCTGTCCCATTGTTCGCCCATTCTGATGTGGCCCGTTCCTCTCAGTGCAAGGACTTCACATGCTGCGGCCTCGCACTGCCCGGTCTTCACGAGCTACTGCAACATTACGAGGAACGGCATGTTCAGCCGCAGCAGTTCTCAGACGATGAGAGTTTACTCACATCACCCGTGACACCGCAAACCGCTTCCCCTCGATCGTCTGTTGGTCCAGAAGGCCCCGCAACACCACCCCCCTCATCTTTCCCCTACTCACCATCAGAGATGAAGTTCAACTACCCACCCTACTCTGCCTACCAGGCTCCAACATTCTACAATCCCGAGTTCCCCGTATCAGAACCATACGGCCTGCCACACGTACCCAGCCTGGTGCCGGAGTACGATGTGATGCAAGGTTTCGACCCCCTAGACCACGACTCCCCCGCATACAGCGTCCCTCCTTCACTTGTCAACAAGCCACTACCAGCCGAGAAGCCCAGGGGTCTGGGGATCACCATCCCCAGTATTGACACGAAGACGCTCACGGCAGGTGGGATCGCGGGTCGCAAAATCAAGTACGGCAAGGACAGGAAGTCAAAAAAGGACGACGAGCTTCCCGAGGGCCAGAAGCGAGTAAAGCCCTTCAAGTGTAAAGTAAGTGTGCCCTTCTTTATATACGAAGTACAGATGCTAACGCATATACTTAGGTCCCTGGTTGTACCAAAGCGTATCTTAACTCCAATGGTCTTCGTTACCATATGCAAAAGGGGACCTGTGTCCTCAGCGGCCCTGCCCCGCCAGAAGATGTCTAATATCGATCTTAATCGCGACTGGCTGCGCGTTGATCGACCATCGTGAGTCGTCTCCGATCCTTCGCAACTGCAAGGGCTAATTGTTGTGTAGAAAAGTACTACGTGTTCCATATAGAACCCCCATTCCCCTCAATCTCTTCTCGTTAACTGGTAATACCAATTCCTCTCAGGGTTTGCATTGCTATAATCAGGCAAGGAGTCGTGGCGAGTCGAGTCTCTCCTTTTGGATGTGCTACTGTCTGTGTTGTGTATATATGTGCTCTCGTTTTGGTTTCCTTGTTTACCTGCGTTTCTTTTTCCTGTGACGTTTCCTTTGCCTTCGTTCTGTTACAATAATGTCTCCATGTAGTCCATATCCCACTATCACCTCTATCATCTCACGCAGAGCTCATCCGTACAGTAGGCAATCCAAATTGAAGTTAATGTTGACACGTTCTCGAGTGCTCTGTACATTGTTGCAGCTCAACATTCCACGGTTCGAGTGGCGTTTGGGGCGTCGAGATCATCACTCCGTAACCTTCGCACAAGCTTTCAGGTCCCGTCGCCGTCGTGTTCTCGCCCCCCTTGCGTGCCATGACGGACACCGAGTGTCTCCCCTGTCCACAAATCTGTCAGCCCGTGCGGGCATACCACACCGTACCATCGCTCTCTCATTCAGCCCTGCACAGGGGCGAGCGCACGAGCCAATTCATGCTCACGTACGTACAACCCGCGTGTGTACGTACAACCCCTATCCTTCCGTAGCAACGAAATTCGCGTCCAGACTGCAGCTTTCCCGCTCTAATATAATTGACTTCTCTTACGTACCAGATCGGGAAGTGCTTCCCATAAGCTGATGGGAAACGACATTTTGATCTTGGGATATTGTTGACAGGTTTGCGTCAAGGCGGTGCAGGCACCTATGGCCGAGAAACACCTGCCTAGAAGCAAGGGGGTTTCCGTTTCGCACCTGCCGAGACGGCCCGCTTTGATGAATAACGTTGCTTATTGACCATCTTAGAATATTTATTATTTGAAATATTTATGTAGCGGGCGGTTGGTGGATCGGTTGATCGGTCCCGTGCTACACGCGCTCCCCGAAACGGGCCATATTACACGACGAGCAGGTGATTACGGCATCTTTCCCCCTCCTGACGACTTTGGTCCATGGCAGCGGGTCGTATGACTGAATGAGGGAAGGGTGATGCGGGTCGTTCCGAGGAACGTTAACGTTTCCGAGACCCCTGCCCGGGGGGTTCTTCTCATCCTGCTACACCTCTGCCCGTGCTTGAGTGGGCCTTGGGGTGCGGTCGCTTGAGTAAGATATTCTTCCAAATACGTGGAGACCAATCTCTCCGCGTATTTGGAAGAATATCTTAGGGGGTTGTGAGGCCGATCGTGATGTGACTTGATTAATCAAGTCACATCACGATTGGCTAATTACAACATTGTAATTAGCTTGGTTGCATAGAGGAAGGATGTAACCTTCCATACATGTCTATAGGCTGTGGCAAGATCGAAGTGTGAAACTTTGCCCAAGGAACAGCAAAGGCCAAACGGGGCAATGGGATGTAAATGATGAAGTCATACACCTGCATAAGAAGCAGCAACAGTTAATGCCTTTGTGATTGGCTATTGTCTTGGTGCCTTTTTTGTGTGGAAAAACAAACAATGTCCACGAACACTTCCCATGGGAAATGTTCATTTGTGCCAAAGCCCCGGCTTCATTTCACCACGTCTCTTTGGGATATGTCATCGGTCAGCACAGCTTTCCACAGGCAAGAATTCAGACTGTAGTGCGATTGTGTTCAGCGCAGTTCTCTAATATTAATAAACTAGACCGACATTTACAGTACCGCACGAACTTCATTCCTAATCAGTTGAGCTGCACCTGGAGCGAGAAGTAGAGTGGCTGGAGGGAGAACTTGGGCTTGAGATTCGTTCGCTATCTAGTGTATGGATAGATGGCTGGGCAATGTGGATGTCAACTGTAACACGGGTAGAGGTTTGGAGATCGAACAGATTCCAGCAGGCAAATGTATTACGATTCCTTGGGAAGTCGTAAGACCTTGAGATACCAGCAAATCGACATTTCGGAGCCAAAAGCAAACTCGGGTGTAAGCGATTTGGTACTCCTCCACCATAGATTCGTGAGGTACAAAATGATGCGCTTTTGGAGTGCGCTATGCCAAGTTGAGAGTTCAATGTTTGAATTGCCGGATAAGGAAGTCCGTTCCTTGGCGTCACATCACCTGACTCACTGATGGAGGTTCCACGGAGTCAAAGCCCCCTCGCCTTCTATTAATGCTCCATTGGCCACCCCTCCCCGTTCTTCCCGTATGGGAGAGAAAGCTTCTGTCGAGGGCGGACAGCCGAATGATGTTATGCCCAATGGTATGTGCTTTCTCCTAATCTCCACGACGATAGATGGTCTTCGCTAGCTATCAATATCTCAACTTTCGTTTTCATAGACAATTGTGCTTCAGCTAGCAACATCCCTGCTGGATATCCTGTCGACTGGTCGATTCTCGACGGACCGATCAGACCCAAGATCGCTGGCCCTTCTGTTCCCCGCGACTTCCTGAATCCCACGTATCCACCCTCCCCAGGGCGCCAGAAGATCGGTGGCCCTACTGTTTATCACAACGTTCAGAATTGGAACGCCCCTGCAGACCCTCTGCAGACTCGTGCCTCAGCTAGCAGCGTGCCTGCTGGATATCCTGTCGACTGGTCAATTCTCGATAGACCGACCAGTCCCAAGATCGCGGGCCCTTCTGCTCCCCGCGAACTCCAGAAGCCCATCAATCCACCCGACCCAGGGCGCCAGGAGATCGGCGGACCCACTGTTCATCACAGCATTCAAAATTGGAACGCCCCTGCAGACCCTCTGCAGACCTCCGATATCCAATCGAGGTTGACATCGGTCAAGCAAGAGAACGAAAGTTCTAAAGACGCACCTCCAAGCATTGACTCGCGCACATCCAACAAACGTGAAAGACGTCTGAAGTTCTCGCCGGTAGACCTTCCCATCCTCAGGAAGGCCGCTGCGCAGGCCAAGGATTGGAATCTCTTAGCTTATCTCAATAACGAACCTCCTCCGGGTCCCCCTCCAGGCAGTGACTTGCACTCGTCCAGAATACGTGAAAGACGTCTGAAGTTCTCGCCGGTAGACCTTCCTATCCTCAGGAAGGCCGCTGCGCAGGCCAGGGATTGGAATCTTTTAGCTTATCTCAATAACGAACCTCCTCCGGATCCCCCTCTGACAGATGGTTACCCATACAGATCGGTCTTCATCGACATGGATACAGGAAGGCGTGCCCGTCTGGGCAGTCAGCGCAAAGGTTCGAACATTCTCGACCCCTCCGAAGACGACTTGGACGAAGATTTGGGCGAGGGCTCTAGCACGCGCAGTGCCCCCATTGGACACGCTTTCCTTAGTACCCTCGGGCAGGACACGCGTCCCCGGTCTCGATGTTGAGGAAGAAAATGATCGTGGGCGCTACGGATTTTTCCGGAATTGGTGCAGCTGTTTTTGGAAGGACACTTAGTATGTGATTGTCATGTGATGGCCCCGATTGTATTCATGTATGTAGTTGTAAGTCCACTAGCGTCCGTGTAAAGTGTAAAAGGTGTTGTTTCCCAGCCACCCCGTGATCAGGAGCATGGCAACAGACCGCAATTGCTAACCTGGCAACGTTGTGGCCGGGCTGTTCCGAACGCGGACGGTCCGGGAATCCGGGCTTGCCATAACCGAGAAGTATATTTTGTATTTTATTAGAGTCCGTTGAGCGGGCCTATTTGGATCCGGTATCCGGGGTCCCACCATCACACCTCCTCTCATCGGTCTGTCCGGGTCTTCGCTATTCATATGGGTCATTTGACAAGGCCATGACCCATCGTGAAAGCATACGACACCCTCTTTGCCACCATACAGGCGCCAGCACCAACTTCATTTCCATCTTCAAACGAAGCAACCATCTTCAACAAGTACGTATCAACATATTCCTTTCTCCGGAATTTCATCACCACTGTCACAACAACCACCGACCATTAGAACGTTGCATGAGCGTTCGCTCAATGAGCAGGTGGAGGCAGCTCGGGACCGAGAGCAACGTCAGGCAGCTTTTCAACAGCGGCAACATATGCAACAACACCTCCATCACCACCCACACCCGGTGATCCACACTCTCGAAGATCCCTCCCCCCAGCCCATGCAAGTAACCCTCCCGAGGACAAAGAGTAAACGACAGATGATGTACCCACACCCCCTCCCCACTAGGATGATTAAGCATCCCAGTGCCAAAGCGCGCGTTCTTGGCACTGGATATGTCAAGCCCACCCCTTCTCCAGGTGCACAACGCTCAGGAACGGAGAAGAAACAGACGAACGGGACCCAGAAGAGGGTAGATAGCGAGCCTGTGGTCTTGCGGGAGAAGAGCCAGCGCAGGGAACCAGTATTCCTCCTCGGATCGGATCCAGCGCCTCCAGTGCAAGAGGCGCCAAAGCCGCAGGTCCCTCTTGGAGTTGGTTCTCCACAAGTCACCAAACGGAGGGAACCTGACCCAACTCAGGCGGGATGCATCCCTTCGAGCTCTCCTAGGATTCTCAAGGCTCCGCCACCTACCCCAGCAAGTGTCATGAGTCATCGACCCCCTCCGGCTGTCTCCCCATCCCGATTGCGCGTGCCACCTCCGACGCCGGTGACGGTCATGGCACGCAATTTACCCCCTGTTCCTCCCCCGAGCCCTGCACCCACCCCACCACACGCGAAACACTCTACACATGCCCATGCTGTTACGCATAGATCGCCTCCGCGTTCTTCGTCTGTCGAAGAGGGGGATGACGATGATGACTCCGAGTGGTACGATTCTGATGCGGAAACGGACGTCGAGGACGAAGCGGAGGCGGCAAGGCAAGCTGAGATTCAACGCGCCGCGGAAGAGGCACAGAGACAGCGAGATATGTTTGCCAAGAAGCGCACCCCATCACGAGTCGAACTGGTTGAGCTAGGAAGGATAGGAGGCGGCTTATCTAGGCTGTTCCACCCAGATCCGGAAATATTGAGATCAGCGGATCTAAATCGCACCCAAAGCAGTGACGCTTGGGCGAAAGCCATCGCTGCAGATAATCTAAAGATGAGCAAGTCGGCCGTCGAGCTGCGGCCGAATCAGGAACTGGTGCCGGCTGTGGTGACTCATCCGAAGAAGACGGTTGCTCCACTCAAATTGAGCAAGAGCACCGCCGCCCTGCCAACGGTGCAGAATCAAAGCATTACTGCGGGAGAAAGTGTGACGGGCAGTACGCGTGGATGGATGCTCAAAGGCCGCCCCTCGGACGAAGAAGAGAGTGACAGCGAGTCGGAGGAGCCCGATCTCGGCATGTCAAAGAGCGTGGCTCAGCAGCGTTTGGAGGCGTTTGCGAGCCGGCGTAGCTCACGTACGGGGACTAATGGGTCCAGGCGGCTTACACCACCTACACCGTTGCGGCAGTCTGCGGAGCGGGCACACCCCATCACACCGGCGATCGTTGAGCGCCCGCCGTCATCTCGCACCTCGCCAGCTCGTACTTCCCCACCACGTGCGAATGGAATACATCAAGTCAGCTTTGCCCCTATCGAGACTACCGAACCGGAGACCCTTCCTACACAACCGATTGACTTCGTTCCTCCTCCCCATCCTTACAACCAACAGATTGCCCCTCAGAACACGCCTCGAACAGCCGCGAGGATCATGATGTCAGACGAACTGTCTGAGAGTGTGCGCAGACAGTTGCTGTGGATGCGTGCAAGCAGGGCTACGGGATTCCCGAATAATATCCCCCGCACACAGAGCCAGGACGACGTGGTTCGGAACCCTCCTCGGCCGAATCGAGCGGCACTCAAGGATGAAGTGCGCGGATCGGCCCCGCAACCTGGACAATGGGCACAGGCCGAGGTACCCCCGGATAACGCAAAGCGGCGGTCTGTGGCTGGCCTTCGGCCCCTTACCCCGCTTGAACGGACAGAACAACGCCAGGCGAACGCGCTCCAGCGGACACGGAGTCTGGCTGAAGGCTTGGCGCACCACGACTACCACATCGCTGGCTGGTGAAGGGGCCAGCAATGAGCATTCATGCATGGTGTTGTTGTATTCTACCCTGACTGACTCGTTCGTCTTTGTTTGCTTTTCCGATGTTTCATGTTTGGGATAAACCTGCCTGGACCTCGCGCACGGTACTGTACTTTTTCCAACTGTTCAAGCTGTTCACACGTTTCTCTTTTTCCCATTGGCACGCATCAACATTCTCCTACCCGAACCAATGTCTACCCAATCTATGCGACCTTTGGCCGTCGATCCATGCCCTCCCCCTTTTCCTCAACGCATATGCATCCCTCTCTCTCTCTCTCTCTCTCAACCACAACCACATCTATCACAATGCGTGCCTATTACTGAATAATCCCAAGCGCGCCCTAACCACCTCCACAATCCTAGTCCTTTCATCCCCTATGGTACCCGCTCCCAATCCCCCACTAGTAGGCCTAGTCTGCCTTTCTCGAACCTGCCTCGTCTCCCTACCCTGTTGTATTATTTTCCCTTTCTTGAACAAATGCGAAGTCAATGCCAAGTATTCACAGCCTCCTACACGGTCATAACCCTGCAGTGCCCATGCTCATGACGTGGTGAAATTGCACAGTACTCTATGTCGCAGATGATGAGCGCCCGTGCGCGGTCCATGCACAATTGAGGCTGTGCGCCGAGTCAGAAGAGCGGCATGAGCCAAGCGCGCCACTTTCCCTTCGGAGAGTAACAGGGCCGCGCAATAGGTCCGGCAACGTCGAAGAGGCAAATCATTATTGAGCGCAGTCAATTGTTGTCACCAGAGTCATCCCCCTCCCTCCGTTCTCCTCCTCCTCCTCCTACTTCCACGTCACTTGGCTATCTCGCTTGACTATTATCCCATCTGATAAACAACCTTTGCTTTGCACAGCAATACCCCCGAGGGGAAAGGCTTACTCGTGTTACTTATACTGCTTACATACGCGGCCCATTTCTGGAACGGCTGGCTCAAGCGGAGACACCAACTTCATTTACCCCTTCCACCCTTGCTTTGCCCCACTCTTCGCATCCCCTGCCGCGCAGCGACTGTGCGTCACTCGCCCGTGACAAGAACAGACCGTGGTCAGCACTTGCTCCCATCTCTCAGGGGGTTTATCAATCCTCCTTCTATTACTGCTGTGCCGCCCTGCTCACTAACACACCGCTCTACTCACTCTCACCGACAAATCTGATTATCCCCGGCATCCGGAATGAGCTCAGGAGAGGAAGACTACGATGAACTCGGGTCGTCCAAAGGTCGCTTGGCCGAGGACGACGACGATAATCCCGCGTCGAAGAAACGCAGGATCCAGAGGGCGTGCGACGTTTGTCGCAGGAAAAAGGCGAGTCGCGCGATTTTGGCTCAAGATACGTGCTGACCTTATCATCTTCTCTCTGTGAATAACAGATCCGATGCGACGGGCCGACGATGCCTAACAACCGCTGTTCGAACTGCCTCGCTTATCACCACGAGTGCACCTATATCGAGGCAGCGAAAAAACGTGGTCCGCCAAAAGGGTGCGTGTCATTATCTGCTGTGCTGAAATGACTCGTTGTACTAACTCCGTGCTGCGCAGGTATGTGGAGGCACTTGAAAACAGAGTTGTGAAGATGGAAGCTGTCCTTGCTCGTGTAAGTCCCAATAGTTGACCTGATGTTGCCAAATGTTCATGTATGCTAGATGTTCCCCGGAGAGGACTTTTCTGCCGAGATCGGACCTCCCGTCAGCCGCGAGGCGTACATGTCTGGTCGGCCTCCACCTGCCGAGAAGCCCCATTCGCTGCTCTCCAAGCTCGGGCAGCACAGTTCCCAAACTCGCCAGGCGCCCGCTGGGATCCCCCTTCCCGTCAATCCAGACCCGAAGGAGGACGATCTCTACAGCTCAGACGACGACCTTATCATCCAGGGCCCGCTTACAGAGCGAATGAAAAATATAGACATTACGGGTCAAAGACGCTATCACGGCAAATCCAGCGGGTTCATGCTCGTCGCTGCCGCGCGCGACCTGAAGCGTGAGTATACGGGTGGTCCTCCCGCTCATCTCGACCTTGAGGTCCCTGTTGAGCACACGTTGCGGAACCGTCGGCCCGAGTTTTGGCAGCCTTACGAATGGGAACTCCGTACCTGGGCGAACCAGGAATGGCGCGTTCCCGTCGAGTGGCCAGAGGAGGATCTCATGAACTCCCTCATCGAACTCTACTTTGAAAACTCGAACAACTTTTGGCCCCTTCTCCATCGACCCACGTTTGACAAGCTCTTGGCGGACAAGCTGCACGAGCGCGACATGTCCTTCACAGCCGTGGTGATGCTCACCTTGGCTGTTGGGTCGCGGTACAGCGATGATCCCCGCGTTCTAATCGATCCCAACGCGACTACCCGCCATTCCGCAGGGTGGAAATATTTCGAACAAATCAAGAATTTCAGAAAAACAATCATGGCCCGACCCTCGCTCTTCGATCTCCAGATATTCGTCTTGTCCTGCATCTTCCTCCAGGGCTCCAGCGTGCCCCATGCCTGTTGGACCGTCGTCGGTGTCGGCCTTCGTTTTGCCCAGGACGTTGGCGCCCACCGTCAGAAATCGTACCGTGGTGGCGATATGGTGGACGACGAGCTCTGGAAACGCGCGTTTTGGTAAGCGCTCAGGGACTTTGAAGGTGCTGATTCTAATCCGGTCCTTGCAGGTGTCTTGTAGCCATGGACAGGATGGTGAGCTCGGCCCTGGGCTTGCCTTGTGCGATCCATGACGAGGAGTACGTAAACTTATCTGGACAAGTGGGTGGAGGCTGACACGAATACCCTTATTATTTCAGTTTCGATGTCGAGTTCCCACATGAATGCGATGACGAGCACTGGGAACCGGACGAAAATGGAAAACGGTTCGTACAGCCGAACAACAAGCCGTCCAAGGTGTCGTTCTTCCTCTGCTACCTGAGGCTTATGCAGATCCTCGCGTTTGCCTTGCGTACTATCGTAAGCTTCCCATTTCATCACCAGGAAGGAGGATGGAGCCTGACGCGTCCTATAGTACTCGATTAACAAGTCCAAAGTGTTGCTCGGCTTTGTCGGTGCACGCTGGGAACAGCACATCGTTGCCGAGCTTGATTCGGCCCTGAACAAATGGATCGATTCTGTTCCCGCTCATCGTAAGCATCCCCAAATCATTCATGGTCATTGCTCATCATTGCTCTAGTAAAATGGGATCCGAGCGTTGAGGATTCTCTCTGGTTCGACCAATCAGCTACTTTGTTTTCGACATACTACCAGCTTCAGATCCTCATCCACCGTCCGTTTATCCCCTCCCCTCGTCGGCCGTCTCCGCTCTCCTTCCCCTCCTTGGCTATATGCAGCAACGCTGCCCGTTCAAGTGCGCATATATGCGAGCATGTCCGGCGGAGAAAAGCCACCATACTCCCCGGAATCATCGTTTCCGCCTTTACGTCGGGTATCGTTCTCCTCATCAACGTCTGGGGGGGCAAGAAGACGGGCATGAAGCTGGATCCCACCTCCCAGCTTCAGGACACGCACAACTGCATGCAAGTGCTCAAGATGGCGGAGCGTTCGTGGAATTCCGCTGGACGACTCTGGGACATTCTCTGCGAACTTGCTTCCTTCGGCGACCTCCCCCTTCCTCAAGCCAGTCCACCCGATTTCACCGGATCCAATAAACGCGAACGCAGTTCGGAGAACTCGCCTGGTGCCGCTCAGAGCTCGTCTACCTCGTCAACAACCCTTCCTGTTGACGGTGTTCGGCCAATCGCCAAGGCCCCCACGCGCTCGACGAGCAATTCCTATTCCAACTCGCCTGCGGCTTCGGCGTCATTCCCTCCCTCGGTGACTGCCACCCCTCCGGAAGGATATCGGAACGTTAACAAACCGACCGTGATCTCTCCCGACTCTTCGACGCCCTCCTCTACGCTGCCTTTGCCTCCGGACGGCGGGTATCCGTCAATGGACGTCAGGAGCTCAGCATACAACGAGGCGATGGGCAACTACGTCTCCCCTACGGCTCCGGCATCTAACGCTCAGTCCTCCACTTGGTTCGTAGATCCTCAGGGACCGCAGAACACCACACCAATTACTTCTGGTAGGGATACATCCACTTTCAGCTACCCTCAGCTGCAGGGCGACGCTCTCATGTCTCTCTTTGGCTCCGATCCGATGTCTTTCTTCGCTGAACCAAGTCAGTCCTTCAACCGAGCAGAAGAAAGGACGTCCGGTCCTTCCCAGTCTCCAGGAGGCATGTCCTACGTCTCGAATGGAGAACCTTCAGTTTTTAACGACATGCCCACGCCACCACAAACTTGGCCAGGTCAAAACTTTCTTGGCATTCCTCAGCCGCCAACGCCCGGTGTAAGCTCATTTGCCAACGCGGCTAGCGGAATGCCTGCTTGGTCAGGTGGGCCCTACGGATTTGGGTTCGTGCAGCTATCCACTTCGGGAGTGCCGAGTGCTGACGACCCGCGGCAGTTTTGAGTCATGGACGCAGTATTTCAGTAACCAAGTGGGGACGCCTTCACAAGGCGCTCCGAGTCCCCGTCCACCACCGTAATATTGTCCACAGCCTTTGTAAAGTATTATTTTCTTTATGGGCTTCCGTTTTTGGCAGTGGGGGATGGTTCGGCTCCTTGTACGACTAGGCTGAGTAGAACAGCCTTCCCGGTTCTTTGCCCCTCTTTGTAACTTCCTTGCTCCTTGGAGGTATCACTTAATTCGTTCTTCGAAATACAACAAGTCAACTAGTTAGAAATCTTCCCTTGTACGATTATGGTATCTCGTGCGTAACCCAAATGGCATCTCAGCATACCTAGTCGTGTGTTCATCATTCAACAACATAAACTGATGCACCAAATTAGTTGCAAGCCTATTGCAATGTAATTGTTGAACGAACCTCCAGCGCCGCTGCTCGGCTTAGTTGCAAATACGACCGCTTCGAGCTGCTCCTTGCTCAGCGCCCTATATGGGGCATAGGTCTTGCTGATCTGTTCGATAAACGCAGGCACGTGCGGTTCGGCAACTAACGACACAGCACACCCTCCCCATCCTGCACCTGTTCAGCGTTCACAAAGGTATCAGCGACACCACCTAGATCATGGACTGAAGACGCACCAGTTAGGCGACTTCCATAGGCGCCCGCCTCCCTCGCTAACTGCGTAAGCTCATCCAGCTCAGGACACGAGCACTGGAACAGCTTGCTACAGCTTTCCTGGCTAGCATCCATTAGCTCTCCCAGCTCTTTCAGCACCTCATCCCCATGTTCTTGCTCGCTGACGGACGTGGCAGTGACATTAGAGGGGTGGGAAGCGCAGATCTTCCGGAATTGGAGGACGCGGAGTGCTTCGGAGAGGACGTGTTTCGTCCGTGCGTAGAGGCGGAAATCAGTCGCTTCCACTGGATTCCCGATCAGCTTCAGGCCCGACTGCCACTTTTGGGGATAGAAGATAGAATGGATGGGAGCGCACCTTGTACCCAGGACAAGTAGAGCTGGTGGAACGCATCTTCGTCCAACCCACTCGCAGCTACCATCTCCTCATGGGTCAGCCCGGTCTTCCCATTCCCTTCTCCCAGGATTCGCTCCGCCTCCGGTATCAGGCGCTGCAGAACTTCTTCAAGCTTCTCCGGGCCCATGTCTTTCCCTTCTCCCTCTCCTGCCCAACGACCCACTACCTCCCGCATGGTGACTTTCTCGCCTTCCCCTACTTTCATGCCTAGTGCACGAGCTAGCACTCGTGCAGCGACCAGAGTTTCTACCACCCGCAGGTTGTAGTTCACTTTCGCAGACAGCGCTTTGTCCGACACCACGAGGGAGTTTGTGATAACGAAGACTGCGCTGGGTGAGGTGCGAGGAATGCGTACGGGAGCGGAGCGGAGTGCTGGATAGAAGGTGATATACAATGCGGCGGAAGGAGTGGAGATCACTGAAGCGGCTTGGTCCATCCCCCCGCTGTTGACCCCTGGTCCCTCAAATGTAAGCATCCATTTACAAAAAAACATCAATACAAGAGAAAAATACGCACCCACTCGCTTCTCGTTCTCCATGGCGAGTGTTACCAGCTCCCCCTTGGTCACTTGTCCCAACGCGTCGTTCATGGCCAAGAAACTGAGGGTAGAGGCAACGACCATCGCTGCGCTGCTTGACAGGCCCGAACCAGCGGGTACAGAGCCTGTTACGAGCATATTCATGCTTTGGGGGACAGAAGTGGGGTGAGCAAGGTGGTGGTTCAGCACACCCTGTGAGGCTGAATTAGGACTTTCCGCCGGAGCAGGTACGCGAGTACTCGCGCGAGAGAAAACTCACATAATACCCAGCTTTGACATAGCTTTCCCACCGCAGCTCTCTTGTGTCGATCCCCAAATCCCATTTCCCTTCCTCTCCGACCCTCTGGGCCGCAAACTCCTGGCGCGAATAACGTTCATCCAGGTTTTCGGCTATTATTTGCCCTCCTGGGGCTGAGGAGGGAGACAGAGCCATGAGAATATCTCTCTCGATCGCGGTGGGGAGGACTCCAAAAAGGGCGTAGTCGATGTGCTCGCCTATGAGACTAGGATGGCCGTTAGCTGCTCTGGGATCATAAGGTTGTGACAGCGAACTTGACTCGTCCTGGAGCGCGGGCGACATGGGTCGCTTTGCATCCAAAGATCTTCTCAAATCTCACAAGCAGGTTATTCCATCTTTCCCTGTATCCAGACCCTATATTAATTCATGAACATTCAAGGGTCGCTGCAGACGCACGCTTGAGCCAGAGCAGCTTTCGCTCCATCGGCGTGAATCTCGTCCAGGGAATGGAATACGGGTATAGGTAGTTCTGCCATTGTCGTTCCAGAAAGTCGTTTTGACAGAAGCATGTACAGAGAGCTAGCAACCAGATAAAGGAATGAGCACTAGGCACGTTATGATCCGGGCAGAGCACACGAGAACAGAAAAGCAAGGAGGGACATTACGCCGAAGTCCGAAGGGAAAGTCGTGTGCCTTGCATGTGACGCGGGGTAAAGTGGCTGTGTTTTTTGCACGTTTGGTAACGTGAGCATGTGACTCGTTCTTTCAATATGGGGTTGACCTTATGGGTGAAATACTCCATTAAGCATTGTCCCGCTCTCCTCCTCCTTCCCGCCCTTTCCCTGTCCACCCGGAGGAAAGAGTACGGACTTTGGGCACTGAATTATATATTCAGTTAGACATAACAGAGACTAGGAGACTAGTACACCGAGTGGACCGGACATACAACATGTTATAAGCTTGCAAGAGTTGGAAATCAGCGCTGGAGGGATTAGTGCGTCGAGTCAGCGAAATTCGCCCGACGATGTTTATCCGCGCTTGCACCCGGCTCACCCCTTTTGGTCGCTCTCTCTCTTCCTTGAACAGCTTGCACACTCGCTCAATCGTATCTGCTGTAAGGTCTTTAGCTGCCTATACCTCTCCTTGGATTAGCACCACCACCTCACTCAGAGGCACACACGCATACCCCAGGAGATTTCAGTCAACTATGCCATACACCGCACAAGACGCAGACGGCCTCAAGCCGGTTACGATCATGCTACCTAACATGGCCGTACCTTCCATAGCGGTCGAGATCTTGCCGTTCGGTTTGCACCTTACCCAAATCCTGCTAAACGCAGACGGGAAGAGCAACGACGTCCTCATTGGACCGTTGGACAACAGGACCCTCAAGGAGACGAGACCATTCTTGAACTGCGTCGTGGGGAGGTACTGCAACCGTCTTCCGGTAGGACAGTTCCCAGTAGAGAAGGATGGAGATAAGGGAGTAGTCAAGACTATCTCAACGGGTGCGTTCCCTTTCTCACGTGCCTGCCAGTCTCACCTAACCTCGTACAGAATCTCCTACAGTGTGCCTGCACGGCGGTCCTGTGGGCTTCGACCGTCTCGTATGGACACGCATCTCCGCGTCCGATTCCACGAACTTCTCTCTCCCCGAAAGGAACCGTCTCGCACTACGCGACCCGGACAGCTACGCGATCTTCTCCCTCACCTCGCCCTCCGGAGACCAGGGCTTCCCAGGCACGCTCTACACTGAGGTGCTCTTTGCCTGCCTCACCTTCCCGCGCCACCCTATCCGACCGGACGGGGTGATCGACGTAGGCCAGCTGGCGATCGTCTACCGCTCCCGGCTCGCCCCCGGGCAGGAGGGAGTAGCCACGCCCATCAACCTCACCCAGCACTGGGGCTTCAATCTGAGCGCCTCGGGTGAACCACAGAAGCCGAACGTCAACTCCCACAACCTGAAGATCGATTCTCGCGGTACGATCGATCTCACTCCCGTCTTCCTTGCTTCGGGGAATATTACCCCCACTGCACCTGGCGGGGCGTACGACCATACTCAAGGGAAGGAGATCGGTCAGGCCGCGCCGGCAAAAGGATACGACGAGTTCTACTTGTTTAAGAATGCGCAAAATGAGGGACAGCCCATCCACCTCGCGCTTGACAAGTTGGAGAAGGGAGACTTGCTGGGAGAGATCTTCTCTGAAAGCAAGCGGGAGATACCGGTGAAGCTATACTCGAACGAGTCGGGCATCGGTGCTGAGTTCCAGACGAACCGTGAGCCGTTTCTGCCCTGATACTGCGTTGAGGCTGATGAGGAAACAGAGCCTGGTGTGCAGTTGTACACCGGTGAAGGCCTGGATGGCTCCGGCACGAAGAAGCGCATTCATGGCGGCACTGCGGACGGGCCAGGGTACAACAAGCGTTCTGCTGCGTTCCTCGAGTTCCACGAGCCGCATGCGGCTTGGCTCCAGTCTTGGGGCTCTACGCCCGAGACGTCTACCATCCTCTCAAGCAAGGAGATGTACCATAACTTCACGAAGGTTACCTTTACGTGCGTCTTTTACGCTCTTTGTGTGCGACATTCTGGCTGATGTGTTGCTTACAGGTACAAGGAGGAGCGCTAGGTGCTCGCGTGAGGACTGGGGAGTGTATGAGACCGAGCAATTGAAACGAAGAAAACCATGTTGTAGTGCATACCAGGGAATTGAGATGTTATGTCCTTCGTGATCCAGTGCAGAACGCATGTTGGAATCGTGTATATTTCGTACTACGGAAACATGCTCGGCAAGTGCGACAGACAGCGATGACCAGATGCTACATGGGATTGGAGAATGCCAGAGAATCTGCAACGCGTGGTATGGATGATGAGGAAATACGTGAAAAGTGACTCAGGAAGTTGGAATCAGAAGATCTCCAACGTAGAGTCGAGAAACAGAGAGTTGTCGTTGTACGAATTATTCGGGGGCGGATCCAGTCGATTGTCTTGTTTAAGCGGACGTCGTACACAGTAGAATTGATGGTGGCTGACCGGGTTGTTTGCCGTAGTTTTGCAAGATATCAATTGTCTTGTATGTCGAGCGACTCGGGTTGATCTATCACATGACGTCTGCCCCGGCATTGAGCATCCGCTGCTTGAATGACGTCAGACCGCGAGGACGGCGGCGTCTTATTGCAGGCGTCAAGTGCTGGAAGAGGTCCATGTCGTCAGATGATGGAAGCCGATCTCGGCCATTGGGACGTGTTCGGCGGGGTTCATTGATTTCGATCCCCTGGGAGAATAAGTTGAGATCATCTGATGACGGCTCAAGTTGGACCGCAGGGTCATATTTAGCACGCTTTGCGAGAGGTCCATTGTCGGAATTGTCCGGTTCTGTGAGGATTGTGTATGAGTTCTTTGCGCCGGCATGTTGGCCGAGTCTCTCGCCCTGTTCCCCCTGTTCCCCCTGTTCCCGTCCTTTCCGCGCCTTGTAATCATGTCGAGATTCCTGCTTCAGCTCCTGAGTATCGACTCCCCAGTCTCTGTGCCCTTTCCACCGGATAACAAAACCCCACATCCTCAGCGAGTCGCGGTATGCACTATTCCGGTCTGTGCGGCTAATCAGAAATTCGTTGGCATTGACCTCGTGGGTGCTGAGAACCCTCGTCATAGTCACCAGCTCGTCGGTAAGAGGAATAGCCATCTCCTTCAAGCAAAACCCACAGTAGGTACACAGTGCGAGGAGTGCATTTCCGAAAGCTGATCCATGAAAAGTGAAGACGCGCAGAGCAATCGGATAGAGATTGAAAATGCTGTTGTAGATCATGTTCAGCTCCGAGTCGGGGCATCTCCACGCAAGCCTCTCCTTCTGCAAATGTCGTCTCATGATATCGTAAATGAGTTTAGTCACAGTTCCAGTAAATGTTGGGTGCTGGACAATGTCTTGTTCGAGCCCGTTCAGAGCAAGATTATCGAGCAAGTAACCGAGATCCCAAGAATCCATCATTCTCGCCATGTAGCGAAAGCTGGCCAAGGAAATATAGCTTGACCATTCGTCAAGCGATTCCAGATGCGTCTCAGCGATACGCAGAAACAGATCGGCTGCACTATTTTGACATCTCGCTCGACCGTCGTGTCTTTCAAATGCGTCCAAAATGGATATGATCGTTGCATCCTTCCGCTCAGAAAAGCCGGATTCTATAAGCTCCAGGATGATGTTTCCAAATATTTTGTTGAGCATGAAGGATGCCTGTCAATAAAGTATCGTAAGACGGGAGGATGTGCTCATAAGATTGATATTACCTCCGAAGTCCGGGGTTCTTCCGTCAACACCACGAACCAAGGAACGAGGCCGCCGTCAAGAGGAATAGTAGCCGTGAGTATCTCCATGGCGTGAAAGAACGCAACGCGTCTTTCACATAATAATCAATACCAGTCGATGACGTTAGTTGAGCGAGCGCATACATACCTCGCCAAGTGGGGCGCGTCGAGACCGGCTCGCGCATATGCATCGACCATACTCCCAGACGGTGGCCGTCCGTACTGATCAACCTTCCCCGAGGGACTATAGGAATTCTGAACAGAAGAATTGGATTTGATTGCCTCCAGTCCACGACGGTAAAATTCTTGTGCGAGGCTCTTACTGGCTAGAACGACCAAGGTTGTGGGCACTGGGCATTCTTCTGCGACCTGTGATGCTTCAGAGAGCTGGAGAAATGTCTCCCAGATGCTTCGTTGCTGATCTAAAGCAGGGATTAAATTTCTAGGGGGTGTGAATTGTCGTTTGGATCCATATACTGTTCCCCATTTTCGCTTTCGACGTGGCTCGACAGCTCTTGCAGGGGATGAAGCAACATCGTCCAGAGCCTTGCATTGTTCCTGTAGCTGAGAAAGCAAACGCAAACACAAGGAAAATTTCACATCATTCTCCATGAATCTAATCACAGCCTCTGAAATCAGCAGCAGTTGTTGAGAGGAAATGCAGGCCACCTAACAATTTGCCAGCTTCTGATGAATGGTAAATGTGCGTGTGACTGGCGAACACGTGGGCGCGCCATTCATATAAAGGGTCACGTGCCAACCCACTCACTTGCCAACTGCTTGAAACTGTATCTTTCATGGATTTCTTCGCTGATCTACAGATAGCGGATGAACAGGATGAAACTCGGGTCTCTAGAGAGGACCGGATTAACAGAGCATTTGAGGAAAGCAAACGATCCTATAAAGATGAACGAGTTCTAACAGAGCCTGGGGTATGTCAAATTTGCGTTCAGCTCAACTTTTCACTCATTGAGCAGTGGTTCAACTCCGACCTCTCCGTCAAAGAAAGATTAGCCTCTTCAAGTCGTGCCGTACGAGAAGTTGGTGAGTTCCATCAACGCTGTCAAGTATCTTGATATCCAGGATGCTGACAAATGCAGAATGGTCTGTCCAACAACTCTACGTACAGCGCAAATATGCCGACTGCCTGCGAATGACCCTCGAGTTCCTCGACGCGCTCGACAATTTAGCTGACAACTCAGCCGGTGCACCCGATGAACCTAAGCAAGAACTGCGAAGGCGCGAGCTTCTGGATATTGGAATGCGATGCGCGTTCAAAGTGCACGACACGAACACCGCAAAAACACTGGCGGATCGCAGTAGGCCTTCGGTACGATTCTTCTCTCACAGGAAGTCATTTGCTCACACAGAAGGCGATCAGTGGAAGACCAATGCCGGCCTGGCGAGTGCTGCAGCGGAGGCGTACGTTCTCGCCTCAGAACCATACCGTACGAACCAGCCCATCTCCTTCCCGTACCTGCTCATCCCTTTGTCACAGAGGCAATCACAGCCAGCCTAGATGTGATCGACTTTCGCGGTCCACTATCTCCTTATCTCGCACCATTATGTCGCGCCCTCTGCCAGCTAGAACCCAGTTGGCCCGAAGCTGCCGGCTCAGAAGATAGGAAGCATGCAGCTCAACAGCTTCTTGCCGTCGTCGAAGCGCTTGAACAACGTGCGCAGGCTGGAGTGAGCCTAGCCCTTTCAGCTAAACAGACGAGCACGAGGGGCGGGACCGTTCTCCCAGAGGTGCCGAAGCCTACGGAGGAAGACATACACCGATGGACGCAAGCGCTGTCTATAGAGGAGAGTGACGCATTGCGTCTCACAAAGCTCTGTTGTCATCATGACGAAGCCCAGGAAGAGAAGGATACTATCCGATCGGTGCGGACGCTCTAGCTAATGATGAATACAAATTGTACCCTAGATACATATGAACGATCGCGCCATGCTGCATCATTAATCAAAGATTGCGTTGTGCATTGTATTGCAGAGAGTTTAGGGTATACAGAACCAAATGTCTGGAATACATGAATGTAGGAGATGATAATCAAGGAGGGAACAAGATCCAGGAACCTTACATCGAACCACGGATCACAGATAAATATTCTAACGGGACAGCCAAAGTACCCGAATGGGCCTTAGGTGGTAGTCCTTCAGGTGATTATACACGCTCGACTGGCGAACAGTGACCAAAGTCGGTACCCCCGCTGGGGAGGAACATAAGCTGCATCAGGATCAGCAAACGTACACCACTTGGTATAAAAAGGGGGAATGCGTACCCGGACAGTCTGGGAGGTCGTGTACGCCGCTGCGGCTAAGCCAAAGATGATGAGCATCCAGTCCGTGACTCTTGCCCATCGAGAACGGGCCACGGCCTTGAGGTGGAGCATCGCAGGGTACACGTAGCAGAGCGGCACACTTCATGACGATGAGCAAGCTGGTATGACGGAATGGAAGGAAGTGACGCACCAAGCGAAGCACCCGATGAGGGAAACGAACTTGTCCAAGTCTGCTGCTCCTGCCCAGGAGACCATCGTACACAGTAGGACGATGCACAGCCTGAAACCATTCTTCATCCACTTGACCCAAGGATCCTGTTTCCCGCTCCGGGTGAATATAGCGTTCTCCATAATCCTTAGGGCGGGGAAGAGCTGCAGTGGCGCGGAGAGGAGGATGGCGAGCGCGTAGATGAACTGGACGACTTGGACGAATTTCTGGTCTTGGGGCAGGTTGATGATCACCACTGTTTGGATGTCCTTGCCGTAGGCTGCGTAGGCGAGAGCGCCACCGCCGCCAAAGAGGATCATCAGGAAGAACATCACTCCTGAGAGAACGGCGGGGAACTTGCGCGGTTCGCGCATCGACTCGGTGATGGGGATCACTAGGCCGATACCTTCGAAAGAGAATACGGCGGTGCTATTGGATAATTAGACGCGCTCGCCAGTAAGAAATTGTCGTGCTCACCCAACCAAAAGCGGGAAGTCCCGCGGGTTGAACAGCTCCACATGCGCCATCCCATTACTGGCAATGGACGCGATCTCGTTCCCAAAGATGTACACCAAACCGATGAGGATGAACACGTCCGCTACGAGCGCAGTAGTGGACAGCTTTGCGAGGTTGCGAATGAGCGCGAGTGGGACGAACAGGAGCATCTCAGAGAAGATGAGGTACTGGATAGGCACGTCCGTCCTGCAGTTGGTTACGGCGAGGACGAAGGCTTTAAGGTTCTCGGCGACGAAGATGAGGTATGCGGAGACGAAACCCAGCTGGGAGAGGACGATACTGCTCAGAATGAGGTTGCGCATCCAGGGGCCGTACAGTATGCCACCCATCTCGCCGAACCCACCGGGGATGACGAATCGGACTTTGACTAGGAGGAGGAAGGAGTAGAGCGAGATGAGGGCGATGAAACACAGTACAAAGGAAGAAAAGAGGATGCCACCGTTGAAGAAGGCTTTGCCGAGAAAGAGGATACCGGTACCAACGAAAGATTTGAGTAGCTAGGTGGAGTTAGGCGCATATATGCAGCTTTAAGTGACCAGACATACCATAAGAACGGCCTGAGTGACCGTCGCATCCCCGGCTCTGACGACACTTTGCGATCTCCCCCTCCCACCCCTGGTCAAGCTATGCGCTCTGAGCAGCCTCGACCGCTCCGTCGCCTTGCTCGGGGGTATCGTACCGTCAGCAGCGTAGGCGAGTCCGTCCTCCACATTCCCGCCGCGCAGGAGGGACTCCCGTACCGAGTCCTCTGCCGAGGCACCGAGTGTCTCGACCTCTTCATCCTCCTCCGAAATGTCGTCGAGGTCTTCACCAGCCTATCACCCTCTTTAACCCATATACGGAAAGGATATGGTTAGAACTCACGAAATGTCCAAAGAGGAGCAAGAAATCAATGAAGTTATTGACCATCATCGGCTGGTCCTCGCCTCTAGCGTTGGCTTTAGCGGCTAGATACGCCCTGCGCATCCCATTCGGCTGGTGTATATGCTCCAACGCCGGATCGGCCAGACTCTTCCGCCTAACATGGGAGAAGCTCGCCGATCGCGGCCTCTTGAGCGCGTTACGCGCCTCGCTCTGCCAGCGGTAGATCCCATGGGTGATGTCGCTGCCCTCGTTATCGAACTGGATGGGGAAAGGCTCGAATTCGTCCACAGGGGTAGGAACATCATCGAGGAACTGATCTCGCTCGGTTTGCCCGATAGCACCGTACGCTGCTGCACTCGGCCGGCGAGAAGGGGTAGACGAGCCCTCGCGTTCCTCTCGTGAGACCAGATGCCGGCGAACTATCTCAGCTTTCTTCTCCTTTGGCATGTCCTCGACCGCTACCCTCACTCGCTCCTCGTCCTCTTCGTTCCGCGGAGTATCCTGTCCACTCGCAGCACCCCTCGATGCCCTCCTTTCTGCGAGTGACCTGGCTCCGTATGACTGAGAGAGCACAGCCGGTGAACCGTAGTGTGGATTGGGGATGTTAGGGACAGGGGGAGAGGCGGTTGAGTAGCTCGCCCTCCTCTGCCCAGCCGATTCTTCCCCGGGGATCGTCAGTCCTGCGGGAGAGGTTCCCTCAGACGGCGTGGGCGCGTTCGAGGAACGATTCGAGTTGGCCATGAGGAGCTGACGAGTGAGATTAGAAGCCCGAGGTGGTGGGATGTTGGAAGGTTGGTTGGCCATAGCTGACTGGCTGTGTTGTATGATGTGTTAGTAGGGTGTAATTGCGTGCCGTTCCGAGATGACCGCGGTGCCGACAAGGCTGAGCTGGGTAAGGGATTAATATGAATAGATGTCGAGAACGGATAAAAGGGTGTGCTCACTGTCAGAGAGCGTGGAGGAGCAAAGATAGAGCAAGAGGGGAATAAGAACGGATTCCCTTTTGGCCGCGTAAGGCTCCTATTAGAGTCCTGCACACGAGGTCAGCCATCCCGCGAATAAGAGAGCGGAGAGCAACGGAAGGATAACGTAAGCATACCCACGCGGAGTAGAGCGGCGTTAAGCGCACATCCCTTACTCCTCCTCGACATGTCCACCCAATCTGAACACTCAAAGTCAATATTCCGCAATACACTTCGAGGAGAGGATGCATACTCTAGGCATCAGAGATACGTGCATGACTATATCGACTATTATGGTGGTCGAAAACAAGTCCAGGAGAAGAAAACAGACTTTGACGTCCTCAAGGCTGCCCATCGGTCCCTCCTTTCTCCTTGTGTTCAGTCGGATATTGATGGCTAGCAGGTTTATAAGAGACGAAGGAGATGACTTGAGCAAGCTGTCTTATGCGGATCAGCTTGCGGTCAAATATTATTCCCAGCTGTTCAAAGAGTTTGTCATCTGCGATCTGAAGCATTATAAGTCTGGTGCTGTACGTCTTCCACTTCCTCATCCGTTTATGTGAACTTATCTGAAGGCCGTAGATAGCACTAAGATGGCGAACAGACACGGAAGTGGTAGACGGTATCGGACAGTTCACTTGTGCCAACCCGCGTTGTGCGCACCACTCTCCCACTCAAGGACACAAGACACCCAAGCTGACAGCTTACGAGCTGCCCTTCTCCTATGTAGAGGAGGATAAAGAGAAGAACGCGCTAGTAAAGGCTGTGCTGTGCGAGCGATGTGCGAGGAAGCTGGTCTGGAAGAGAGAGAGAGATAGGGAGAAAAGAGAAGAAGGAGAGAAACTGATGCCTACGGTTGTGGATGATGACGTGCCTCACGAGCCACCAAAGCGCATCAGAGAACACACAGAGGATGAAGAGGAGGAAGAGTATGGACCCACCAGACCGCCACAACTGGATTCAGATCATCGGAGATCACGCTCTCCCAGACGAGAATCGGACGAGAGAGAGAGGTACGCTCGCAGGCGACGTTCTCCTAATACACCCGTGTAGCTTTCTAATCATTGTAGCATTATACAGCCAATACAATCTCTATGGATACAGCAGAACATGAATCAGCCAACACGTCAACTGTCCTTTTCCTTCCCCAGCTCTCCCAAGAACCTGACTACTCTCCCCATTCCCTCTCTTACCATCTCCCTCTCTCCTTCTCTAACTCTTCCCATCCACCTCCCTTCGAACTTGTCCGGATGCCATCTCAACAGTGCCTCTCTTACCCTCTCCTTCTTTCCCTTTCCAGAAGAATGTGCATCAGAGAATAAAAATTCCCGCATTCGTTCCCCAGTGAGCTCTTCAGGAGCAGAAGGATGCTCAAACACCGGCCAAGGTACGTCCTCCCACCTCACCCTCTCCAGCTCAGCCATCCTCCCCCACCCACGCTCATACGCCTCCCAAGCGTCCAGCTTGCCCTTCAACTCCTTCTCCCGTCTCCTTACTTCCCTCCTCCTCTCCCTCTCCCTCGCTTCCCTTTTCTCCCTCTCCCTAAACGCCCGCCGCTCTTTCTCCCTCTCCTCCCTCTGCCTAGCAGCAGCCTCAGCCTCCTCCACCTCCTGCATATGCGTGCGTCTCCACATGCCCCTCCTCACCCACTCCGCATACTCCTCTTCCTCCATCTCTGCCGGTGCGCCAGACCGACCCCAACGCGAAGGGACGTGTCTGGCATACGCAGCCTGAGCCGAGTCCTGCCCAGCATCATACGCCAGTTCATCAAACTTCTTCCTCCTGAATCCCGCATCATCTTCTACATCCCGCACCGTCCCTCCCTCAGGAGAAACATGCACACCCTCCGCTTTGGACGTGCGTTTCCTTGGTCGCTCTGAAGCCCACGAGATCCCGGGCCGCTTTCGTTTTGCCCGCTGATCTTTACGGTAGGCACGTTCGGCCCGCTCTGCAGGGGTTTCCTTCAGGTTCAGGGGCATGGAATATGCGTGAGGGGTTATAGGAATACAGAATGATGATGATGGTGGTGGTGGTACAATGTGTGGTTGCTGATTTTAGTTAGGGTCCACATGCATGAGCGCTTGTGACTAACTCCCAGTAGCGTTGCAAGATATAACAATTGTCCGAGATCATTCCATGGGTTAACTAGGACTATTGCATCTCTCCTTCCTTGTTTTCCACTCTTTCCCTCGCTACAAAAGGATACGGCACCTCCTCCCCAGTAGTAACAGCCATAAACTTATACTCTCCACCCATACCAGTCGAGTTTACCAACCTCTGTGCCGCCCGCGCAAGGGTCAGCTTCTCCTCGTTCGTCTGGGTCGTTTTGAGGAGGGCGTCAAGTCGCTGAGTAAGACCCATACACATCAGGAAGTCGCGCTGCGTTAGTGGGCCGTGGACGTGTGCTAGCGTTTGAGTAAGTGTATGCGTCTGGGATGAGGAGAGGCGGACCTTTGCCTTCCACCGCTTCGCGTATTGCTGCAAAGTCCACATTGGCGGTCAGGTCGCATTCTCCAGGGATCTCAAACAGGTCGACATGCTTGTGGTTTCTAAAAGCCTGTAAAACATTAGAATCGCATCGTACCAGAGGGTCAAAACCTTACCCGCAGGGAGGAATCGAACACATGGTCATCCCCGTAGTCGACAATAAGCGCCGCTCCTTTATTAGGCTCGCCAATCAGCTTTCCCACAGCCTGTGCAACCGCCGATACCTGAGGCGACACCTCCATCCGGCTCCCGTTAGGCAATGCCGCATATCGGGCTGATGACTGGGAGAGGAGAACCGCCAAGGGAGTGTTTGGCGGAGATTTTGCGAAGCGGAAACTGAATGCACCGGGATGAGGTGTGAGCTCCGCATCTGCTGCTTCGCCTTCTTTGGGTTGGTCAGGTCGTATGAGATCGACCATTATTTCCCGAATTCCGTCTTCGGATTTCTGCAAACGATAAGTAGAAAAGACGGTGGAAAATGAAACTCGAACCTCGAGCATGTGGATAGGCATCGCATCAAAGAACTCGTGTGCGACGAGCATTGTATACACATTTCGATCTGTACATGTCAGGAAACAATGGAATAATACAAGAACTGTGACGGACCTGGATCGATTTCCTCTAGATCGTGGTGCCATTCCAGTTGGACATTTTGTGCAGCCGCTGAGGCTTGCAAGACTCCTTTTTGCATCTCTCGCATGACACGACTGTTTTCGACCATATGTATCGTTGCCAAGCAATCCGCCATGCCTTCAATGGACAGCATCGTCTGCCAACGTGAATGTCAGAGATCGCACAACAGTTGCGCCATATGTTCACCCTCAACATGTCCGAAAGTAGTGTACCACGCCCAGGGCCGAGTTCGATGATTCTCACAGGACATGAAATCCCTTTTGATTTCCATTCATGCATAAACCAGACAGCGATCAGCTTTAGAATATGAGCAAAGCATCCAGTGCATGATAGTGAGATACTACCTCTCCAAACGTCTGGCTAATCTCTGGACTCGTGATGAAATCTCCTTTCTGACCAAATACATCCCGTTTCATGTAGTAGCCTTCAGTAGGATGTCCCAGACAGAATTGCATATATCGTGCAATCGATATCGGTCCTGTAGCCTACATCACATGACAATATCTCAGACCCGCGTTACGCCGTTCCGAAGTAAGGGTAGGTGACCTTGATTGAACCGGCAATCAACTTCTCGACAGGAGTGATGACTCGACCTGCGTCCGCCAAGACCGCTGGCGCTTCAGACGGAGCAGCATGACTCAGTCTCGCAATGTTGCCAGGATTCAAGCGAGGCAGTGAGCGTGCAGCAATTCCCGGCAGACGACATCTGGAAGAGCTGGCAAAACAGTTCACATGGTACCGCATTGAAGATGAGTCAACCTTGCTCAACGGTGGGTGATGGAGGCCGGGGTGAGGGTAGAAGTGGAAATGCCGCCGCTCGCTTCCGGACAACCTCCAAATTTATTCAGGGCCTTCTCCCGACGAAATTGCCCTACCTAGCTATATAACCTGCAGTTGTTGTCTTACGACCTCTCAACACACAGCCTGAACAGGCTCATCCTATACAAGCAACTTAGAAGAAACTTAGAAAAAACTTTAGAACAACCTTGAATCACTTCGACCTTCATGGCTGTCCGTGAGTACCTCTGCCAGCGCTAGTTTTTCGGTCGCGTGCTGACTGCACGTAAAGGTACACAATTCGAAAACTCCAGCGAGATTGGTGTATTCTCCAAACTTACAAACAGGTGCGCTGCTTATTCTTCATTTTCAAGAACAGACTTCATATATTTGCACAGCTACTGCCTCACAACAATTGGTGGCAGTACTAATTTCTACTCCGCGTTCGAAGCCGAACTGGGCGATGTGATACCCATCGTTCAAACGAGCATCGCCGGAACCCGTATCATCGGGCGGTTGACAGCAGGAAATCGACATGGCCTGCTTGTCCCGCAGACGACTACGGACCAAGAACTCCAGCACCTCCGTAATTCGCTCCCTGACACCGTCGCACTGCAAAGAGTGGAAGAGCGTCTCTCGGCACTGGGCAATGTCATCGCTTGCAATGACTATGTCGCACTTGTGCATCCCGACGTCGATCGAGAAACTGAGGAGATTATCGCGGATGTGCTGAAGGTCGAGGTGTTCCGACAGACGATTGCGGACAATGTGTTGGTTGGGAGCTATTCCGTTATTAGCAATCAGGGAGGGTTGGTGCATCCGAAGACGAGCATACAGGATCAGGACGAGTTGTCGACGCTGCTTCAGGTCCCATTGGTGGTGAGTGTTGATTGACCACTTTTGTCTTGCTATCCCTGATACGTGAATGACAGGCTGGTACCGTGAATCGGGGTTCCGACGTAATAGGTGCCGGTTTGGTGGTCAATGATTGGTGTGCATTCGTTGGTCTGGATACCACAGCTACCGAGATCAGTGTCATAGAAGCTACATTCAGTGCGTTTAGCTCTAAGCCTATTCCGAGACAAATTCTGATCATCCGACAGAACTGCAAGGACAGGAAACTTCCGCTGTCATAACGGACATGCGCGACTCTCTCATTGATACCTGGGCATAAGCATCCATCGAGTTGAGCTGTTAGAGATGATCGTCGCGCTTGAGCTCATTGTATACCATGTATTGCAACCAACGGATTCATTCTGATCAAGTACATGTAATGATGTTCTTTCCGTTGCAGAGGGCATAAGGGGTGTGCTATGTGGCGTATTGCTACAGTGGAAGTGTACGAATACGAAACGCCTCGAAGGGTATCAAATTATTGGCCGGCATCGTCTCCACCATCAGAAAGCAAAGCCCTTCTGGCATGATATATCTGTCTCCATCGAGCGCCGAGTTTCTGCCTTGACGGCGAAGTCATTGACCGTGTGCACCTCGCTGCACGACCACTGCTGCTCGCCGAGCGCGGCCACTAGCAAAACCCGTTGCTTCTCGCGCTGGGCCATCAACACCCGTCTGCGGCGTTTCTTCTCGTCCATAAGATCAAGCGCTGTTTGCCGCTTGATGGCCCATTCCACTTCCTCTTCAGCTGTCATCTGTAGGGACGGATCGCGCACTTCGACGGCTTCTAGGATCTCCCTCTGTGCCTTGTCCAGATCGACTCCAGAGGCTGTCAGAACAGTCTGAATAGGAGCGTGTGAGCGAGTTGTTGTCATGCGATGCGCGTAATCACAGCGTAACCTATATTAATGTTAGGCGGAACGGCGGTCGAGACTGGAGAATACCCACCCAGGTCCGAGGCAGAACTCGCCACCAAGCTGTTTGATATCGCCAGCATTTCCCAGGGGCATTTTCATGGCATGTTTCATGACCTGCATATTCGCATGAATACTCGAAACAAGCCGGCAGGCATCACGCACCATCATCATCCCACCCATCGCACCATGTTGGACATAGTCACCCTTCTCAGAGTCCGGTCCGCCATCTGTTGTTCGAAGTGTCATGCCCAGTGCATTATACAGTTTCCGGGTTGGATCGGTATAGAGAGGGAATGGGCAATGAAACAGTTCTGCTCGGCTTGTTCAGGAAATAAACAGATGAAAGTGTTCTCTGGACATACCTCGGTAAGACTTAATCATTTTGGGAGATCCGTTCGAGATAATGACCAAGTCAACATTTGACCTTCGGAGAGCAAGAGGATCTACGCCACGAGTGATGGAGAACATGTAGTCTTGACAAAGAGGGCACCTAGAAAAGAGTCTCAATATTCGCGCAAAGCGCGTGTATCAAACGACATACCAAAAATGACGAATAAAACAGATGATAGTCTTTCGACCCAAGAAGAGATCTCCAAACGGCACCCCCTTTCCGGCCTCGTCATAGACTTCCAGGCGTGCTGCTTCTTGCATCAACTGTTTCGTGATCGGGGCATTCGCGTCAAATGACAGCTTCGGTGAGCTGGGTGAGAGTGGAACAAAGGATACGCTCTTCCCACGACTTCGACTTCGACTGCGTTTCTGATCTGGATCGGGCTTCGGTTTGGAGAGTCGTCTGGATCGAGGTGTGCTGGTAGTCATCGAGAAACCAGCAGGCGTCTCGGGCGTACGCGGAGTTGTAGGGATCACAGGTGTGCCCAGGCTCAACTTCTTGGTGGGAGCGGAAATTGGAGGCAAGTCCATGAGGGCTTTCAGGGGTGCAGGGGTTTGCAGGGGCGTGGGAGGGGCGGAGCTCACAGCGGTCAAGTCGGAGGCGTCTGAGTTCGAATGACGAAACGCTGGTAGATCTGACATTAGAGAGCCAAAGTCGTTCAGAGATGGGATATCAGACAAGTATCCCTCATCGTCGGTGAACTTGCTGCCTAGTCGAGGGGTCAAGGTGCCGAAAGACATGCTACTGAAAGCAGGAAGCAATCCATGACTGGTTGATGAACGCAACTCTCCAGCTGTCGAGGGTCGCTTTGGAACGATTCTACGAGGAGCCATAATGCGGAATGACGAGGGTATCAATAAAGGGGGTGAGAATAGGCAAGTGAGTGGATGGTCAGCGCTGAGCAGCCGTGTTGAGAGCAGGGGAGACGCAAAGGGATAGGGGGATAAGGCCATCCATCAAACCAGGCACAGGCATTTATGAGGCATCCCATATCCGCACCGATCTAGACATTCTGCCTCCAGATGAATGAGCTGATCGGTAGACTGACGAGGGTGATCCCCACTGTGTGCCGTCCATTGGAATGTTGATTGTCGTGACAAGATTCAAGCAAGATCACTGGCCCAAATCAGCTGCCGGTTCCAGCGATCCACGAACGATCAGCATCCAGATCCTAGTCCGACTTACAGACGATAGTAACACCGACTACTGAGCACATCCAGGACAATGCAATAAGGAGAATCTAGCCCTGAACAGTGGTGCAGCGGGAGACCAAAAGAAAACACAAGTGTTTTCCATCAAGTTACGGTTGCATCCGCACGCGTTGGACACGCTTTGCCTCCTCGTCACACGCGTAACTCTCGTTCTTGCCACATCGAACCAACTGTCCGTCATCGCTTGTCTTTTAGATCCTTTCTGAGAGAACAACCTTTCATAAGCTCAAACTACTCATCTCAGGGCAGATATCAACACCGTCGCCGGACACTCCTCTATCTGCTGGCGGCACCTGGTCCCACCACTCGGAGCTTTCACAATCATATCGATACCGAAGTCGACCAACTTCTGATAGCGACCTTGAACAGCGATAACTACCCAGACCTATGCCTGACCGACGACCAGCAAAGGAATTAACAGAAGCTATTCTATATCCTTTCTACGCAGAGAAAAGACGGTATAATGCCACTCTTTACGATATTGCTGTCACACATGCTATCGATCAACTGCGTCTCTATCGTCAGGATGCGATAAAAGGAGTAGCAGCTATTACCAAAGGACATGGAGAGACCGAAGAAGAGATACCGAGCTTACAATTCCAGACTGGCAACAACGAGCAATCGTACGTTTGGAGGCTAGACAAGGACACCTCCCCACAAGCTATATCTCATGCGACAATACGCCTGACCGGCGTCGATCCCGCTCCCCAATACGAGACATGCCCTCCTGCATCCTTCAACCACTTGTTTGCCTGGGATGACGGCGAGTGTGTTGAATTTCTGCCGTTTCCGGACGATCCTACATTCAACATGGAAGCGTATCTTGAGTTTTCGGCCGAAGTTGACCGTTACGATATACAGCCATTCTCTTCTGATGCTGGCAACGGAATGGCCATCTACAGGAAACAGCTCACCTTTAACTATCTAAATCGAAATGTCGCAGGTAAGGTGCATAGCTGAGGTAGGCCAAAACTCACAATGGATCAGACGATCAAGCACTTCGAGACACAGCAGATGCCGTCTTTGAGCAATTTGATGTGACTATCGAGCTAATGGAGAAGATCTTCACCATTTTTTTTGCGCTGGAGATCAATGAATATCATAGCATCATGTGCACGGCTGTCTTCTACAAGGATTGGCTCGATCTAGGAAAACGAATAAATCCCAACGAGATTTCTAGCCTGAACGAGCTGACTGGTAATTTCATGCAAAGACATTATTGTTCTATACCCTCATGTCGAATGCCCGACTGCTTGCACGGTGCGTAGTGTCTGTCAGTCACACATCACATTTCCTGACAAGGATGTCTTAGCACTGGCAGTGAGAGTCACAGACCAGCTGCCCAGTGTGCCGAAGTCTGCACGTCTAGGCTTACGATTAGCCCCAGCCGTACCTTGCGGTAATGCTTGTTGCTATCTTGAGGACAAGGGGGAAGAAACAGAGGTGTGCCTCTCTATGGCCTCCCTGCTTGCGCTCCTTGTAATTTGTTTCTCAGAAGCTCGAAGAGTGGGACGGTCTGAAAATTGCCTTGCTGAAGGCTGCTGTCGAGTCATATCCAGATGTATGTTCCTGTGAATTGGCAGTTTGGTGTGATACTTCCTGCCGACAGGTGAGCTGAGTTCTCGCTCATGTACAGCTAGCTAACGAGTGCGAAGTTTGAGATGCAGAGATCGCAGCTAGAGGTTGAGGACAGCGGGCCTTCTCCCGTAACCCAACGCCGTGCGGTTCGGAAGACAAAGCAACGTGAGATCAGTCGACAGATGGGTGAGGACGGAATTGGTTCTTAGTGACAGAGACTGAGAGGATATCTTCAGCGGACATGGGTTCACAGTTTGAGTCGCAAACGGGCTATGCGTGAGTCGTCGCCTTCCTTGGTCTTTTCGCGGGGAATAACAACGTATAGCTTCTTCGTGCCTTGCAATCACAAGGGGCCATGTAATGCGGCCAGTGACTGCCACTGCTACAAGCACAGGAAACGATGCGAGAGGTGGTGCAGTTGCGAAAAAGACTGTGCGGAACCTTTGCCATTCAGCGCTGTCAATGGATCTTTTACAGTTCTACAGGCGTTAGGAGGTTTGCTGGTTGCAAATGCACATCCAACAAGGCTTGTGGGACGAAAGACAGCTGTGCGTGTGCAAAAGAAGGCAGAGAGTGTGATCTAGGGGTGTGTCATGGCGGTCTGGCAGTGTACGTCGGCATGATTGATGTTTGATATTTTGCTTCATACTACTCTATCCACAGGCTGGGGGAGCAGACCTGCTGCTCAAATATCCATTTGCAGGAGGGGTTTCGTCCCGTAGGTCGATCAGGTGGCCCGTGCTTGCGGTTCTGATACATTTCTATCAGAGCGTGACGGTGAAGCCCGGAAAGTTTGGGTGGGGCCTGTTTACGGACGAGCCCATTAAAGCGCATCAACATGTAGGAGGTAAACACAGTTAATATTCTCAATTTGGAAGCCTCTGATTCTGTTTAGAGTATTTCGGCGAACTCATGACTGTCGAGCGAGAAGAGAGAGAGGCGTACGAGTGCCACTTATGCCCGTCAATCATTATGCTAAGAACCTACACAGTGGTATCGGGATGTTCCTCGGGCGAGAATATGGATACGCAGCTAACATGGAGTGGAGTATCAACTCAGGAAATGTCGGGAACGAATCGCGTTTCATGAACCATAGCAATAAGCCAAACGTGTGGGCCAAGCGTGCGCGCGAGTCTCGTCGTCTTACAGAACGAGAGAAACTGATTCTCTGGGTGTAGCCATCAACGTGAATGGAGACATCAGAATGGGGTTCATCGCGGGTATGTGTTCCAGAAGGTTCTCTTTGTTATGGTTGACGAGCATGCTTGTTCACAGCTTCGCACATTGCGAAAGGTGCAGAGCTGTTCATCGATTATGGCCCATTGTTCTTCAGGAATGCAGCAAAAGATGACTGAATGTCAACTTCAAGGGGATGCATTACCGTGGCCTGGTCTAATTGGGAACATCCATATACAAGATTGTAATGAAATAGCAAATACGAATTCCACTTAATGTTCTCCCGCCTGCAGTAAAAGGAAGGAAGCTGAATACAACTTGATCGTATTATCATGTCGCCATCTAACATTGTAAGACTTCTCGAGGGATTTTCGCAAAACAATCGTCAGTGAAAGGCGAATCAAGCTTATACTACACATATCCATACACCCATACGCCCGTGAACAGGAACAATATCATTCTGGAACTACGCCATACATTCAACACATCCTATGTACATGGACCAAACGACTTCATCAGAAATGTCACACCCACCCCGCTGGTTCGCAAAACCGAGTCGCAAGCGGCTGGCTCGCTCACCAGCGCACGTCATCGAACTGCAAGTTGCAGCAAAGGTCTCGGTGTAAGAGCGGCGTGAACAGTCTCATCGAATGAAGTTAAAGGTGTGGCACATGTGAATGTGTGGACTCGGTTAGGTCACTATAAAAATGATCCTAAAGAGTATAATCATAGGGAACAAAGTAATGCGTTCAAGGGGGGTTATATACACCTGCGCACTGGCCCGTGCGCCGGAGGCTTTTGGACCCTAAGCAAGAAAATCTTTTGTGAGGATGTCGGAGCCGGAGTTGAGCCGGATTAGTCACCCGAGATGTGCTTCAAGAAGCCGATAATAGGGTTTCGTCATTTACCGCCATACATTACGGCTCATCATCCTCCATCTCCTTTCGGAAAGGCGGTGTATTAACGGTCTAGTGTCTGATTTATCATCAGAGGAAGTGGTATGATTGACAATACTTGGGAAGCGCTTTGTGAATGCTAGGAATAACACCGAATCAATCATCCACCTATCTCTGGGCTGCACAGTTTTCGCTTGGTTCAAGGCGATATTGACTCAACTTGACGTAAGAAGCTCCAGAGACACAAGTGCGTCGGTTGAAAACAAAAGTGGAAGAAAGTCCGATATTTCCGAGCGGAAACTTACAACCGGATTATCGAAGAAGACCTGGCAATTGTGATGCTGAGTGAGGACCAGGAGTTGGTTGCAGAATCGCCCAAGGCAACAAGTGCGCGCCTCCGTGGACGTGATGACAACCATTATGGCGTGGAATAGGAAACTGCAGATACTTTCTATGTGATGATGAAGCATTCTAGTCATCTTGTGTCGGAATTGCCGAGTGATCCGCAGAGTTGCGTGTGTGTGCCTCCGCAAGGGTGATGAGCCAAGGGCGGTACAGCTTTCCCTCGAGCTCGTCCGATATTGCTTGTACCCGGACAATAGGGCGCTTCTTGCCAGCTTACTCTGCTCCTCTAACGCATTGCTTCGGATCTTCTAGCGACTTGCAAGCGCCACGTCAACGGTCAGGGGGCAGCTTACAAGTATCACGGCAAGCGGGCAGGGCACCGCAAGGGAGACAGAAGAGTGCGATTGTACTATTTGCAATACTTTGAGTTCTACAACCAAGTTTGTACCATTAATCTGGTCATCAAGCAGTTCATCATTGACCATTCAAAGGCCTCGGCATACTTGTGGGTGCGTGTGAAGGTACGGGTAGAAGACAGCAGAGCCACGATCACCCGCAGTCATATAAATCCCCCTTTAGCCTCGAGGCACGCTCCTTTCCCCTCAACTTCACCCCCGACAGCTCGCGAACTTGGCGACTTACTACCAACCTTACTCTCCGGTTTCTGTATACCCTCAACAGTCCCCAATGGCTTACGATTACTATCGCGGTTACCAGCCTCAGTACTGGGGCACCCAACAGTACCAGCTGCCTGCTGCGCCGAGGGTCTCCTACGTGCCCCAGACCGGGTGGGGTGGGATGGACTACTACCGTGCTCACACCCGCTGGGCCGACGTTCAAGAGGATGAGTAAGTCTGCTGTTCTCCTAGTCTATCGTTGCATGATTGACTTTGCACTAGTGATATCTTCGATCGCATCATTCACGGTGTCAGGCGCTGGATCGGAAATGCAGGATCCAACGCCGAAGAAGCTCGTGATGCCCACCAACGTGTGTATGCTGGCTGGGTATGTAAACTCCTTCCATTTCTGGTAGGAGGAACGTGACTCACCCGGCTTCCCGCTTCTAGGTTGACATGAGAGTGACATCCCCCGAGATCATCGGCGCGGCCGCCGCCTACGAGGCCCTCCGTTTCTGGGAGACAAACCAGTCACTGCGCATGCCCGTCATGGACGACCTTGAGAGGGAGGAGGATGCTATCATGGGCTTGGCGGTCGCCGAAGGTGCGTCCTTTTCTTGGCGCTTCTTCACAGTGCACTGACGTGTACTATAGCCAGCAAACTATGGGGCTACACCGGCCGCTTGCTCAATGATCGTGGCAGGAGTGCAGCAGCCGAAGAAGCAGCAGCGACCGTACATCGGATTTTCCGCAGGCAGAACCGTGGTCTCCTGCGATACGACACATACAACTCTCTGACGGGCGAACACATCCACCGCTACGACGATGCCTACGACGGCGGGTACTACGACAGCGGTGGACTGCGCAGGCGTCGCTCGTTTGCCAACCTCACCGGCGACTTGGCTGCTTATGACGGGTACGACCGTGCCAGGCGTGCATCCTTTGCCGGCGGATACGGAGCAGCCCCCTTGCCCGTGTATGCAGGTGGTGCTGCACCTCTTTCCGCTGGCCTAGTACCTGGGACTGTCGCCCCACTTTCCGTCGCCCCACTTGCCGTCTCCCCATACGGTGCAGGAGCGGCGCCATATGGCCAACCCCTGATCTCTCCTGTTGTTGGCCCTGGGTATGCTCCTGTCGGCAGTGTGGCCGCATACCCGCCACCGCCCGGTAGCGCCTATCTTACCCCTGGCTACACTGGCCACAGGTACGTATGATCTTTCCCGCCTCAGCTCAAGCAGACACCCTTTGCGACCAACAACGACCTTGTATGCCTACTTTACACACCTGTTTGGCGCCTCGGTTATGATTCCCATACGTCTAATGACGTTGTAGTTGTATGCATGTTTTTCTTCTGCGATTTTTTGCCGGTCTTTGTCACTGTTTCCTTCCTTGTCAATCTTCTTGTCACCTTCCTCAACCGGCCCTCTGGGCACGTTACCAGTTTCAGAAAATTCCAAGACATGAGTAATATATCTCTAAAAGGGTGCCAATGAAAATGTGTTGTAGAGCCAAGATTGCGGAATGCTTCAAGTGCACGGGTATTGTGCAGCGTGTTTGCAGCTCGGACACTGTGTGATGTTCAAGGATATATGATTCGCGTATGATACATTTAGTAATTTGGTCCGTTCACCCGTCTATTCCTCATCCTCGGCGGTGTTAGCCTGACCCGGTATATCAGCTCACACGCACAGCAAGGATGATATGAAACAGAGCTCACCTTGTTGATCTCCCCACCCAAATGCTCCGCCAGCCCGTTGTACGGATACTCCCTCGGTACAGCCGGGCGATCGGGCCGGACGAAGGAAAGTATAACGCCAAAGGCCGTAAACACAAGGCAAGCCATCGAGAACTGGAAGATTGCAGACGGGCCCGAGACGGGGTACACGTCGGGTGCCCAGACGGTGAGCACTTCGTCTTGTTCATGCACCTGCAGTACAATAAGCACAGACAACGTGATACGCAGACAGAATGACCCACAGGTTCCCCGAAGTTCCTCCTGTCTTGCTTGTCCCACCACTGATCACCGGGTTGTCTCCATTGCCTGCTTACTGCTGGCAGCTGGGGATAGTCGCCCAACTGGGGATCGTACGGCATCTGCGAGAACTCGACCGGTGCGCCGACATCTTGCTTCACAGGCTTCATTTCGCTGATTGCTTGTGTTTCTGCTGGGGCCGGAGATGCCCGTACGATGCTGGACGTCGACAGTCGCGCAACGCGCAAGGAGCGCACGGCCGTTAAGGCGGCGCGGTGGGTGAGCATGGTGTAGGGAATGAAGCAGCGTCGACGACACTTTGGTGGGCGACACTGGAGAAGCGCACCGGGAGCAGTACGGAGGCTTTTCCTCGTTGGACCAAAAAGTCAGGTTCGAGCTGAACTTTTTCCTTACCTCTCCTCTGCACCATCTTGACTTCCGAACTTGGCTTTTTGATATCCTCAAGTTGTGAACGGGAGTGCATGTTGCACTGAGGGTGAGTATTTCGAGCCTGAGCTTGCTTCGTTCTTTGAAAGATGAACAATTTTGCATTCCTAAACATTCGATTCCACATGAGATTACTCTCCAAAACTACACTTGATCTGATCATATCTCGTTCATCTGTCTTATCACGCACCCACAGCTAACACCTGGTGCAGAACTTCTCTCAACGAACTTGCTGTGCAGCGACAAGTAAACAGTCCATGTCCATGCCTTGAGGTGAGCAAATGTTGCGATTGCCTTCGAGTGATGCTACCCACAATACCATACACTTTACCTCATTCTGAAACTACATGTTGATCACATTGATTTCAGCCTTATCTGACTCCTTCCTTTTATCATGCTGCTTGAACCTTTGCTAACATTCCCTGTCAGATCGATCAAGCGTGATCCGGGACCCAAGAAACGTGATGGTGAGCGTCCAATCCTCGTGCTTGCTTGCAACATTTTTTCTCTTTCTTGCGGATGACATTCTATCGATGGGCGGACAGAGGCAGTCCAATATGTCCACGGTGTACAATATCTGGGCGGGCTGCCAATTGTTGATTTACATCGAATCTCTGATCATTTCTGCACCTTTTGGGTTTCTCAGCCGCTGACACGTTGCCTCAGGTTTGCTATCATACTTAGTAGGAATAAGACATCGTAGCATTTCCATAGCTGCTAATGAACACGAAATTACTCGAACCATAACTATGACCTACCCAATATCCATGCAAAGTCCCAATATGTTACTGCCAAACACGTTCGACGGACCGCGAATCTTCAGAGGGATGAAATCGTCAGAGCTCATATCAGCCAAGGCTAACGTGCCTTTTCGCCCTGTGGTCACCAAGTTGATCCTCACCGCCCGGCCAGCGAGCGTAAGAGGGTTGAGCAGCGCTTCAAGTCCGTCGAGGTCCTCTTCTCCAGGAAGAGTGGCCGTAAGGCTCTCCAATGTCGGCAGGATAAGAAAAGCGTCTTGTACGGCGTCCATTCGTGCGACCTCTTCCAGAGCTGTCCGAATGTCGTCCGCGTCCATGGCTTGGACGAACAAGGGATCCAACGATTCCGCCGTTCGCCTGAAGACGTCGGCCAGGTATTCTGCCTCGTCACGTTCTTCTGCGTCTATCGGAGAACATAGACTAGGTGATATCCATTTAGGCAAGTGGGCGCACATCCATAGCGGACGAACGCATGTACCCTGCCAACCTATAACGCCCGTCTACATCTACTGTTGAGCAAATACATAGTTGGATGAATGGGGTGCGTACGATCTTTGAAGGTTGTTCCGGGTCTACGAACAGATTTCGCGGTCCCACATCTTCTAGATCGATGGCGAACGGAGCCAGCTCCGGGTCGTCCTCGTCTAAGCTCCTACAGCGAGTGACAATATCGATCAAAAGATCCATGCTGCGTTCCACGGCTTCTCGCTGCGCAGACAGCATCCTCTTGTACCCTTTTGATGCGTTCCCTGCGTCCAGGCTTCGTGCAAGATCAAGCTCTCGCTGGGCACAGGAGTAGAAGTAGCTGGATGTATGTCAGCTGGTGCAACATGACGTGAGTATCTACTCACTCTGTTGTGCTACGCCATGGTCCGCGATCAAGTTCCATCGGCCCTCTCGCCCCGGCGCAGAACGCGTCAGAGGTCATAGGCCCAACAAAGAAATCCATCATACCGTCCCAGTACAGGCTACCCATTTCCTCAAATCTGCAGTTGAAGAGCTCCACATTCCACTCAGCGACTTGTTTGACGATCTTTCGCTTATCGTAGAGGGAAAGCGTCTCCCAAACTGTGCTGAGGAGAACTCCGGGCATCTTCTCCATCAATACAAGATGGCTGTCTTGGTAAAGTACCACAGGCGCCGGGATTTCAGGAAAATGTTGACATAGGTACTGCATTGTGGCAACCTATGCAAACTAACTTAGTATGAACGTGGACATGTTGATGTGAATATGACGTACTTCAGACTCAAGCCTCATAATCGAAGTCAACGGTCCGACCTCCCGAGCGATAATCTCGGTGGCATCAGACAACTCCACGTCCATTGTCTAAGGCACGCTCAGAAGTGGTCCATCATATTACGAATCGTCGTCACCAAACAATCAGATCCCCATCGAATAGGCGTAATCTCCACCACCTCCAGGTCCAGTGCCCTCTTGACCGCACTTTCGATGGCAATCCTATCGAACGCGAATCCCGATGCCAGCGATTGATTGGCCATGAAATGGTCGAGAATCAGTAGAGAAGGAGCAGACATCTTCAGCAACAAAGCTCGGCACCGATGTCCTTGATCGGCGGATTTGCCAGACGACGCCCTCGCGGGCAGTTTAAGATTGATAGTGCAATGACAGTAAGATCCGCAGTCGACTCATGCTGGAATACTGTAAAGAGATAGCACGTGTCAATCGTGCGTTTTCCCCGCGATAGAGACATGATAACATCAGTGAGATTGCTGAGGAGACACGAGGGTGCAGTAGCCCACGAGGATAGAAAAGCAATTGGATGAAGCTAGGTACCGTAGTCCTGTTGTCGCCTAGAAGCAAGGTACATTAACGGTTAGGGTCTTGACCAACATTTCATGGCAGCGACCACTTCAGCGCCTGGATGGCATACAGTGTTAGTACAACTCTCGTGTTCAGGATCACTACTAATTTTCCTGTAGGTCGATACGAATACCATTCGCATCTACTGAGCATGCAGAGATAGCACGTCGGGTTATAGATGTAGACAAGGAGCTCCAGCCGAAGGTCGTCAGACGTGTGCTTGAGATCGAGGGGAACGAGCTAATCGCGTAAGTCTGTATCTCATATGCCCAGATTCTTTCGCTCACGTTTGGTAGAACTTTCACAACTCTTACGGTGCGATTGGCACGCCTCGTAATCAACAGCTATTTGGAAAATCTGGATCTTGTTCTACGGACTTTGGAAGCCTTTGCACCTGAAGTTGCCCCTGCGGCAGCACCTGTTGGCTAGGGAATCACTTTGATGTATGGGTGCATCGATATCACCCGCATCAAGGTTTTGGCGACACGATACGCCTGCTTGTTGTGCAACACCCGTGATTAGCCTAGAAGTGAGGATGACATATGGTCAGATGTGGTATGGAGGTGGACACATTTGGGTCCAAACAGGACGAATGGGACACAAAACCGTCTCTTGTTACAAGATGGTCGCTATATAGTCCGAGACAGAGTAGTGTACTATTCGATCCATATGAGAGTTTTTTTTATTCCTCTTCTTTTTCTGCATCCTCAGCCTTCTCCTCGTCAGCAGACGCGGCCTTCCTGTTCTTCTTCTTGTTGTTCTCCCGCAGCTTCCTCGTCAGCAGCTCCTTCATCGCCTCATCTTTCACTTCCTTCTCCGTCTTGAGTTTGTCGGCAGAGTACCACACAGGTGGGTGCGTGAGAAGCGCCGGGCCGCCAGCAAGGAGAGCAATGGTAAAGTGGAAGCCAGCAACGAAGGTGTCAGCTGGGGTGTAGCTATAGGGGCCATCAGTATACCCATGTACGGGGCCAAAGAAAATGCAACGTACACAACCTCCAACGGTCTCAGGAGGCCGTGCTGAACCGCCTCGCTGATACCCATCCGCGCACGCTTCTCGTCCTCCAGAATACGCAGGTTGAATGGGAAAGAGCTAGCCTTTCGCTTGATCTCGGAAAAGATCGTACGTGAATTCTTCATCTTCAGCTGGTAGGTAACTTCGACTTGAGGGAGATAGATGGTCACGCGGGCATCCTCTGAGCGAGTCTGATGATGTAACTCAGCCGATCATACTGGAAATCCAGCAGTTTGCTGACCTTGCCCTCCCCTCCAGATGAAACCAAGATATCCATCCCGTACACTTCGCCCTCTGTGAACGTGCACACTTCGTTCGACCGACGCTGCTCCGGTGACGGGTTCAGAATGATTCTCTTCTTGCCTTCGATTGAATTTTGCAGTTGCTGACAGGACAGCATACCTGAGTCGTTGTCAGAACCTTGGCTAGGTGGAGTGCGGCCAGATGCTTACCCTCAACAGCGAATGTATCAAACTCCGACACCACCTTCCCAACTGTATCCGTCACTGTGTAATTCTTCTCCCCAGCCTTGATTAAGCGCATCGCAGCCTCAGCAGCAGTCCAAGCAGCTTTCACCGCATCTGCCTTCTTTCCTTCTGCAGGAGTTTCTGCTGTTGCCCCAACGATCAGAGTTTCTGCGCTAATGGAAGCGTAGCCGTCGATCTGAGCTCCTAGTTGAATTTTGACGACATCACCATTTGAGATGGTTGCAGCAGATGTGACAGGGTCGGATCTATGCAATTGGGCAACCGATTAGGATACCCTGTGCGCCGACGGCGAATTGACAGCTTACGCGAGAGGAGAGAAGTGGGCAACACAGTTATTCACGGAGATGCAGGTAGGGAATGCCACACCTGAAAGAAAAGAACGCGAATGTTATTACAAGATTGACAAAAATATATGGGCCCAATACCCTTTGACACCTTCACACCCTTCACTGCCTTGCTGTACACGCCAGCGAGCTCGTCATCAATTGCCTTGTCGCCCGCCACACAAATATCCAGGATCTTCGCGCCATCAACGCAGAGCGGGATGAGCTTTTGCACGACCTTGTGAATAATATCACCAGCTGACTTGTACTTCGTGAGCGTTTCAGATTCCATGATGCGTGTATAGAGTGCAGTAAGATGAAAAGTTTTGTACTGGAGAGTGAAATACGTCGTGTGAGAGTTAATTCGAAAATTCCGGGCTGGCGGTCAGTGGCTGTGACTCCGCTCGTGACGCTGTCAAGCTCGCGTCAACCGTGTCGTGAATGCGTTGTTGCTCTTGTTGCCGTGGTATTCTTTGACTTCGTATATCTAACTTGATTGATGGTGCCAAGGGAGATTGAGCAGTGGACCAACAGAAACTATCCAAAACCCCAAGTTGATCCAGTCCGTGCGATACTCTCATGATATGGGCTTTGGAATGAACTTGTCCTCCTAAGGAATGGCTCGCACAATGCTACAATTACCTTGTATCTGAACTTGGAATCGCGCGCAACGACATCACAGCTCTTACGAAGAATATAGAGTCTCAAGTGAGGATTTTGGTAGGATCCCGTTCGATTCAATGCTTACATGAGCTCAGTTGTTGCAATCGGACCTTCATGATTCCACGCTTCCTCAGACCGGACTGCCAGAGAATCCTGCTTCTCTGCATGCCGTGAATCTTCCCCCTTTTCTCCTTCTTCAAGTGGTATCAATTATGGAAATTGGCCACTCGGCGTTCTCTCTCCAGAACACGCGACAAGCCTGGATCGAGAAGGCTGACTTGGCTGGTTTAGCTGCCCGAGAAGACGATGGCGAATATTCTGCGGGCGAGTTCCCCAGGTATCCTCGAGGCATGCTCAGCCTTGAATTGAGCGACGGGTACAACGTAATCAAGGCGATTGAGTACCGGAGACTGGACGGACTTAAGCTAGGGGAAACTCCGTTGGGTTACAAGGTCTGACATCCTGTACCACTGCTCCACTATTTGCTGATGTTTCCATTAGATCGTTCTCAAGAATGTGTCTGTACGACGAGGCGTTGCTATGCTTCAACCTAACAATGTGGAGCTACGAGGGTACAGCAACCAGGAGCTGGATGCCAACCGAGATGCCGTGTTCACTCGTGGTCTTAAAGAGCGCATGGGGTACTTCCACCGCGCCCATATGTTTTCATCGTACTGATTGTATGTAGGCTACCTGTTGATGACGATCAAAACGCTCAAGACGGCCAAGAACCCCCAACAAATGCAGGCATAAACGGTCAACAGGCACGACAGCAACCTGCCGCTCCCCCACGCGCTGCACAACCACCGGCCGGGCGTCAACAGCCACCTCCGCCCAGAACTCCTCGCACAGAGCAAGAACATGATCCCTCTGTATCTCCTTATTTTCCTAACAATCGCGCTGGCCCGTCTGTCCCACTTCCACGGTTGCCCGTCCAGTCACGACTGGAGGATGAAGTGTCAATCGATGACTTTGAATTTGAGGATGATATGGATGACAGCTTCCTCCGTCAAGTTGATGCTGTTGAGAGGCAGGCTACGACCCAGAGCGATGCCTCGCGTTCCGCTGGTACGCGCAGCATGGGGGTGATCGCCATCAGCGATTCTGAGGATGAGGACAAGGAGAACATCCCGATGCCTCAACGGAAGAGACCAAGGCGAGAAGAGTTTGAGGACGTGATCGAGCTTTCTGATTAGATGATTCCCTCAGATTCTGTTCTTGTGATGTATGATGTCGAACGTTCACCAAAATCATGATGAGAGTAAGGCTGTAGTATTCTGTCGAAGTTTGTGGCGGTGTTGCGTTGTTTCTTGAACACGACGATCACCTGGACGGCGAGAGATCTCCGTGGTACGAAGCTATTCTTCATGTTCACCTCTCTTGATCGCAAATAAAGCATGTCTGCTCCCTCTCCTGTTCACATTCTGAGACAACATAATGCGCAGATCAGCGCACTCGCTTTCTCATCTGACAACCGCTTAATCTACTCTGGCGACTCAGACGGCATGGTGTGCATCATTTACTGCAGGACCTTGCGGCCGATTTCCCTTTGGCACGCGCATGACGGCAATATACTGGGTGTCGAAGAATGGGATGACAAGATCATCACGTAGGCTTGCTCTTTCTTCGGTAAGGGCTAGGGTGTTGAAACGATACAGACACGGGAGGGACAATAAACTTCACGTTTGGCGCGCGCCAACAATCATCCAAACTATTTCGGACAGCACCTCGACAGAATTGGAGCATCCTCAACTTCTGTACTCGCTCGATGTGAATGCTCTGAATTACTGTCGATTCTCTCTACTTCATGGCTCGCCCACGGACCAATCCAGTCGCACTACTGCTCTTGTCTCCCTTCCAAATCTCATAGACTCTGACTTGGTGATATGCCACCTAAGTGATAACTGAGAGAATGACTGACGTTATAATGCTAGGCTGATGTATGGGAGCTACCCTCTTGCGAGAGACTTCATGCTGCTGTCGGTAAGGCAAGTCAAGCGCCCGCCACACTTGACGGAACAGGACGTACCAAGACAGGTTTGTTCTTTCAGCCAGGTGTACAAAAAGTCCCTGATCGCATGGTAATAGGTATTATTATGTCTATGCATTTGTTTCGTGCACCTGCAGGGCTGGGGTCAAGAAGCGGGCAACTCCGGATACTGGCTGGCTATGAGGATGGAAGCGTAATGTTACACGCCTACGATGGCAACGCCTCCACATCCATTGACGGGCAAGGGTGGGTGGATCTATGGACATGTAAAATCCATCGCGAATCCGGTAAGAATTTATAATACCGCCAATACGACCTGGGCTGAATGTATAACTCCGAATCCAGTTATGCACTTGGCGATCAGTCCAGATTTGGCCTTCTGTCTCACTGTATCTGCGGATCATCTGATTGGCAAAATCCATTTGAAGGTAAACCGCCTCTCAATACTTCCTTCTTTCCTCACACATCGTTTAGGACAATATTTCCGAGGAACGGTCCATGGTACATCGGACGAAGCATCCAGGTAATGCTGCAGTTGTCATTCGTTCAGACGGTCGTGTCTGCGCCATTGCAGGATGGGATGGGAGGTGAGCTGCAGCTAACGACATTGTGCATTACCTAATGTGTATGTGTAGCGTGCGATTGTATTCAACAAAGACCTTTAAATCTCTTGGCACGTTAGCATACCATCGGGACAGTTGTTACGCGGTTGCGTTTGCAAGTCTCCACCCTAACAAGCACGAAAAGACTGCAGTCGATGAGGATGAAGATGAGGATGAGGATGAAGACGCTGAGAAGAGGACACGGTGGTTGATCGCTGGAAGCAAGGATACCAGAATCAGTGTTTGGGAGCTGATGGACTTCGACCGAAAGAGAGTTCGCCCTGTGTAGTGCGCGCTATGTAGCATTGGAATGTAAAGATGCCTGGACGAATTTACTTATGTTGTGTCCGAACATGGCTCTAACAATTGTATACTACATGACATTTAGGAAGAATGGTGCAGTACCAGGCAGTAGCGATCAAGTTGTATTGTGTACTGGCCATGGAGCATTTACTAAGAAAAACACCGAAGACATATTGGGGAGAAACAAGGTTTGGGCGGAGGCAAAAGTGATCCAGAGTAGTAGTTGGCCCTACAGGCGCGCCCACAAACCACACCTTGAAGCAAACGACCATACCCCATAAAGTATACCTCGACTTTGAACGACCATCCCTGCATAAATTCACGATAGAACCCGATAAATTACGAAGGTGAAGAAGGAAAAAGGATGGCGATACGGAGGACACCGGTACGAGGCTCTGATGCTCGACGCGACGGAGGTTTGAACTCATGCCAATCCAGGGCGTCTCACAGGCTCCCAGTCGACCCACTTCGATGGTAGATCTACCAGGACAGCTAGAAGCCATATTTAACGAATGGCCGTCGAGATCATACAACGAAGATGAGATACCAGTCGTGCTAGGATCTGACATCCCGGACGTGCTGCTGCTCTGGTCGCGACAGTATAATGATTCTGTTCCGTTGCTGGATATGAACGACGAATCAGTCAAGCATCTCTTTGAGACCGAACATATTCGAAACTTTCAGCTGACTCCTGATCAAGTCTACCGTCTTGTCGCTGGGCTTCTTGAGACAACGGGAGGATGGAACAAGTGCGACTCGGACTCTGACGATGAAGTTTCGATGCTCAGTATGTCAACGCCCTATATCTCCACCGTCCCATACACTGACCATTTCCACAGTGTCGACAGATGATGAGGAATTACCTTCTAAGATTAACCTCAACCTTCCAACTCCGAGCCAAGTTCCCCTGCCTGCTAGCGCTGGTACACAGCACAGCTCTCCAGACGAATTAGAACCACCGCTGAACGCGGACGACGAGTTCTTTGGAGACGCTATCAAGTCAACTCCTGCCCGGCGCCCCAGGACGTCTTTGGATGCGCAGAACCTCCGTAAGTATCAGTTTCCAAGTCCCGAAAAGGCATCCGCATCTGCGCCCTCTCTCTCCCGTTTGAGGACCACATCGAATCCAGAAACACCTCCAAAGAAGCAGAAGAAGGGTCATCAAGTGTATGAGAGCAGAGGTGACATCCCGAGTGCCCCTAGTAGTTGGAGGCATACCAAGCCAGCTGCGCCTGCCAAAAGGCGTAGCAGTATTTCTCGAAGTAGCCATGATGGCAGCGATGTGGAAGTGCGTACACTTTCTGTCAAATTGGTTCTGATTTCTTACACTATTCTCAGGACACGTTCGGGAGTAACAGGCCCCCTTCAGTACCTGCATCTCCGAGATCCGCTGCTTCAGTTCTTTCACCAATTAACATATTACAAGAGCTTGAAGCCTTCCCTATGAGCAAGGGACACAGTCTCCAGGCATCACTTTCGGCACAATCCAGGACCGGTGACTTCTATAATGATCCTGAGAATGATCCGCGTTTCGAGGAAGGCGACTCTATCCTCGAGCTCGATATGGACAGCTTCCATGACATGGAAGCCAACTTTGCTAGCAACCCCGTATGTGCATTGGTTTACGTTCACAGCCATTTCTGATTTCAGTTCAGGATGTAATGCCTGGTGACGTATCTATTACCAGATTATACGCCTATGTCCGCACTTGTACGAGGTTGATGAATCAAGCGATTCAGAAGGCGCAAGACTCGGAGGCCGAGATGAAGAAATCTGAAAGAGACCGAATGGTGCTGAGCGATGATCTCGATGATGCGAGGCAGCAAGCTGCCCAGCTGAAGCGCGATAATGAGAACTTGCAGCAGCAGATTGTATGTCAACTATCGTCATCCAAGTGTAGTCACTTACCGATTCCTCCAGAACACACTCAACCAGTCCATAAGCGCGGTAAGTACCCGCATCATGCGCCATCCTCTTACAATGCTTATCTCACCTCTTCAGTTCGAAGTCAATGCGGCAAACAAGGACCATGAGTTGCGCCGCGTCCATGACAGGCTGCACGACAGAGACCGAGAGCTCCAGCACAGTCGAAGTGCGTTCTATTCATCCGTGCAATATGCACCTGACCTCCTCTTTAGCCCAAATCGAATCATTTAAACAAACGGTCGCCCTGAAGGATGACGAAATCGCTCGGCTCAGGGAGAGCGAGACAGAACTGCATGAGCAGATAGCCGAGGTACGTGAGCCCATGATGTCCAGTGACTGTCTCTGACGAGTAGGGGTTTCTGCAGTCGGATCATACCCTCCGGTCTTTGCAAATCACGCATGCGAATGAATTGAAAGAGATGAAAGCCAGGGCTCAGGATGCAGAGGAGAGGGCCACACAGCTCCGAGAGGAAATCAGCAGTCTCGAGAATGAGAAGGACGCCGAAATCAACAAGGCACAAGCTGTCGAAGCCGAACTTATGGCTATGCGGGCATCTCAGTTCGATGTCTCCAAGAAGACGAGACTGTCGTCCAACAAGTCGCCATTGTCGAACGAATATGGACAAGAGGAAACGGATAAGGGTACCCTGATCGATGAGCAGTCTGCCGCGGAGAGCACCGATGCAGACAACGACACGTTCGTGACGCATACTGTCATTACCAGACGAAAGCAGTCAAGAGTGCGTTCATCACGGCCGATCTATGTTTTCTGATCTGATATCTGTCTAGAAATCTGGTGTAAAAGCCGGGCCTGCATCTGTCTTGGCAGAAATTGAGAACTCGCGCTTCTTCGCCGAGGTTGCGGTACAATCTGAGCCGCTGGAACACGCGTCAACACTGGCGGACGAGACGGTCGTCGAGCCGGCGGAGACCAAACTCAAACAGGATGAGATTGTTGCGCTCCCTGCAGACGAGCCATTCCCGTCAACTTTGCTGCTTAACACCACCGGCCGCTCCGCGACGCCAGCTGAAGCAGAGTTGGAGAAGAAGCTGCTCATAAAGTGGCACGCGAACCTTGCGTTGCCTATCGAAGGGCTCGGAAAAGGCGTTACAGATGATGCTGCCTCGGAGTGGGCAGTGCTGAGGCAAGAAACCGGCAGTGGATGCGCTGTCATTGACCAGCTGTTGGAAAGGTCGAAGAAGACGGGCCCGCGGCCTGGATCGAGGAAAGCCGAGCCACCCCAACCTATCGTGTTGGTCACCGAAAAGTTTGTCTCAACCAAAGATGTGCCGAGCGTGTACACCCTGCAATCCATCATCCGGCAGGTCATCACCTCAGTCTACCCACAGTACAAAGGAGAGCTGGACCCGTACATCGCTATGCTCCCCGCCCATCCACTGGTGCTGAACCGCAATACCATCCTCGTGCTCGCACTCATGCTCGCCTTTCTCATCTTCTCTTACACTTTCCTCCTCCTGCACTGGGCGCCCGTGCTCAACCCGGCTGCGTATTACCCCGGTGTTTCCTACCGGGATCGTGCGCTCTGGACAGCGTATCACCAGTATGCGTACCATAGGCGGTACGGCCCGCCAAGGATGTCGAGGACTAGCCCGCTCAGCGACCCGTTTACCAGAGTGTGGTGTAGGGTAGTCGAGTGGGTGACATGATCATGATCTTCTCTCCAACTTCCATGTCCACTTTCGCTCTATCTATCTATAACCGGTCTTTTCATCTCATGTTGTATACCTACGCTTTTTACCCCAGCTGGTTACGCACTGATTGTCACTCGTTCTTATTTCCATTTAAATCATTGTAATAACCGCAGTTCCCGGATGTACGTCACTCGTTATAATAGGATTAATTACGAATCTCAGAGGTTGTATTATGGAACCCCACGCTCGATCCCTTGACGTCTCCCCCCACCTTTCGGATCTCCCCGCTTTCCAAATTGACATGCTGGCTTGACATTTGACAGGAGGAATAGATGATGAACTTGTGAGACCGGTAACCCTTTCAAATACGGGGCAAACCGGCATTGTTTCTTTACACGTGCCGTTGTGTGTGAAATAACCGGAGGCTTCTTTTCAATGAAATTCCCCAGATTGCGGGGACGCCGAGTGAATAAGTACCGTTTGCGGGTGGTCGACTCCCATCAACCCCCTCAACGGACGACCATCTAACATCGTACAGCAGATATGGTACGGGCTACACTAGTAAAGCAGCGCAACGAGTCCCTCACAGTGAAGGACGAGCGCACGGGAAAGGTGTATTCTATCCCGTAGGTCCATCACCATCACTACTCATGCACTGATCTCACTCGGGCATAGCATCACCGAGAACTCCATACCTGCCACTGCGTTCAAGAAGATCGTCGCTCCTAGGAAAGGAGGGGAGAGGGAGGAGGACGAGACGGAGCGCGGGCTGAGAGTGCTCGACAAGGGGTTCCTGAACACTGCTGTGATCAGGAGCGAGATCACGTATATTGATGGGGAGGCTGGGGGTGTGTGAACCGCATATACCCCACATGATATTTGCTGATGTGGGTCGAAGTGCTGCGATACCGTGGATATCCTATCGAGCAGCTTGCAGTCAATTCCTCTTACCTCGAATGCGCTTATCTCCTGATTTATGGCTCGCTCCCCACACGCACCCAGTTTCGCACCTTTGAGAACGAGGTCATGCATCATAGCATCATGCACCACGATTCTGAGGAGCTGTACAGCTCGTTCCGGTACGATTCGCATCCTATGGCTATCCTCACCAGCGCGTTTGCCGCTCTGGGGAGCAACCATGCCGATGTAAGTGATTCTATTGAGAATGTCTCCGGGAACTGTTAAATGGTATTTTGGGGTAGGCGAACCCGAGTTTGGCCGGGCAGAATTTGTATACCAGGGGCACGCCGGAGAGTCTGGCTGTGATGGATAAACAGATATTCCGTCTCCTGGGCAAGGCAACGACCATGGCTGCGTACGCCTCTTCCTACCCAAAACGAAGCTACCTAACATGGTCACAGCATGGCCTACCGTGTGCGCCAAGGAAGGGCGTTCGTCACCCCCCCAGTGGGGCTGTCCTACACGGGCAGCTTCTTGTACCAGATGGACCATCTCGGCGAGGAGGGGTACAAGCCTAACCCGGTCCTGGAAAGAGCGCTCGATGTCCTGTTTTTGGTTCATGCGGACCACGAATTGAATGCGTCGTGTACGACTGTGTTACAGACTGGAAGCTCGTTGGTCGATCCGTACAGTGCTATTGCGTGAGTGTTGCATCTTTCTTAAAGAAAGAAGATCTGATCGTGCATAGTGCCGGATGTGCATCCCTCTACGGCCCCTTGCACGGCGGTGCGAACGAAGCTGTCATCCGCATGCTCATCTCCATCGGTTCGCCAGACAACGTCCCCCAGTTTCTAGAGCAAGTGAAGCGCAAGGAAAGCGTACTCTCCGGTTTCGGGCACAGAGTGTACCGAACTTCCGACCCACGGTCGTTCATCGTCCGCAAGACGGCGGACGAGGTGTTCGCCATCACGGGTAAGGACCCGCTGCTCGAGACGGCGATGCGGTTGCACGACGAAGCGATGAAAGACGACTACTTCGTTTCGCGGAAGCTGGCGCCCAATGTCGATTTCTGGAGCGGGCTGATCTACCGCGCCATGGGCTTCCCACTTGACTTCTTCCCCGTGTTGTTCGCTGTGCCTCGGGTAGCGGGCTGGCTCGCCCATTGGAGGCAGATGATGCTCCAAGAAGGTGGCGTGAAGATCTGGCGCCCGAGGCAGATCTATGTTGGCCCGGAGGTGAGGGAGTTCGTCCCTATCGAGCAGAGGAAAGATGAGAGTAAGTCTCCGAGAGAGAAGCCGACTGAGGTGTATCATTCTGGTCAGAGCAGACGGTACTGGCTTGCAGAGTATAAGGGAAAGGAGAGGGCCAAACTGTAATTTTCCCACAGTTCAAAATGCCCAATTATAGCCCATGGATAGTACAGACCGATTAGTCGTATCACTTGTAAAATGTAGTTATTCCGCTCAGCACGAAATTATTGCGGCGATTGCGGAAGAGCGGAAACGGAACAGCTTACGTTTGTGTTCCTGTGCCTCTTCAGTCCCTGTTCACCGTCGACGACCATCCACGACGGACGACGACCGCACGTCGACGACAGCGACGACGATGGCGCATTCTGCTCAAGATCTCGCCAGTAGCGGGTATCTCGACCCTCTAAGAGTATGCTATATATCCTCATACATCCACCGCCTCTGATAAGGAAACAGGAAGCCCTGGACTCGTCATTCACCTCGTCCGACCCATCGCTGCTCTCCACCCCCGCCCCCGAAGCTCCAGCCCAACCCCCCACTCAGCCCGGATCTCAGCCCTCAGCCCCCGCCCCCGCTTCAGCCGAATCGAGCGACGCACCAGCGGACGACACCTGGAAGGCGGAATACGACAACCGGCTCGCGGCGTGGCGCGCTGAAGCTGCGGTTGCGCGGCAGAAGGCGGAGGAGGAACGAGCGAGATGGGCTAGGATTAGGGAGACTGAGCCCCTTCCGGACGTGGTGTTTGACGCTCCTGGACATCCGGTTGAGCCTGTACTGGGGGAAGGAGCCAGCGAGCCCGAAGGAGGGCATATGTTCTCCGTACGTCCCCCACGCTCCTCGCACAGCAACAGCTGACCCCCCACAGTCAGTCCACTCAGACTTCCCATCCATCGTCTCCCTCGGCAGTACCCCACCTACGATCCCCTCCCTCTTCCAGACGGACACCGACTCAGGCGTCGAAGTGTCCGCAGGAACAAAGTCCTCTCCAGAAGCGGACGAGTCCTCGCTCGCTGAGAGCGCACCTCGTCGGCGACCTGCTGCTAGCTCTTCCGCAGCGGCGGCGGCGGCTGCAGCGGCCGTCGCTGCTACTGCTTCTAAAACTGAAGAGAAAAGCAAGGAAGCCCCTAAGCCCGAAGCACCGATAACGCTCGTAGTGAGCGTCTTCTCCCCTAACTTACCCCTCCGTACCCGACTCCTAGCACTCGCAAGCACGCTCGCCATCAACTTGGCGTTACCTTTCCTGAACGGTGTTATGCTCGGGTTTGGGGAGATATTCGCAAAGAACTATATTGCTGTTTGGATTGGATGGAGTAGGAGGTCGAGAGGCGCTCCGACAGCTGTTGGAGTGAGGTACTGAGGTGGCTGATGGTGGCAACACTCGCAATTGGAACTGGGCATGGACAAAGGTGTGGACAAAATGGACGTGGATGATATATTAGAGCTGTGTCGTCAAGTCCTGCAATGCAATACATATGCCATGCTCTGCGTCGAATATCGCGGTGTTGAGTAGTACTGTGAATGGATGAACGAAAGAACGAACGATGATACACCAGGTCTCCTGCTCCTCCTGCCTGCTGACTGCTTCCTGCCTACAACCGCGTGTTCTCGGGGATCTTGCGCATGGCTTGCCTCACGCCCAGATCAGCGAGCACGTCCTCCGCCCCACCCAAAAGGCTGTCAAACGGCACTGTCCGATGATAATGCTCTATGAACCTGCCCATGCCCGTGCGGGTGATCCCACGCCCGCCAAAGACCTGCGTCGCTTCCTCTGCCGTCTGCTGGGCAGTCTTGGTACAGAACATCTTGAGGAAGGCGATTTGGCCCGCGAGCTTGGAGGACTGCTGCTTGTAGCTCATGTGGCACATTTGGTAGGTGACGGCCTCGAGCCAGGATTGGACAGCCTCAACGCGGGAGATCATCTGGGCGAGCCTGTGTTCGCGGTATTTGTCAGTTCGTCAGCAGAAGCTCTTTGGACAGAGAGACGTACTTGGCGCGGATGATAGCCTGACCAGTCAGAGGCTTTCCGAACGCCTTGCGCTGATGTGCCCACTTGAGGCACTCCTCGACGACGTGCCGTTGACTCCGTGCACTCGCGCAGCACATGACCCACCGCTCGTGGTTGAAATTGCTCAGGATGACAAGCAAGCCCCCGTCTTCCGGTCCAAGGGTGTAACCCACCGGCACGCGCACGTTGTCAAACTTGATATATGCGGTGCCCGCGGTTGGAGAGTAGGACGTCTTGATTTGCTTTGTCTGGAGACCCTCGCAGCGCGGAACCAGGATGACGGTGAGCCCGCCCTCGGTCTTGCACCCGACGGTGAACCAGTCGGCAAACGTCCCGTTCGTGATCCATTTCTTCGTGCCGTTGATGATCCACTCCTTCCCATCTTCGCTCTTCACAGCCGTACAACGGAGACCGGCGACGTCTGAGCCGGCAAACGCCTCGCTAATCGCGAGACAGATAAACTTCTTCCCCGCCAACACGTCCGGCACCACCATCCTCTTCACCTCCTCGGAGCCGAAATTGAGTACCGGAGGCAAGCCGATGACCATCCCACCGAGCATACCGTCCCCATATCCACGCGAACCAGTCCGCGCCAGCTCCTGGGTGATGATCAACTCGTGGAAGTAATCAAACTTCTCCGGGTCGACCAGGCCACCCATGAGCTTGCGCCCCTTGAGATGCTTTCCCGGCCCCAAACGCATCGCATGCATCTCCATCTCAGCCATCTTGTCAAACACGCTCTGTGAGGGCCGCTTCCCGTCCTCCTCCCTGTCATGCGCGTCGGGCGTGACGTACTCATCGACAAACTTGCGCACCGCCAGCTGGAACTGACGGTGGTTCTGCCCGCGCAAGCACACACATTATCAATTTTCGACTGCAGTGCTATTAAGCCGTCAGTCCAGCGTACCTCGGTAAAGTATGGGCTGTAGTACCCCTCGTTCAGCCATGTAGGCTCGGCGTAAGGCACCTGGGAGATGTCTCCGGGTTTAGGGAAGATGATCTTGCTCTCTTCTCCCTGAACTGTGCCGATGAGGAAGCGCTTGTACTGGGGACGGAGGAGGACCTCCATCCTGTGCAAGCCGAAGAATGCGTCTGTGGCATCCTGACCTGCTACTTCTGGGTCGTAGAGGACTGCGGCACCACCAGGGTGCATCTCTGCGAAGCGGGAGAGGTCGTACACCTTTGCGTCGATGATGACCCAGAGGTCGTCAGGCTTGTTGTGCTGTGATGTTGTCAGCACGCGGGGACATTCAGGTGGAGGTGACGTGCCTTTGCGATCTCATCAGTTGACAAGATGCGCATTTCTTTCTTTGACATGATTGTTAGTTAATGATAAGTTGAATGAGGAGGTGGACGTCGAGAAGAGAGAGAGAGATGGGGAGGAGGGGGAAGAGATGAAGAAAAAGGCGAAAAAAGGGGGCGGTCGCTGGCTATAAGAGCGATTTCCCATAAACGGTGAATCATGTGCGATCGAAGTTGATTTCATCGTTGACCAATCATATGTCATTTTACAATATTCACATGCACGGATGTAAACCTTGTTGATTACCGGCTCACCGGTTGGCTCATCCGGTGTCTCACTCAACCAATCAACGCCTCTTACTCTTATAATCAATGGGTATAGATCATGTGATACCAAGCATACAACCACACAAGAGTTATTCATATCAAAGGGGATACACACGGGCACCTTACCCACGAGCATCTTCTTGCTCCCTCAAACCATTCTCCGTGTTACATGGAATAAACATATTTAGTCTACACATCAGCGGGACACAATCCGGGGTTGATATCTCCTTCAAAGTCGGCGTTGTATAAAGCACGACTCCCATGCCTCGACCGCGTAAATCCCTCACCGGCCGCCGCTCACGACGATCCTCGCCGTGAACAGCACCGCAGCTCACCTCGTTTTCCTAACCGAGAACCTATCAAACTGCAGCACGTCTACCTCTCCCCACTCCTCTTTCACACCCTCCATCCTCCCAGGGCCCATCCACACCCTATCCCTACTGTTCCGATACTTAACACCTCCCTCCTCACCAAAAGGAAAGACGTACAACACCCGCAACACCCCCTCCTCTCCCTGTACCACCCCCTCCACCCCACCCGAACTCGTGTTCCTACACCAGCCTACTACCTCTAGCTCATGCGCTAGCGACCGGCAGAAAGCGCGGAAACCAACGTGTTGCACCCGGCCGGTGACGAGGAAGTGCAGCGTATGCGGCATGCATGCGAGGCGGGAAGGAATCAGAGGACTTTGCTGTGTGTTTTTGATGAGGGTGCGGACGAGTAACTGGGTTGCGGACGGTAATACTGTGCGCTGGTGATGGGCGCTGGTTGGCGAATCGTGGGGGGTGTAGGTGACGTCAGGTCCCGTGATTTGAACAACTTTGGGCGTTAACTTCCGACAACGTGTTTCTCTCCTCCTTCTGAGCAATAACTCTCACGTGCTTACTTTATTTTTTCTGTTCAGAATGGAGATGAGCGCTTGTTGACTGTGACCGTCACTGATATAGACTGTATTCCGGAGACTGCCTCCACTTGCTTGCACTTGTCTTCACGTGTTCAACATCCACCGACGTGACAATAACGGCAATCTGTGCTCTACACTAATAACAACAACAACAGTTCTACACAGGATAAAAATCAACAACAACACTCAATCCTAATCCGCTCCTCCAGCCTTAGACAAGTTCTTCGGGTCCTCATCCACCTCCTCCCCCAACGCTCTCAACTTCTCCGTCCACCAATCCTTCGCCTTCTTCTCCTCCTTCTCATACGCTTCCACACTCACAGGTCTCTCAGCCTGCGACGTCGCTCTCAGCCCATGGCGCACATGCGGGAAGCTGTCAAACAGCGCCGTATGCAGCAAGCACCGGTTGTCCCACACCACCACCTGGTTATCCTTCCACCTCACCCGGACCTGGCACTCCTGCTGCACCTCGACCTGCTTGTATATGAACCCCAGCACAGCGTCGCTCTCCACCTTGGGGATCCCAACGATCCGCTTCGTATACGTAGGGTTGACGAAGATCGTCTTCCACCCCGTAACGGGGTGCACCCGCACAAGAGGATGAAGTGTATCCGTCCTCCTGCGCCTAGCCTGGAATCCCATAGCCATATGCTCCTGTATCTGATCACCAGACGAGTGGAGCGCAGTAAGCGTCTCAAGATACCGCTGGAACTGGGGCGAGAAGCTGGAAAATATCGCATATCCCGAACTCCAGATCGTGTCGCTCCCCGAAGGCGGCGCCGTGATCAGTTTCAGCGCAGTAACGCCAGGCGGGTTGAGCTCGTACGTCTGGTCACTGTGCCACGTGGGCTTCTTGAGCCAGTTCGGGTCGGGCGCCTTGGTCCCGTCGGAGAAGACGACGTGGACTGCGTTGAGCTTCGGGTCGGGAGGCATGGCAGTGACGGCGTGCAGATGGAGAGGGCCGAAATACCCTGTCAGGCTAAGGAGGCCTTCGATACTGATCTCCTGGTCGGGGAAGACGAGCACTCCGCGCTGAGCGACAAGCAGTGCGCTGCCAAACGCAAACGCCGGACGTCAGCCCATCCCATCCCATCCCAGCGCGTCGCAAACCAAACACACGTACAGCTGGTCCTTCTGCTTATCCGTAAGCTTCGCCAAGTCCACCCCCTCCAGCCTCGTCCCCACCGCAGGGGTGATGTCGTCCACCAGGGAGGCGGCGCCCAGGAGGTCAGGCATCTCCGGGTCCGCGTCCAGCCCATGGTCGACATGCTTGAACTCGACAGGCTCGTCGTAGTGCACCCCTACGGGAAAAGTGGGGAGGTACTCTTGGTACTTGTACGCTTCTTTGTCGAATGTCCGTTTGGTCATGTCGGTAGATGTTGGGAGCAGAGGCTGAGGGAAATCGGTTTCCTTGAGTTTGGATCTCGACTCGCAGTTCTTAATATATACACCTCCCAGCCCTGTAACTAATCTCCACTCCTCCACCAACAATAACAGGTCATCTCCTTCCCCCAGAAGAGGAAAGCTAACCGCTTCCATCTCTCTTCTCCGCCAGGACGCCCCGGATCTCTAGAGCGGAGTACACTAGTTCCCCGCAACATACTGGTCAAGTGTCAGCTTCGGGAGTCCTATAAGGAGTTGCGGGGTGGTGTGGGGGTGGGGAAAGTGGGGGTGGCAGTGATTCTTCGGCCGCGTGCCTCGACTTCTGCGGGGTTTGGGTCTGGACAATCGGGCAGACGGTCGTTTCATTTCCGCAACTCTCACGTCTCCATCTACAACATGTATTAATCCACTAACAAAGAAGTACAATTCAAGATACATTCCACCGTACACGGTAGTAGCAAGTACAACGCGTACAACGCACCGCCGGCCAAGGCCAGGGGGATCACAGCGCCCGATACGGGATAAGAATAGGATAGGACAACAGAATATGATGCGGCGCAACGCGATAGGCGTGGCATGGGGAGGGTAACGGTACACGATATACACGAGTCCGATTACAGATACGGAATAGGGGGAAAGATTTCTGGGGAAAGGTGAATATAGGGGTATGAGATTGTTGGGGGTATACGAACGTTTCTGTTAGAAACTGATTGGGAGAAGCAGGCATGCTCAGATGCCTAGACCGAGCGATCTTGCAGAAGCAGCACTCCACTCCGTTCTGCGGGTCTCCATCCATCCTCCTATTCTTTTCCTTGCCCAGACGCTGACAAACAGTATCCTCTTCTGTTTCTTGTTATGTATGAACCAGTTAGCGCTCCACAGCAGGCCGCCCAGTCGCCGACGCGGGTAGTGTATCTCCGTCTCCTCCAATCGTTTACTCGGCTTTGGCTTTGTGGGAGTAGCGAACCCCTCGTCTGCAGGTGTGTCGAGCTCAAAGTCGAACGCGTCCCAGTCGTCCAAATCCAGGTCTTCGTCGGACGAGATCTCGTCCTCGTCATCAGAGTCCACTGCATGCGGGTCCCACTCGTTCCCAGGTGTGTACGAATACACGTCACAGTCCTTCAAGGTGATGATGTTGTCCAGTATCCGATAAAAGGTTGGGTGGGTGCCGGTGAGTAGCTCGTCCTGGGTCTTCTTCCTGCTTCCGGGAGGGTAGGACGCTGAGAGCTCAGGGGAGGAAGGGACGTCCAGCGGAGGCGGGTAGGAGGAGTAGGAGCGCGGCGTGTATTCGCTCACCGAGCCAGGGGTAGGTCGGAGGCTCAACAGAGTATTCGACAACGAATGGAGCACCCCAGCCGGACTTTCCTCTTTCTTGAACGCATCTGGCCGTACTTCTGAGAAATCATGGTCCGGAAATGCGACGTTGAGCGTGGCGATAAGGAGGTAGAGGACCTTGCGCGCGGATGGCTGGTCGAGTCTTCCAAAGGGGCTCGCGAGCGCCTCCTCGGGCGGGGAGACACTGAGGTTGAAAGCGATATCCTCAGCATAGGAGTGCTCGAGTGCTTTGAACATCTTCTTCTCGCGGTTTATGCTCTTGCATGAGTATGCTTCGATGCGCGTGCGGATGGCACACTCGGGCGAGTCGTACGTCAATGCATTTGAGAGAGTGAATAGCTCTGGAAACTCGAGGAACTTCATGCGTGCTGGGCGTGTCGTGATGTGTGTTGTGGTGTCCTCGTTGCTGAGTCTGAACGATAGCGGTCAGAGGGGGTGTGGTGGACAGTGAGGTCGATATATGCGCTGTGTCGACTCGAAGCAATGAGGACTGAGCGAGGTGGTGGGCAGGAGACAAGGGCCAATGAGCACCAGAATGGGCGACGGGGGCCATGTCTTAGTATAGCCTGCGGGACGCGGCCTTACCGGATAGCCAATCACGTTACAGAGCGCAAAGTAAGACTGCTCAGCCACTGAGATAGACAGAACAGGTGACGTCCATCATGGGGAACGTGTATCGATTTGGACTCCTCTTTAGTGCACGTTCGATCCATGTTGTATTTGAACTCCCTTGTCGACAGTTGTTTACACCATCCATATGGCATAATTAGAATAGAATAGTTATCCCCCAAGGTAGAGATAAATAACACCATCACAAGTTGGGGAACCGATCCAGCCTCCTCAGCTGGTTACCCATAGCCAACAAGTCATAGCACTACCGCTCATCAAACAGCATCAAACAGAGTCAAAGCGAGAGACACACAGAGCAGAGTAGATGACGGTACAGAAGAGAGGGAAGGGCACACATCCCTCCGCTGCAATTTTTAACGGCGCGTACGGACCTTGCGAACCGGTACCGGCAACGTGGTGTGATCCTTCCAAGTGCTGTTTGTGACTCGGAAAGAATAATCCCCACGGAAGGAGCTCATTGGTTGGCACTTTTTACGTGGAGTGGTGCTCGGGAATGGTATTGTACACTGCAGTTTTTGGACACACCCTTGAGGTACTGGACGGGACGAGACCAAACACCGCGAATGGATGCTTCACGGGGATTATTTTAACAAACACACGCCATGTACCCTAGACAAAGCTATAATTTTCTGTCTGGCAATACGTTTATATGAAGAGAACCGCGGTTCCGAGGAGGGCAGTCAGGCCGAGTACGGTATACCCAGTGCTATATGCGCCCTTGACAGTGAGGACTGCAGCTCCACGTCAGTCCACGATCAGTCTGCACAGATAAGGCACTCACAGTAGCCAGAGTCCCACACAAGATGGCGCACGCCGTTCAGCGAGTGGAAGACGAACGGGTAGGCGAAGATCGCCTTGGTAGTGAGCTTGAACCATTCCGGCAGTCCGTGGACGAACTCTACCACCGAGGCCGAGTCGAGCGGGATGCCAATAACGGGGGAAGCGAGGTATCCAATAGCGAACGCGTACAGGGCTGCAGGCGGGCATGAGGCGTCAGTCAGTCAGTACTAGCGGGCGTGGGGCTTGCGGACGCACCGAGGGAGAGACCAACACCGGTCACGCGGTGGAAGATGGAGGCGACCCAGGTGAGCTGAGGTTGGTAGATGGTAAAATGCGGGCTGGAGGGACGTTTCAGACGCTGGGTGTTGAGGATGACGCTCTCCCCTGCTGGGGGCATGGACTGTACTTGGACGCTCCTGAGACATAGGTAAGGACTCTGACAAGCGCGGGGAGCAGTGACGTACCTCGTCAACATAGGAGATGCGCGGCGAGCGAGCGCAGAAAGCCTCGAGCGTGCCATAGCCGGGGTTGCGACTGTCGTACATGGTGAGTATCAGGCAGCACAACGACAAGAAAGACGTACTCTGCATCCTGGAGACGCCGGCTGCGCTCCTGAGCCCTACACGCATGCCGACGACTGCGGTAGAGAACATGTTGTTTTCCTGTCCGACGGGGTGGCAGACAGCGAGGGAGGAGTGAGGGGAGGGAGGAGACGACAGCGAGCGGGGGTTGTGGGACGACGAGCTCGGGGCGATACGGAAGCGCGGTGATTGGCGACTCTTCTCCGCAAGTAATTCCGAGCCGAGGCTTGCCCTAAATCAAGATAATTGATCCCGTTCCCGCCACTTTGAAAGTACGCGTTCGCCTCAAATAGCAGTTGAACGCCTCTTGCTTTTGTCCCACCGTGTCAGTGCCCTCTCTTTCTCTCCTCCTCCTCCTCGACTTCACCCTCTGTCTATATCGCTCGGGGATCCAATTGTCTTCATTCTCTGTACTGTCATTATTCTCTTCATTGCTGTTGGCACAGTCTACGCGACGGCAACCCCCTGTAATTGGCAGTTCCCCCAAAACGTGAGAAACCGCGCGTTTAACCCCCCCTGTATGTCTCCAGTGTCACGCACGCGCCCCTGTTCGCCGTTTAGGCCAGGGCCGGTCAGCCTAGTGACCGGATATAGGCACCTTCTCCCCCTGCATGTATGCCTTTTCTGACCAGCGGAATGCAATACTAGGTTCACCCTTGACTGCTTTAACCCGTGCTGTGCGCTTGAGTCCCCCTCTGCTCTCCCTCAACAGTCAGAATGGCCGACGAGGACAACTTTGATATTTACGGGGACGACAACTACGACAACCTTGCTGAGGTGAGTCCCGGCGCCTGATGGGGAGGATGCTGCGACGCTGACTCATCCCAGGATGAGCAATACGAGGACCAGCAATACGGTCCCGAGAGCGAGCATCAAGGTCATGAGGAGGACCCCGAGGGGCGGAACATCCCCACGGAGACGGCCGCGCAGGAGCCGAGCGCGGGGGAGAAGCGAAAGCTGGACGACGGCCAGGACTCGCGCAGCTTTGTCAAGGAGGAGTCTGGGACACCGTTTGTCCCGTTTAGTGGGGGGAACGAGCTGGTGCGTGGTTGTGTGTAGGAGGGGGGCAGATGACTCATGCCCAGGTAGCCACCGAAGCCGATGGGAAGCCAGGGCATGCCGGGGATGCCTGTACAGGGTATGGGGTATATGAACCCTGGTCCTGGGTCGTCCGACGCGCTCTATGTTGGGGAGCTGCACTGGGTGAGTGGGGAGAGTGAAGTGTGTGCCTGGTTCGGTCTGACGGGTTACAGTGGACAACGGATGAGGACTTGCGACAGGTCGCTCAGAATTTGGGAGTTCAGTTGGAGCATAAGAACATCACTTTCTCAGAGCATAAGGTGAATGGGAAGAGCAAGGGGTCAGTTGAATCGCTACGTGACATACTGCTGTTCTTATTGGGCTATAGAATCGCCTACATCCAGTTCGAGAACGCAGACGAGGCACAAAAAGTAAAAGACTGGTTTGACTCGAAGTCAGTCATATTACAGATCTTCAGGTTTCGTCTAATGCTTGAGTAGTGACTTCCAAGGTCATCGAGCAAACGTCACGATCACCAGCTCGGCACATGGGAACCCATTCCGGACACTGCCCAAGCGTATGCATATATTTCTCTTTCTCTTTCCTCTTCCTCGCTAACTCCCTGTAGCTGCCGAACCGAACCGGGAAGGGAACAAAGGACCGCCACGAGGTGGCATGCACGGGAACCGCGGCGGCATGCAAGGGAACATGGGCAACCCAAGTATGAGCAACATGGGCCGAGGTGGTGGGATGGGGATGAACCAGAACCCAGGCGGTGGTGGGACCTTCGGCGGCCGCGGGGGTGGCATGCAAAACGGCAACTTCCCTGTCAACCCGATGATGGTGAACGCGATGATGGGCATGCCCCAGCAGATGGTGCAACAGATGATGCAGCGTATGGCTGGGATGGGGAACATGGGTGGTATGCCCGGTATGGGCGGGATGGGGAACATGGGAGGTATGGGTGGTATGGGGAACATGGGCGGTAATGTTGGTGGTATGGGCGGCCGAGGGGGTGGGATGAACCGCGGTATGGGGCGAGGGATGGGACGGGGAAATTATAACGGCAATTCTTCGTTCAACAACGACGGCGACGGACCGAGGAAACGTTCTCGGATGGACGACGGTTACTGAGCTTTGGATGCGTTTATACGTCTTTTATGAGGGAGACGCATCATGTCGGTTTAAATTATGGAGTGTAGCATGTTCCTCGCCTCTCTTTGTATGATAACGTATCCTTGTGGGTTATGTCCATGCCATTCCAACCTATCCAACGGAATATTGAACAGTGCAATAAGTTACAATGCAGTGCGTTAAGTGCGATAGATAACACAATTAGACCTTGACCTCCACAACGATATTGATTACCATGATCACCACGTAACCCACGATCAACCCAATTCCCCATTTCTTCGTCAGCCAGTAGTCGTTCCACGGGACTACGATCAGTGTGGCGAGTAGGATGACGAGCAGCCCCACGGCGCTCACTATCAGTGTCGGCGAAAAGATGATCTCGTACCCCTTGGATGCGTTCTCCCCTGCTACGACCATGCCGGCAATACCGAGCCCGATGAGGATGTTCAACATAGGCCCGGCGTAGCACGCCGCGATACCCATGAGAGGACTGCCCATCGACGCCACGGTGAGGTTCGCGACTAGGTCTGCCAGAGAGTTGCCCATCGCGAAGATGGTGAGGCCGATGATGGCATCTGAGAGGCCGAATATGACACCCAGCGTCTGATCACAATCAGCGCTCATCAACCAGAGGCAAGAATATGACTAGGTACCTGCAGCACACGAACCACTTCATCGGCTATTGCCATTATCCAGACAACGGCCACGAAGAATCCGAGGAAGCAGCGAAATAGTCTGAATGCGGGATGTTTCCCCGTCCCACCGTAGCGCAAGACGAGTCCGCTCATGAGAAGACCGACCCCTCCGCAGCCAAGCACCATCCATAAGAAGTACTCGTGTGTTCCTGCAGGAATTGTCAATTGAGTGTCGTAAGGCCGTAGACGTAGACTTACCGAGTATAACGAGTAACACCCACAACGGCCCCAAGATACACTGGATCGCCATCAACCACTTATGATGAGGTGTCTCGTCACAGCACTCGTCCTCTTCCCTCACGACGTTCAACTCTTCTTCTCCGTTATTTCCATTTGGATGCGCCACGTACACCGGAAGAGTTAGAGTCAGCAACAGGACAGCAGGTGCTGAGATGACGGAGAGAATTCGACCAGACCAGTCTTTCTGGCCAAGGGAAACCAGAGTGGGGAACAAAGTGCTCCAAATTGAGTAAAGCGCGCTGAGCACTCGTGATCGTCTGGGTGGTTTTTCATCGGGAAGTCTGACGGTCAAGGTTTGAGGCTCGGTACTTGCCTCTTCTAGGCTCCCCTCTTCAAGGGCTTGCTCTGGAGGGATGACATGAATGCTCGGCGCAGTGCTGGTGGCGGCATTGGATATTTCCTGTGCTGACGAGGTCTTCACTAGAGGATACCCGATCTGAGGAAACCCGAATGGGCTTGGTAGGTCGGTGCCATCAGGTGATGGGGATCTGAGAGTGATGGCACCAGATATTCGGCGCTGTCCAAGGTTGTGATAATGGCCTGCAGCAGGGGGCTCGAAGATCGCTTCGTCGAAGCCTGGTCCGCCGAAAACTGCAGATTCTCGCTGGAGGGACTGGACGACGTTGTGGAACTCTACTGCGCCCAGCAGAGAGAAAGATGGCAGATGTCGGCGGTGTCTTACCGTGCCGTGTGGTTGGGCGCTGTGTGGGACATGATGATGGCCATTGATAAGGTTGCTGGTTTGCAAAGGCGGTAATGCTCGTGGCCTTCCACCATTCGGCACAACCAGGAAGGAGTCAGACGGCGACATGGAAGGAGCCGGTGACGATGTGCGAATGAGTCCATTGGCCGAGAGAGTTGAACCCAGGAGTTCTGCGTTAGGTGGGGCGGATGAGGCGCGATTGATCCGCGGGCCAGCGGTGCCGATGGTTGGTGGTGGAGGCGTGGCGGGTATTTGCAAGGCAGATGCCTCATCAGAATAGAGGGATTCGATACGGGGAAAAGGAATGTCGCTGTCGTCGTCCAAGTATGGCTCGATAGCTCCCACGAAGTCGTCACCTCTGAAGGCTTGAATCTGCCTCAACTTCTCCCTCCGCTTGTCGACATACGTTTGTACAACGACCGTTGCCACGTACGAGACATATATGAGGATGAGTACCGCACCCTCCCATGCCATGAATATTCCATCGCTGAGGAAAGCGAGTAAAGCGGCGACCGACACGGCGTAGAAGGTAACATCTCGGAGGAAGGGCCCTCGCTGCACTCTGAAGGGCTTGATCAAGCACATCGATCCTGCAACGACCGATATTATGAACGTGCCAGCCCCCAGCAGTTCTCCGACAGCCAAGCTCCCTGAATCGTTCCGCATTGCTGAAAACGTGCTGAACAAGTCGGGACTCCCATTCCCGAAGGCGAGGAATGTCACTCCTGCGACGTTCTCGTCGAGTCCGAGCATCGTCGCAATAGTCGACAAGTTCGGGCAGAAGAAGTCGGAAGCTGATATCGATATAAATGAGAAGAGGAAGAGCAGCCATGCTACGAGAGCAACGACGATGAGCCATCGGACGGCTATTGGTGAGCAGAAGTAGATCTGCAGGTATGGTATGGACAGAATAGAGTCGGTCGGTGCGCAGTGTTCGTGTGCATATGAGCACTGTTCGATTCCTGGAACACTAAAGGGCTCGCATGCTTCATCTTCCTCCAGTATGCTGAAGCGATTCGACCGGTGTATAGTCCTCAATTGGAAGAAAGCGAAAGCGATGCATGCAAGCAGCCCGAGGGCGCCAATTTGGACAGCGATGGACCGGCGCATTGCATCTCGGGAATGCAGGACTAATTGACCTCCGCAGATGATTAGCAGTACAGCCTACGCTGTTCGTCTGAAGTTGTCCTGGGCTTCCAGGTGGTGGTATACAGCAAAGCAAGGTGGATAACGTATACGTCAGTTGCCGTCGTTGGCGGAGCCCCTCGTCTGATGACGCTCTGTTCGGGTTACGTCGGCGAACCCTGACCTCCTAAGTGGTAGAATGTGATAACCGCCTATTATTGGTGGGAAACAATGGATATTTCGTTCTCATTCCATTACAATACTGACAAAGAGAATAAATCGGGTGAATTGATGGTAGATGAGGGAATTTGGTTGAGAGAGGTATTGTACCGAAAGAGCGTCCATACAGTACTACTACCAATCTCTTTATTCGCGAAGCGTGAGAGTTGGATCGGCATCAAGCAGTCGACGAACGAAGCGATTAACTTGAGTCCACCCATATTCGTCTTCATCTTCGCCGGGGTCTTCAGTTTGACGAATCGCTCCGATATATGCATAGAAAACTTGGCTTTGGGCGGGAATACTGGCGCGCACCATCATTTCGTTGGCAGCGCAATTCAGACGGTTCGGTAAGTCATACATCCGAGACCACTTCGCCACAACTTTTTTGTCGACACGCAACGAGCGCTGTTGCTGTTCACTTCAGTTAGTGACGGAGATGCAAGGCAGCTCTTGTTAGCTCACCGTAAGCTCTCCTGATGCGGCCAGCGGTCGACTGTCCATAAGCCATTCAGTCACGACGAGAGGCAAAATTGTGGCCCCAAGCAAGGAAAGACGATCGTTGTTGTCTGCAAGACCAGAATGACGGAAAACTCTCTCCCTGACATCGGGAAGAAGTCCAGGCAGCTCAGGCAGAGGTGACCCAGTGCTGCCATTAGTGCGAGGACTGGCAATGACGAGAGTCTCGGACGTGCCATTACTAGTAGTGCCAGTACTGGAATTGACGAGAGTCTCGAACGTGCTATTAGTGCGAGGACTGGAATCGACGAGAGTCTCGGACATGGTGTTGTTGCGAGGTGGTTATTTCGTTGTCGTAGTGGAAGGTCAACTTGCTGTGGGGCCCAGGGGCCGCGTTCACGGCTTTATTTATATCTGATGAGATCGCGCGGTCTATTGTTATGCAGATCCAGCACAATCAGATGACCCTCATGATTTGTTGCCAAAGCGCTGGGGTTTTCCGCCGAATCCCGGTTCAAGCGCGATGTCAGAGCATTACTCGACCAGAACACCATTTCTTACCAACAGGTGCATGCTGTGGGGCACGGAAAAGTTGTAAATGTGAAAAGAACGACACGAAAAAATGAGACGATCCCGAACTGCGGGCGCGCAGTTACCCATTGCAGCGAAAGAGACGCGCGCTTGCTTGTGTACATGCTGTCGTGGGATTGAAACCGTTTGAGACAAGGACAAAGCTGAGAGCCTTGCGGTTGACAGACATCCAAGAGGCGAGGAAGTCGGGAGATGATTTCGGAAAGAAGACAACGAACGCCAGCGTTAAAACGATGGCAATTTGACATTCGGAATTCCAGGAAACAGAACTAGGAAAATGAAGGATCGAGAACGACCACAGCCTGGAGCCTCCTCATCACGCTAGGGAATGCTAGAGCATACAGCCATTGCTGACTTCCAAGATCAACCCTGATCAGAGCACTTGGAATGAGCAATGGAGTATACCACCACATTCGCTCGGGTCATGCGGCAGGTATCAGTCCATATCGCTCTACATCGACGTCTGAGTGCAGGCTCTCACTCGAGGGAGCGAAACAAGGCTCACCTATGAACTGGACCTGAGATCCCATAGCGAGAATAGCCAGTTTCTAATCAAAGAAAAGTCAAAGTTAGATTCGAGAAAAACCGCCGCCACATAAGCCTGAAAGAGCGTGGCTTGTGCAGAGGCGGCCTGCCGGACCGACTCCGTGTTCTCGCGGGCTCTAAGCTGCTTTTCCAGGCCGTAGTGCGTGGTGCACCACGCCATCGCGTCCTGCCTCATGAGTTCACTGCGTTCTTCCTAGACATTGCTCAGAATTTAGTCCGTTTTGGTGACAGAAACGCACAGTGATATCTCCGCTCGTCCCATCCGGGAACTGGACCAACTTGTACAGGGTGGCGATCGTTCCGAGGAGAGCGGCTCCGAGAAGAGCAAAACGGGTATTGTCTTTGGGAAGACCCCTGTGACTGAAGACTCTCAAACGTCTGTCTGCTTCTTGGATAGGAGGGAGGGGTACATCGTGGACCATGACTTCGATGCTTAGACAGGGAAATGGGGCAGGAGAGGCAGTGAGAGAGGAGAGGCAGAGCCTGAAGATGTCAAAGTCCCGGTCTGTCGCCTTTTATGCACCATCCATCATTCAATGTGCCGAACACGAGGCTGCCTGCGTAGGATTGCTCGTCCTTGCAATTGCCAGCGATTGTCCCAGAAGCATGTCACATGGCATCCAAAAACCCGAAAGAGACGCTGACAAGCCCACGTTTGATTATCTTCGCATATTGTTGGTAGAGGCAAAGTCATTACAACTCATTGATACCTTAGAAAAGAAAAGAAAAGAATGTCGGTATGTTGTTCACGTAGAAATAAAGATATCAACAAATCAAAGCTGCAACGGAGGCAGTCGACGACGCGTTCCCTTCACGCGAAAGACGCGTTGAAGAGAATGGTCGACGATTAGCGCCTCCTCAAGGTCGACCTGCATACATGGCGTTTAATCTGCGCACACCAACTGGGCCCAACGTACCGTATACACTTGCGCCAGTACCGGGTTTACAAGATCTCGAATCAACCTCCTTTGCTTCTTCGTTCTCTCTTGGTCCTCATTCTCTTGTCAAGTCTCTCGTGACAGGTGGTCCGTCACACCCCGCTGGCCTCGATCCGAATGCATCTCTTCTTCATGCTAGTCCCGTGCAGAGCCTTGCACAGCGTCTTGTGCGCAAGCGAGAACTTGCATTACAGCGCACGTCCATAGTAGGAACATCGACCCCTTTCCCTCAGAAGATCACACTCCCAGTGGCAGAGCCGGAGAAGGCAGAGGAGCAACAGGAGGGCGATTTGACGGAAGAGGGGTGGACTGCAGTGGACAGGATGCGGCTCTGGCGACATGATGCGATGACGCAGCACCTGTACGAGAGCTCTGTTTATTGGGGGGATAAGGTGCTCAGCTGGACCCGTTAGTGCACTCTCTGAGCTCGTCATACCGCCTATTGTAGCTGATATCCGTTCGATATTCGAATAGATGATCCGAATGATGCATTTTGGCTTGCACAAGCGCACTTTTTGAATCATGAATACTCGCGCGCCGAGACTCTCCTGCTTAAAGAGTTCACAATGCCAGCTAAGACCGCCCCATCACTCAAGGGGAAGGAACGGGAGGACTTGAATGGCTTTCTGACTGAGCCTATTGGGGGAGGGAAGATACAGACTGCTGGGAAACAGGGCGTACGATTAGTGGATCTGAGCATTGGATGTCGGTACTTGGCAGCTCAATGTCAGGTGCGTAATTATGTGCTTGATTTGCTGAAGACTTGTGCTCAAAGCGCTCGTAGGTCAAGCTGGGAAAATGGGCAGAAGCGCTCGAGCTACTGGGAGAAACGAATCCGTTCACTCAGACGGGTATGTAATGAGATGGATCGGAGTCATGTACTGGTATCTGATGCTGCTGTAGGTCAGTCTGGTCCTTTAATACCGAATCGTGATGGTGGGTTCAAGGTGTGCCCAACTGCCGAAATCGTTGCGCTATTGTTCATCGAATTCAGGTCGAGGCATCTATGTGCCACTTACGAGGGCTGCTGTTGCTACGGGTGAATCGCGCAGACCGGGCAAAGCAATGTTTTATGGAGGCATTGGCGCTTGATGTCAAGTGTTACGATGCCCTGGAACAACTAGTTGCAGGCGAGATGATGAGTGTAGATGAAGGTATGACATGATGTTCTTGTGACTGATTCACGCTCATCACAATGGTCAGAGTGGGAGTTCGTGCAAGGGTTAGCATACAAGGAGCAAACACCAGAAGATGCCGAGTTCGTGAGGCTAATGTATATGCAAAGGCTAAAAAAGGTTCGTCCGCTCTCAGTTTCATAGGCATTCAATGACATTCACTCAGTACAAACACATGGACGAAATGGCAGAAGCTCGAAAAAAGTTGGAGAGCCAATACGACCTCCACGGAAACAGCGACGTCCTCTTCGGCCTCGCCGACACCCTTTATAGTCAAAATCGCTGGGCCGACTGTTTCCTCATCACATCCCAGTAAGTGCAAGAAGCTGGGCTGCATATACGTAACTCACGGCGTTTCAGGATCCTTAATCAGGTCAATGTACACACTGCAACTCTTCCCCTACATCTTGCTTGTATGCATCACCTCTCGCATATGCATAGCCGCTTGTTCCTCCTTGCACATGAGCTCGTTGAACGAGAACCAAATTCTGCAATCAGTTGGTATGCCGTGGGTGTTTGGTATCTAACACAAAAGAAATACGGTGAAGGAAGGAAATATTTCAGGTTTGCAGACCCAATTCACTGCGCTCTGTTCCCTGATAGGTGTCTTAGTAAAGCTTCGATCATGGAGCCGCGCTTTGGTCCGGCATGGATCGGTTTTGGTCATACATTTGCTTTGGAGGGGGAACACGACCAAGCAGTGACGGCATATTCCACTGCTTCCCGCTTATTCCAGGGGTGAGTGTTTGTTGGCAGGATGAATCACTGTGCTGATCAAGATTAGATCTCACCTACCACTCCTGTTCATTGGCATGCAGCATCTTCAAGTTTTCAATTTAACCCTGGCAAGCGAGCATCTGGCTGCGGCCCTGAAGATATGCAACTCTGATCCCCTAGTGTACAACGAACTGGGTGTTCTGGAATATTATAACGAACAGCGAGTCATCATAGACTGCATATATTCTGCAAACTAAACCGTCTCTAGTTACAGCGACGCAGTCATCTACCTCGAGCGTGCCCTTGAGCTAGCCGACACCACCCAAAGCTCTCAGAGCATTTGGATCAAAACCCGTTACAACCTAGCTCAGGCATATCGGAGGCTGGGCCGATTACAAGATGCGAAGACTAATTTCACCAAGGTCCTCGATCTGCAGCCTAGGAATGCTTCGGCGATGACTTCTTTGGGCATGGTACAGCATCTGCTGGGCGAGATAGATGATGCCATCATGTCGTACCATGAGGTATATTGATCCAATTTGCGAGATCCCGCGCTAATCGCCTGCGCAGGCTCTGAGCATCAGACCAGCGGATAACGATACTATCACATTGCTCAACCTCGCCCTGGAAGACTCTGCCGACGCTGGTCACTTCGCCTTCAGAGGCATGCCCAAGGATATAGAAACATGGCGGACCAACGTGTTGCGCGAACAGAAAAAACAGGACCAGATGCGGAAGCTGGCGAAGGTGCGGTTCGACCCTGCGAAGGAAACGTCGAGCATTTCGCTTGTTTCGGTGTCGGCTATTGCAGGTGTTTCGGGGATGTCGCTCGATGATATGGACATGAGTTAGAGTAGATGGATGGATGGTCGGGTGTATAGTGCATGTGCATTGATTCTCTGTTTTCCTTCTGTCCCAGTCTTGACATGGTTATTTCACTCGTATCTTCTGCACATTTGCCTTAGCGGCAACTGACGAGCGCTCGTTTGGTTTCAATGGCCATCGTTGCCTTTCCACCACGAACAGTGATGGTATCGTATCACCCTTAACATCGACCTTCACTTCGACTGGTTGCTTATGAGGTTTGGGAGATGCCTGTGAGACCATATTAGACCATGTCGTCTATACAAGAAATGGGGTCTTACCCAATTCGTGCTCGCTTCCTTCAAAAGCCAGGAAGTATCCACGGCTATCCCGCTGACACGTTGCCTTCTCTGATCTTCTTCTTCTGTTGTATCCTCATATACGTGTGGGTTTAAGATACCTGCGATCATTTCAGCATTTTCAGCTGGAGTATGCACACGCATCGTACCTGCTAAAGCAGCCGGTTCCTGAAGAGAAATGCTTTGGGGTTGGCTAGATCCAGAGACGAGTTTGAACTCTAATAGAGAATCAGACCTCTCTATCGTCGTCCTTGTTGTTTCGATTTACCAAAGACAGGCTCCACTTGGACAGCATCTGCTACATGTCGCCTCTTCTTGGATTTCTTGGTCGATTTGAGTTTTTCCTCAGAATCGGGAACGATTGGTACATCCAGCTGGGCCTTGAGAGCATCATCAAATACCGCCAATTCTGTAGGATCAGCAGGAAGACTCGATCCTGCCGCCTCAGAGTTGCCGAATAGTTCTTTGCGTGAGCTCGTGATATAATAGTCCATGAAAACCAAAGATGAGCCTCAACAGGGCGCAATAGAAGAGTTAGAAGGACAATCCAAGCCTCGTGATGGATTTAAGGAACTGTTCACCTGAAAAGGTAGAATATCGATAACAGCACGTGCACGAAGCAGCTGAAAACGGTATTCCAGAACTCTACCGGAACCAGAATTTTGCTGTGGTTTGCAAAGGGTCCTCGAGCACTTTATAGATCGTCTGCGCTGTTCAATACCCTGTCATCACGATGCCGACCAAGACCAAAACGACGAAGCCACTAGAGAAATCTAGAAAAAGCGAGCTCAAGCCCAGGAAGGCCCCAAAGTCTTCTGTTCCTGCTCCTGCAGAGAAGGCACCTACTGCGGACAAGGCGAAGAAGCGGAAGCTCGACATTGAGCAGGAGGATGCTGTCGTTGAAAAGAAAAGGCGCAAGTCAGCAGTCGCGGACGGCTCAAATGAGGTGAAGGTCAAGAAGGCCGAGGCAGCAAAAAAGAGCAAGGAGGTCGCTAAGGTTGTGGAGGCTCTGCCCCCACCTGCCAAGTCGACGAAAGTTGCAAAAAAGGTTATGATCTCTGAAGGCGCGACAAAGGGCAAGCGCTCCAAGAACGTACCAGAACCAGAGCCTGAAAAAAAAGACGATGAGGCTGGGAATGACGATGTCGAAGATAATGCTGAGCAGCCTGAGGAGGAGAACGAGGAAGACGGCGAGGAGCTCCATGGCTTCACGAGCGGAGAGGATTCCTCAGATGATGACGACGATGTCGATGCCGAACCCATTGATCTCGGAAAGCTGCCAACTATTGCGAAAGACGATGCTACGATAAAGAGGAGGTTGGATAAGGCGAAGAAGCAAAAAGTATGCTATTTCCGTGTCTTCAAAAGGATCGCTCTGACCCTTTCTCTCAGACCGAAGAACGGGGAGTGCTCTATCTAGGGCGCATCCCGCATGGTTTCTACGAGGATCAAATGCGTGGCTACTTCTCCCAGTTTGGCACTGTCACGCGCCTTCGCCTCTCGCGCAACAAGAAGACGGGCAAGTCAAAACACTACGCGTTCATCGAGTTCGACTCGCTGCCCGTAGCCGAGATCGTGGCAGATGCGACAAACAATTACCTCATGTTCGGCCGTCTGCTGCAGTGCAAAGTTATACCAAACGAAAAGGTGCACCCGGGGCTCTGGGTTGGCGCGAACCGCAAGTTTAGGCCGGTGCCGCGTGCGAGGGTCGCCCGGTTGAAGCATAACAAGGAGCGGACGGAGGAGGATCAGAAGAAATCGGCAGAGAGGCTGCTGAAGAGGCAGGAGGAGAAGAAACGCAAGCTGGCGGAGTTGGGGATTGATTATGATATTGATGCGGCAGGCTTTGTGAGTTTTTCGTCCCTAATGTGACGCAAGAAAGCTGACAATGTCTGCAGAAAGCCAGTTAGATGGAGAGCGGTTGTGCTTTGCATTCTTTGTTCCCGTCATTCTTGGTTCTGTGCAATGTGATACCTTGTTCATATTTAGCTCAACGCGCATCTGCGAGGAATCACCGCACGCAGGCAGGAGAACTTGATCAAAGTTGGTGACGCTGGAATGATATACATACAATATGTTTCAATCGGAGTGGCATCTACATCAACCCCTTCAACAAGAATACACCGAACACGACCACAATTCAAGTTCAAAGAAACAATGCCAGAGGTTCGGCGTATCACTTGCCACCCTTCATCATCTGCAGGCGCTTGCGACGTTTTTCCGCCTCATGCTTCGCCTCTTCCGCTGCCTCCCTCTCATCCTCTAGCCTAGCGAGCCTTTCACTGGTAACCAAACATCAGCGTTGTCTCTTTCCGTGAATCACGACACTTACCTGGCCTTCTCTTCTCTCCACAAGTCCTCGCCGGTAGCTTCCATGTCGTCGTCGTCATCGCTCCATCGCTGATCCCTCTGCTGCCCGCCCCTTCTAAACATGGAAAGCACATCGTCCAGAGCTCTTCGCGTTTCCCCGTGCAAGCCAGCGTCTGAGTCCCTCCGATGGCGCGCACGCCCGCGATCATCAGCGCGTGACTGCTTCTTGTAGTGCCTATCCTCCTCTTCTGACGTATACTCATCGGATGGAGTGCGCTTGCGCTTGGTAGACTGAATGGCAGAGGAAGAGACTGCTGTACGCTTCGTATCAGCCGGGCGCTGTGGCTTGCTTGGGCCATCGACGACAGTCTTGGATGTAGAAGCTGAGACCAAAAAGCTCTTCGTGGTTACAGACGAGGATTGGGACGCAGAGGCTGGGCGAGGCGGAGCGACGGAGGTAAGCGGTTTATCCCGGGGACGCGGTGAGGAAGTGCCAACAGCCAATGAAGCTCGAGGGGCACCATTTGGCTTTTGGGCAGTGAGAGGTAGATCCTTCGGGCGTTCCTTGTCCTTATCTTTGTCTCCCTCACGGCTTCCATCATGGTGCTTGTCCTTGTCCTTCTCCTTAGGTCGTTCTTTCTCCTTCGGCTTCTCGACATCCTTCCTCTCCTCATCGCTCTCACCTACTTCCCTTCCTGCTTCATCCTCACTCAAAACCTTCTTCATCCCCGACATCTCCCGCATCAGCCTCTCCTGCTTAGCTTTCATGGCCCGTTCGCGTCGTACCATCTCCTCTCTCTTCTTCTCTTCTCTGAATCCGACGGGGTCGCCTTCACCCGCCGCAGCACGCTGTTTCTGCAGCTCCATCTGGATTTCGAGCGGACCACGCAGGTCGCGCTTTTCCGTGTTGAGCTTGGTGAGTGTGACAGGTAACATTGCGAGGCGTTGGCGAGCAGTTAGACCGTCGGAAACGCTGGTACTGGTACTGAGCGAGACAGCATGAGGATCGGTGACAACTCGAACATCTCCATCGCCCACTGCAACATCATAGGATAGATCAGTCCAGTGGGGTAAGAATGTATTCATGTCACTCACATCCGCGAACTGATTTCGTCGTACGAATTCCGGATTTTCGGTGCGATGCATCCCTCGTCTGCCTTTCAAATATCGCCCTCCTCCTCTCCTCTAGCGTCAATCCAACGGGTGTCGAACTCCTCGCCCTACTCCCACCTGCGCTCACCCTCTCGGCACTCGGCTTCGGACTCTCTGCGCCGCGGCTTGACCCATTCAACCTCTTCTTCAGGTCTTGCTTCTCCTTAAACTCTGAGCCCCTCTCCCTCTCGGCCTGCTCTCGCTCTAAGCGCTTCGCTTCCAGCTTCTGTTTTTCCCGCTCTATAGCCTCTAACTGCTTCGCACGCAGCGCAGCAATGTCCTTGCGTCGCTGTTCTTCAGCTTTGCGTGCACTATCGGCCTTACGAGCTTGTGCTTCCTCAGCGGCTTTCTGCTGCGCGATCGTAGCGGCTTGTTGTGTTTGGGCGGCTTTGGCGAGGGCAGCGAACTGAATCGCTATCAACGGCGAGTAAAACGGGTCTGGGTTGACATACACTACTCATGATGTGTGATTCGATGAGGAAGGTATACTGATACGCGGTGTTAGTACGAGGTCAGACGAAGTTGCCTCCACGACTCACGTGTAACACAGTGACAGACAGCAAAAGGATATAACACAAGCTGTCTACGTAGTCAAGCAAGATAAAAATCAATGTAGCAGTTGGACAATCGTGAAGGCCTTTATATACGTTGTTGAACGTGGTCCTGTACGCAGAGGTGGTGGTCGTAACAGAGTGGTAGTGACTGCTTGTGTGGCCAACGCTGCATGAAAGTGATGAATGCTTCCGACTCAAATAAAGTAATCTCAGCCATGAGGCGGCATCGCCTCTTTCTTTCATTCCCCTTCTATCACCATCCTCACAGTGAAGTGAAGCACTGCCGTTGAAACAATGGACAATATATTGTGACAAGAAAACTGAATCATATCATATCTAACGTGTTTTCTCTCTTATATCTTCAGGTGTTTCGTGCCTCCGCGGCCGTCCACTCGTCAACGGGTCTGCTAGTGCATCCACGTTTACTTCTCATTTCTCTTGGTCCAAGGGCCTATCTGCCTGCCACTCCCGAGAGGTTCTCAGTCCATCTCTTCCTCCTGGACCCTCATCAAGATATCTCTCAGCTTTTCTTGGTCAACTGCTATATACTGGCACAGCTCATTCACCCTGTTGACTCTGTTCCTCTTAATATAACACGGACGTCTTATTGGCTGGAGGACCTAAGGAAGTGTCAGTTGAACGGCTGTGGGAGATTCACGCGCCATGAATGTGTGCTCTTAACAGGGAGGCGCTTGGCGTTGGGAGACACGAATGAGGGGACGATGGAAGTGGAACGAATCCGGTGGAACACGTGACAGCCAGATTTCCACTCTCTGGGGTTATGAAAACAAAATGCCCTGGTGTGTCATATTTACGCATTTTGTACGCTATCCAACCCTGTTATTCCTCGGGACCGAAGCAAATTTGATCGTCTACCCTTCGCTTGGGGGGAAATATCTCTTCTACCCCACATGTTCGAATTCGTACCCCGGATCCTGGTTGTCAGCTGATCGCGTCTTCATCACAGAAGCACGTATTCTTCTCCTTCCCACTGGACTGATGACTCCTCGTTCCGGTATTACTTCCTTCATGCTGATTCTTCGTGAAAAAATCTGAGAATTTTTCTCCCTTTTTCATGGGACTAACACAAGGCTGAACGCTGACTGGCTCGTCGCTCCTCCTCCTCGATGAGCGGTGCCGCCAGCCACCATTGTTGATCAAGGTGCACCCTTTCCCACTCACTTGATGGTATGCCACAGCATCACCGTCGGTACCGGCGGCATCGAGCTAAGGGTGTTCAGTAAGTCTTCCCAGCCAGTCCAGAAAACTATAAAACTGCACCTGAAACCCGCCATCCTCGTCAGCTCCTCAGCCAAACACCCAACAAACAAACACAGACAATGCAGTTCTCCCGCCTCGCCTCTTTCGCGCTCTTCTTCCTCTCTCTCGCCTTCCTGGCGAGCGCGACCCCCATCGTCGCCAAAGAGGCCCACGAGCTTGAAACTCGCACCGCCCCAGACACAGCGGCCATCGCCATCGGCACGACGCTCCTCGCAAACATCCAGGCGGACGTGGCTGTCATTGCCGACATCCTCGCTGGTGCGACGGTCGACGTGGCCGCGTTCGCTGACGTGTCAGTCTTTTCCAATCTCGTCTCAATATACGCGAGAGACTAACGTTTTCTAGTTTCGCCCAGATCAACGTCGACATCAACGCAGCCGTCGTCGCCCTCGCAGCACTCGACGTCCAAGGCTACCTTTCCCTCCACATCCTTGCAGTCGTTACCGTATATGCCAACGTCTTCCTTGCACTCTTCCCGGCGCTCGTCAATGTTTGTGCTGCCGTCCCGGCGTGCGCGACGGCCTATTTCCCCGCGCTCGATATTCAGCTTACAGCGCTCCTCAACATCTGCATTTCTGTGTTCCTTGGCTTCTTGGTGGCTTTTGCACCTCGTGAGTGCTGTCCCACCATTTTCTGTGCTCTAGACTTATCCGATCCAGTGGTCGTGAGCATCTCCGCATTCCTCAACCTCCAGACAGCAGTCTTCGTCAACCTCCACGCGCTCCTCGGCTCCCTCCTCTAACTCCCCAAACGAAACTCTTTCAATCCAAAGCCGGTCAGAAAGTGGAGCTGTGCCAACTTCGCTCTACAACCCTCCCTCATGCCCTCAATATATGTCATTTAGTGAAATTTGAATGCGTATGAGTCTATCGTCCATGAGTCGGTACACAGTGAATTAGTCACAATCTCCTTCAGTCGGTGATCACAGCTTCGCTTTCTCCTCCTTCACATCCACATCAGCACGTACGACCCCTTCCTGGGTGGTGACAGCCACGAGCCTCCCATCTTGCGTATAAAGCTAAAAGCAGCTTCAGTCTCCGTATCTCGAGTAAAATGCTGACATACCCTTCCGTGCACTAAGCCCCTTCCCGATCCCCCCACAGGACACTCGATCACATGCAGCAGCCAGTCGCCGCAGTTAATATTATGGCTGTTCTCCATCAGTCCAACTCCCAAGTCCGAGTTCAACAACGTACTCGTAGAACCAGATAGAATGATCAAGTGAGCTGAGCATCGCCAGCCTATTCGGGGGCTTAGCAACGTTGCTCAACCTCATCGCCTTACCAGCTACTCCGATACTACCCTCATGAGCGCTTTCCGCATGGAGAAAAGGGAAGGACTCACAATGCTAGATCGGAGAGGTAGGCAACGATACACTTGTGGAAGCTCGGTTCCAGGTGTCCCACCCCGCGCGCTTTGAGCCAATACATCGTCCTCCCTCTCTCATCATATCCTTCTCCTCTGACCGGTCGTTTTGCGAGCTTGAGGGCAATAGGACTGTGCCGCCTATCGTTCGCGTACAACAGCACTCGCTCCCTAGCCTCCGCGCTCAGGAAGAGACTGCGCGCAGCTTGCTCGTACACCTCTTCCTGCAACTGACAGGCAGAAGGCGGGGGAACATCGGAGGGCATGGGCCATTGATGCATGGGCTGGATAAGCTCCGGGCGGTGGAAAGAGCAGTGCATCGCAAAGATGCAGGAACCGGACTGGACGGCCTTGACTGAGCAGACGGTGTAGCTGCGTCCTGGAGGGAGTTAGAAGGCGATACGTCGAGGGAGGGAGACACACCTTTGCGCAGCGTCTCGACGTGATACACGATAGGCACGCTCGCGTCCGCGCTGTATAGGAAGTAACACTACCTTGCTCAGTCCCAGTCTGCACCACCCAACCCAACACTTACATGCAACGACTACCCTCAATCAGTTCTCGCACTGTAAAAAGCGGGAAAATGGGCTCACATGGACACTGTAAGCCGGATCGACAGTATTTGTCGCACTCAACAACGCTTGGGAGATGACCTGCCCCCCGAACACGCCCCTGGCCCTCGACGGTAACCAAAGCGATCTAGACCTGAACCTACATAGAGTCAGTAACCCGCGGAGGGAAGGACTGTAGTGAGGAAGGGAGAGAAGGAGGGGACGAACAGGTTTTGTTCCAGCCGCTCTAGGTCTAAGGAAGCGGTGATGAGCTCGTGTTCTGCGCTGTCTTTTTCGGGTGCGTCCATCGTCTCGACTTTCTGCTGCAAGTCTGGTTTGTCAGACACAGTACAAGAAATACTTGTGGTTGGAATGGCAGCGGAAAGATTGGATTAGTGGAAAGGCGAGGTTAAGGATAAGAGAAGAGAACAAGTTGAAAGTGCTTGGATATTGATATTAATATTGACGCCAAGTGACCGGGTATTGCTCAGGGTTCCCCCGATGCGGGGATTCACGTGCTTCAAAGCTTCTACTGTTAATTCCCCCGATGATCGCTTCTACAAAGCCTTGTGCCCAGCACGCGTCCTATTGGGGGCAACCAGTGTCCGAAACAATAACAAAATCTACATCACATCACATCGTCATCATTTTCTCTTTAGCTCTAAGTCCGTCCATCCCCTCCCACAGCTTTCCTACAGTCTGCATCCCCTGCTTCCTCTCCTCTTCAAACTCTGTCATTCCCCACCCTCCATCCTCGCTCGCTCTCTCAATTTCTTCCCCCCACTCGCCCTTCAGCACCTTCCCCACCTTCCCCTCCTTCCTCAGCAACTCCTTCCTGTGCCAGCGTGCCCAGCCTATCTCACTCGTTCCCCCAAATCCAGCTAGGGAGAGCACCACAGTAGGGGGAACAGTCAACCGTCGGTTCTTGAAACAGTACCGGGAGACAGCAACGCAGTGGAGCGTAGAGCCCTCTGGAAGGAGATCGGCGGGGAGCGGAGGAGGGGGGGATCTAAGAGCTGGAGGTTCCTTCGGATAGGAGATGAAGTACGTTACGAGGTAGATCTGTGCTTATCAGCTCAGCACAGGGGGAGGCGCGGCAGACGTACCCATTTCTGATCCCATCCTCCTATCGTCGTGCGCATCTCGTACCGCGCCATAATAGGGATCTCTTTGAAAAATGCATAATGGCCCCCTCCGAGGGCTGTCACCCCCTTCTCCGCATAAAACGCGACCACATACTTCATGAGAAACTGGAATCGGACAATATCCAGCGTCTTGGCATAACTGCTATTGCTCAGATGGCCAAACATGTCGCTGTCGTCAAGCGTTGCGAGACCGGACATGACGTGCAGGGAGTTGAAGGGAGATTGGCCGATAGGGGATCGGAGTTCCGTATATCGCTTGGTGTTCATGTATAGGAGGCGCTTGAACTGCCACCACCAGACATGGGCCCAGAGACGGACTGCAAGCGTCAGTGGACGATTGATGGAACATGAAGAACGTACTGTGCCACATTCCTGGAAAGCTGCGCGCGTTCAGGACGAGCAGGATGATGGCGCCGTACTTGACGAGCTTCCCGAGTGCACTTAGGCTCGGTAAGCCGGGAAGATATCGGAGCAGTGTGTCGAGCATTTTATTGAGCTGAGAGAGCCCGAGACGGGGATGAGAGCGAAGAGTGAGGGAGGGCATGGTTTGAATTATGCTTTGTGGTTGATGGATGATAAGAATATAATTGTAAGAATATTGGAGGGGATGAGGTTGCTGGTAGCGAGATCATAATATGAATCTTTGACCAAATGATCGATGTTCATAAAGCCGAGGAGCACGGTGAAACACTTGGAGAACACAGTAAATGCAGAGGATAAAAGGGCGCACCGTGCCGACCATGCCGACTATAACATCCGAATTTGGTAACCACGAGTCAGAAGAGAAGCATACCTGGCACTGCCACATGGCCTGTCTTTTGGGCATCAGCATCAGAAAATTCCTCAACAATCGCATACTAAACATCCACTCGGGAGACTGCGGATCTCTCAATCCTGGCTAAACTACACTTGCATGCAAAATCAGCTCTTATCTTTTGTTCATCATTTGCTAGCAAGGGACAATCCGAATACTGGCTCATACGTCAGGGACGATGTTGAACAGAAAAATCACATGCAAGGGTATTACAACCGGACTGCATCGTTTCACTCACTTTGTCAGTCCAGTACACGCACTCAATTCCCTCCCAACTAGGCATATGACCGTTTCCTGCTCCGTCGATTGATCCCGCGAACAGTACTCTAGTACTGGGCTTTTTGTCATCCGGGCGGGCGGTGCACAATTGACTGATCGTGATGGCTGTTTACCGTATAAATACCGGAATACACCAGTCAGACGGGGGGCTACATATCTCAGAGTGGGGTCGCTTGCTGCTTGGTCGCGCTTTCCTCTTTGTCTAATAGTACGGTCTGTGGGTTCTATCGAGTCGACGATTGATGGAAATGGTGACACTGCTGGATCTCCTGCCCTCGCTGGGGACAGTACTCAAGTACTTCTTCATCCTCCTGCTGGCGGTCAACATCCGTTCCTTCCCACTAATGTGGCACAGTACGTCCATCCCTTTGCGCTCCACCGCTACTTACGCCCTATGCCCTCCCCCCCGGCAGTCCGAACCCTGTTCGAATCCAACTGGCTCGCGCATTTGCGCCGCTTCCTGTCCGGGAATCCTCAAAAGTTCCTCGAAGCCAACAGTCCAATCGGCGTCTCTCCCTTCTCCTGCCTTCATGTAATGCAAGGACTCGCAACCCCCGACGACTGCGACATGTTCGGGCACATGAGCAATAGCAGTTATGCCAAGACGCTCGATATAATGCGCATGCAGTTTGGCGCGGATTTCTTCCTGACCTGGTTTTCCTCGTATAAGGGAACCTGCCCTATGGGGGCTGCCGACTATTCCTTCATAAAGGAGATCCCGATTATGGGAAGGTATGAGATCAGGAGCACAATAGGAGGCTGGGATCATAAATGGGTTAGCGCCCCTTCCTGAGCAGGAACTACCGCCTGACGACTGATGGAGCAGCTATGCGTCGTATCATACTTCGTCTCCTACCCCAAAATACGCCAATCCGGCTCTCCGGAGCAAGTCCTCACCCCTCCCGCGCCGCTGCCTGCTGCTCTCTTCCCTCCTAACGCGATCCTGCACACCGT
>NW_024467200.1:1175016-1179488 GCF_000292625.1 Dacryopinax primogenitus
TGGGTTAGCGCCCCTTCCTGAGCAGGAACTACCGCCTGACGACTGATGGAGCAGCTATGCGTCGTATCATACTTCGTCTCCTACCCCAAAATACGCCAATCCGGCTCTCCGGAGCAAGTCCTCACCCCTCCCGCGCCGCTGCCTGCTGCTCTCTTCCCTCCTAACGCGATCCTGCACACCGTGTGCATCTCCCGCATGTGCTTCAAACAACGCCGCCTGACTGTTCCGCCGGCAATAGCGATGTCCCTTTCGGGGATGGGCGGTTCGGAGTCCCTAGGTCGGGTGAGGTGGGAGCGTGTGCAGCTGCTGAATGCTGAGGGGAGAATGAAGAAGATGCTTCGGACTGGGGAATGGAAGGACGAGCTTTGTCGGCCGGGGAAGGAGGGTGGCTGGGGGATGGATGAAATGGAAGAGGAGAGGAAGATGGGGATGGAGGCTTGTGGAAAGACTTATGCGGGGATGGAGTTGCTTAGGCCTGTAGTGGAGGTGTAGGGGGGCAGGTAATGGTCGGACGGGAGGGCTTAGATGTACTTTTGTTGCGGTGCTGTTTGTGTAAGAGATTGTGTAGACCCCGGCATGTCAGAGTATTGGTTGGTTTGGATTGGTTTGAGAACCTTGAGCAACTGCAGATAGATAATTTGCGCAAGAAAAACTCTACAAAATCAACATTTCCCCTTGGCTGCAGAAGGTTGGTATACTTGAGACCATGCAGGGCTCTCAGGTGTCAGGGGACATCTGTAAAAATGTTGAACAATGATCATGAGCTGCAACCATTGAACACCTCAATACTGTATGTGTTGTATCATGGATAGTAATAGACACTCATGCAAACACCCCAGAAGTGAGCAGCTGACCAGAGGGAATATCAGAACAGTACACTGCTGAACTTAATTAACATCAATTATCAGTTTGTGGGTCAAATCAGTTCACAGGTCACTTTTTGAGACCCATAGACATGCTAGATCCTGTCAATCAGAGCTATTATTCAATGGGATATCAGTAAAGACATCCTCTGAGCAGGTGTGAGGGCAACATGATCCAGCAAGGCTGACAATCAAGAACTCTGAACAGAGAATAGAAGAGATCAAAAGGAGATCTGGGAGAATTGACAGATCATCCAGAAAGTTGGGGGGGTTTCAGGGTTTAGTGAGGATCAAAGCAGAGGTTTTGAAGTCAGATAAATTCCAGACAGTTAAGCAGAGGCCAAAGAGTCAAGAAGTATCCGAGAGCAACAGAAAGCTATTGAATCTATATGAATTGTGAGGGCACACAGTCAAGCAAGGCTGCCAACTATAACCTGACAAGATGATGAGATTGACAGTAAGACTGAACACCCTATATCAACAGGGGTATCAGTGGATATCAGAGTAGACTTGAGAGGATTTGGACAGGAAAGCAGAAATCAGTAGAGTTCAGGAAGAGCTTCGATGAGGTGAGATGACTAGGCCTATCTCTACAAGACTGTGGAGATTCCTCAGAGATTGGATCTAAGGAGAGTAGTACTACCCTGCTACTGCTTATATACTCATAGGGCATGGTCTGTGCACATGGAAGTATAATCAAAAATTTACCTCAATTAGGGCCAGCTTCACTGATTCATGCAAGTTGGCATCCATCGGTCCTTGTGTCAGGTATTCAGAGCTGGCTCAGTGTGGAGACCCTAGCCTGTGTTGTCAAAGTCTGATAGTCACCAAGTGGATCAAATTGAGCTCAAATGTTCTGAATGTGCAGTCAAAACTTGGAGTCCCCTGACATGAATGGATGACTAGAAATGCTTGATCATGGCAATTTCTCAAAGAGATCACATCTAAAGGGAAGTGGCAATGGGCAGAGGCAGGATTATATACTAGAGGGGTGGAAGTAATGTGGAAGCAAAGAAAGTGGCTTGGGAACTGTACAGCTACCAATCATTCTTTCAGGAGTCTTCAGCATGCAGATCAAGGGTGGTTGGGTGTTTCAAGTAGGGATTAGTGAGTCAGAAGGTTTCGGAGGATTCAGGGGTTTGAGATGTGTGCCTTGGTTGAAATGGGATTGAATGTGAGTCAATAGTGGGTCAAAATTAGGTGTCCCCTGACACTGTATATTCAATGCAAAATCCTGTACACCTTGAACATTAGACTCAAAGTGGGGTTCAACTCTGTGAGGGCAACATGATCCAACAATCATTGATGATCAAATAACCAAACAGGCAACAAGCAAATCGGAGAGTAGTGAGTTGTACATCAATCAATACCTCAACATTTGTTCACAAATGGAGTGATCAACAGGGGTTTTACAGAGTAAGTGGTGATCAGCAGCTGACAGGCATAATTGTGTGTGTGTCATGTGCATGTTTGGAATGATTAAAGCTTCGGATTTAGAGCCTAATGACCTTGGACCATAGGGTTCCTAAGAGATCAGCTCTAAGGAGCTACAGTGGTTGTACTAAATACTACTAGGCATGGAAGCAAAAATGGAAGCAAAGCCATATGGCTGACTGTATAGTGATTTAGGGCAGGCTTTGTATGGTGTCATGTCTAACACAGGGTACAATCAACAATCAGGAGTTACCTGGTTTCATGGTTTGGGTGTTCAGTTGTTGTTCAGGACATTTTGGCAGTTATTGCTTAGATTGATGTTGATTGCTGTCATGTCTGGCCAAATTTGGGAACATCCCCTGACATCACCCCCCTCTTAAGAGTTGTTGTCCTCAATGACATATCATCTTGTTGTCCTGTGTATCATCCCTGTGTCCAGTCGAAGAGCACACAATTTGTCTCAGTGTAATTCTGTCAGGGCACACAATACCAGACATGAGGCTGCCATCAATACAACTGGAAAGGGTCAATAGAGGATGTGTAAAGGGTTGAGAGAGTGAGACCACCAGGCCAAGATATTGCAAGACCAGGCTGGCAGATATTGTCAAGTAACAGTGGTGTCAACAGAGGTCGAGAGAAGTATCAAGAGGAGCACTAGGATATCAAGAGCACAAGCTGACAGTATTGCCCAGTTTGCTCAAGTAGATAAGTTCAATGAGATACCAATACCTAGTTCAACTACACAAGTATTGTGGAAGATCCTAAGAGATCAGATCTCATGACAACATGATGAAAGGGGACAAGACTATCTATGATAGCCACAGAAGTAAACTAAAGAAGGTGGCTGAGAACTGTACAGCAGGGATTACCTTAGGGCAGGGTCCTAGGGACTTAGAGGATTTTGACTCAGCCATTGATATCACATGAGATGGTTGAGATGTTTCTCTTGGTCCTTTGATCTGTATCATGGGTTCGAGATGATCATGATATTTAGGTGATCCCTGACAAATTCTCTCGTGATTGGAATCAGAGTTGGTCAAAATAATCCATATGTGCAATATGTCTAGGTGCTTCTGAGTGTTGTCAATGGAATTTGCAGACAGCTTGTCATGCACCTTCAAGGTTTCTGGGTGGTTCCCATGTGTTTTCTGTGTTTGAGTAGCCTTTCCATTTGACAAGGTATTCAAATTGGCCATTCTTTCATAGATGACTGTTCTCAATCCATTCAACTTCCCAAACATTTTCACCATCTACATCCAGTTCAGGTGGCAGAGGTGATATTTCTTCACATCCAGGTATGTCACTGTCATGATAGGGTCATAATTTGGAAACATTGAATACTGGGTGTAGTCACCACAAATCAGGAAGTTCAATCTCATACACATTGTTGTTGATCTTATGTGTGATCACAAATGGTCCAAACCATTTGTCATCCAATTTCTTTGCTGGTCGTTTCATTTTGATGTCTTTGGCATTGAGCCATACCTTGTCTCCTATGTTGTATATTATTGTGGTTTGTCAGTGTCAATCATAGAATTGGGCCATGTCGTCTGCTGCTTTTGTCAATGCAGCCTTGCATTCATTTTTGATTTGCTGCATTGTTCCTGTGAATTCTTTGACTCCTGCAATTGTGACCTCCCATATTGGTTCAATGCCCATTTGTGGGTTACATCCTGTGTTGGCCATGAATGGTGAGTGTTGCATTCCAGCATGTATACAATTGTTGTATGCAAATTCAGTGCATGCAAGCCAATTGGCCCAATCATCTTGTCAATGATTTACAAAGAGTCAGAGATACTGTTCCAGTTCCTGGTTGACATGTTTGGTCTGTCCATCACTCTGTGGATGGTATGCTGTTGATGCCAATATTTTGATGCCTAAGAGAACGTTGAGTTCATGCATGTATTTCAATATGAATTGTGTTCCACAATTGCTGATGATCTTGTGAGGCAGTCCATGATTTTGCCATACATTGTCACAAAAGAGATGTGTGATTCCTGCCAATGTTACTTCACTTTGTGTTGCTGCAAAGTGAGTATGTTTGGTGAGTCAATTGATGGCAACAAATATTGCATCATATCCTTCACTTGCCAGGAGTTGCATTATGAGGTCAACTGTAATGATTTCCAATTGTGCATTTGGGATCTGTTAGGGCAACACAGGCTGACTAAGTCT
>NW_024467200.1:1179805-1190036 GCF_000292625.1 Dacryopinax primogenitus
TTAGGGCAACACAGGCTGACTAAGTCTGCTCACCTAAGAGTGCCAAGAGTCTAAGCAGGCAACAAGGAAGTGGAGTAGACCTGATGACTAAGACCTATCTACAGTATAGGTACCTGTGGATGATCCTAAGAGACCAAGTCTGAAGAGACAGTCCCCAGGCAGAGTAGGCCTTATATTTATACCTCTGTGGTGGAACCTGCTAGAACATCTTGCTTACTCAGTCTAGTCAGGTGATCAGGTCATATGACCAAGGATGAGGTCATATGAGGTCATGCACAGCCATACACAGCAGGTCACCTGACCATCCAATCCTTCCAGCAGGTTCCAGCACATGCCAAGGTATACCAGCTACTTCCATGTCATAAAGGCTTAGTCATGTCTCTTGACCAAGCAATGAGCTGGTGCCCTGACTGTCCCCAGCTTCCCTACACCATGGGATGTTGAAAGCCATTGCCCAACAGCAAGATCTGGATCACAAAAGTGTTCCAGATTGAGATTGAGAAGTCAGGCATCACTGTTCTGGCCAAACACTACCAGTGGCTGAATGGATTCCTGTTGTCCCAGCTATGTTGACTGTTTGCCACCCAGTGGCCAAATGCAAAGTGCTATAATGACTTGTGTTCCAAGCCAGATGAAGAGGTGTACACATTCAGTTCACAACTGGGACCTCAGCTTGAGCAGGCGGAGAAGGCTTATGCAAAAGGGGAAGCATATGCCATCAATAACTGGGGCATGAAGTGGGTGGCAAACTGGGTCAGTAGTGCAGTGTCCAAGTACATGACAGCTTGAGCAAGGATGCAATGGTTGTTCCCAACACATATCAATGACAACCACTGGATCCTCATTCATGTTGACTGGCTTTGCAAGTACATCACCATGTACCATTTGTTGAGGATGGGCAGCTGGCATGATCATATTGTGGTATGTTTTTGTCATTGATAGTCTGTATTGCATTCAGCTCACTGGATACATAGAGCATGCAACATGTGGTGGAGTGGATCTAGGAGGTTGCTGCAGAGAAAAGCAAGCCATTCCCTGGTTGGGAAGGATGGAAAGGGTGTAATGCCGAGGTGAGCTTGATGGGATGGTCATTGGAGACCTGGAGTCTAACAGCAGGTCAGGTTCCATTGCAGACAAATGGAAGTGATTGTGGTCTGTCCGTCACCACACATGCATGTGCGATTGCCTGAGGCTACACCCATTCAACCATGATAACAGCTGACATGGCAAAATGGTGCAAATGGCTGCTGCAGCATTTGGAGTCTTTGCTGGATGCCCTGGCACTTAAAAAGCTGAGGGGAAGGTTGCTGCTCCTCTCTTAATGGTCCTTGTTTCATTTGCTGCTTTCTCTCCTCATGTTTAGTAGTTGCTTTATGTGTCTGTTGTATGACTGTGATCTTTCCTCTTCCCATCTTGGTATGTTGATTATGTAGGTGTGTACTGATTGGGTTGGATGGATTTAATGGGTGAGCAATGTCGCACAACCATTTGGTGTCTCATAGGCTGATTTCTGACAGTAGCCTAATATCCACCATGCATAACTTGTAATTCTGTAGATAGTTCTGTGCAATACAAGGGATGGCACACCTTACAATGCAGAGTGCAGACAACTTGCCCATCAACATTGATGGTCAACTGGACTTGCATGAATAGGTGAATGATGTTTCCCAATTTGGGAACCATTAGGCTGATCATGATTGGCCTAGCAGTTTGCTGGGATTGCCAGGAGATCTGCATTCCTGTGTGTCAGTATGTGCAAAATTTTCTGTGCTGTTAAATAAAGACTGGCATCATGTAGTTTCGCACCTTTCCCCCCATCACCTGAGAAATGATCCATGACCATGTGTCCCTTTACCCCCACCCCCTGCCCCAGTTTTCCACTTTGTCAAGATGCCTACATCTCTCATCGCCCAATCACTCATGCAGGATGTCATCAAGCTTAGGAATTCCTGACTGCCAGAAGGGAAGAAGGTGAAGCACATTGGGGCCACAATCTGGTGTTTGGAACCCAGATGTTATGAAGCACTGGTGCCTCTAGTGCATTTGGACAGAAAGGGGGGGAAGCCAGAGAAGTATGGGGTTGTATACACCCTCATAAGTTCTGCACCCTGTAGTTCAAACTACACTGACATTGTTCATGCAGTGTCATAACCCAAAGAGCTTCTGATTTCATACCCAGAGGCTGCACCCAGATGACAACATCAAACTCTAGCACATGGTTGACAAAGCCCAGGCACAATGGAGTTCAAGCCCAGTAGGCTCAAGTCAACCAGCAAATGGTCCCCAAAAGGGAGGACCCAAGTGTCCCCTCTGCAAGGGACTGGGTTGCCAAGCTTGCCACAAGAAATGGTGTGCCCAGTGCTGCAGGGATGAGAAAAAGTCCAAAGAGTTTGGTCACAGCGCAGCGGGCTGCCCTGTCCACAAGCCTAAGGCAGAAAAGACCAAAGGAGGCAGGGAAGCAAGAGAAGTCAATGGGTTGGATGAATGGGAGGATGGGGAGAACAGAGGAGATAGGGAAGGGATGGAAGATGAAGTGTTGGAGGTTGGGCAGAGGGATGGGATGGCAGATCAATCAGCCTGGGGGCAGGCAGGGCAGGTCACAGCTCCAGGTGAGACAGCAGGAGGAAAAGGGAAGGGCAAGCAGATTGAAAGGGGGGGCACACCAAGGCATTCGAGCAGAATGTCAAAGTCAGCACGACAGCTGGACTATCAACGCAAGCCTTCCATGGTCCATCCCCACATGGGCTGTACCATGAAATGGATGGCAGATGGGCAGCTACTCTGGAATGCTGATGGCATGCAATGGAGATGGAGAAGATGCTAGAGATGGCATTTGGACTGATTGTGCTCACCTCAGTAAGCAGCTAACTACTAACACAATGACTTTTCTCTAACTCCCACTTAAGACGCAGGTCCACCAGTTCTCCCTGCAAGTGTCTCCTGCTGCAGGGAAGCTGTGGACAAGGATGAGCCAATGGCCCAGTCATGTGGGCTTGGAGCTGAGCTCTGACCTCAGGATGAAGTTTGAGAATGTCACCTACACAAAGTTCTTTGAATTGCAGCAGGGGATGTGGATCTGTCAGGGAAGGGAGGGTCTGGTGCAGGTCAGAAAGGATGAGTCATTGATCTGCCTGCTGGGTGGAGTGAATGAGGATGGGCCCCAGGTAGTCAAAGAACTGGGCAGGGCACTGCCTGTTGTGGTTCGAGACCATAAGCAAGGATCAAAGCATCCCCTGGTGTAGACTCTGTCCCCACTCCTCCCACTGTTGTCGCCTCCAACTGGTAACTTTGTGATGCCTACTCCCCAAAGGTCATCCCAGAGGAGACAACCGGCCATAAACAATGCATCCCCAGCTCCTGTACACCTGCAGAATGCCAAACCTGGGCCCAGGATGGTGGAGGATGTGAAGACAGTGGAGGATGTGAAGCTGAGCAACCCTAAGCATCCATGCTGGGGTAGCAGAGTGGTTACACTTGATGCCAATGATTTGCCAGATGTGGAGGACATGATCAATGGCATTGAAGCAGCCATGCTGACAGCAATGGACTGGGAAGGCACCATCAACCTGACTTTGCCACTGCCAGAGCCTGTGCCCATCATTGTCAAGCTGCCATCCTCCCCTGCCTGACTTCTGCTCCTGGAGGTGCTGGACAAGACGTGGCCTGGGTTGTGGACTTTTAATGAAGTCATGCATGACATCACCCACATCCATAGCTATATGGACAAGGCTACACCAGGCCATGTTCTTTGGGGGCAAGCCTTCAAGGAGGTGTATGGAATCAAGGGAAAGTACAAAACTTGGTATGAACATGCCAAGTTGTTGGAGTCCACCAGCCTGAAGAAGCTCATCAAAAGGTTCAGTGAATGGCCAGGGAGTACATGGGTGAGGTTCCAGCTGCATGCCTGGAGGAAGAATGACAGATGTCTGAAGGATGGCAAGGTGGAGATGGATGAGCGGGCTTGGTGGGTGGAGTTGGATGAAGAGGGAGAGTAAGAGAAGGGCCATGAACTGTAGTCATTGGTGAATTGACTGTGTAGAAATACAATAGATGAGCTTGGAGGTGATGTCCTCCAAGTCCTTTGTTTTTCTTGTTTTTGTGTAGTAGTATCAATTAATAATTATACAACATCTAGATAGAGCACTAACTAATTGTATCTATCAGACTTATGTGTTTGGTGTTAGGCAGCACTGGCTATTGAATTGCTGAGCAATGTACCCTGCCCTGCCTGCTTGACATGGAGCAGGATTAAATTACTAAGCTTAGGACCCTGACATCTGTATCCAGAGTCCAGAGTCCAGACATGCCCCAAAACCTGGATGCCCTCCTATGAGTTTCCTATCACTGCCACAGAGAGCACAAACCAATCTGCAGCACATGTGAAGAAGAGGGGCATTTAGGGCAATTGCCCCCACAGGGGCATTGTAGAAAGGGTGTCTCCACAGAGGGGGCACTGGAGGAAATTGCTCCAAATCAATTGGAAATTGGGCAAGGCTGAAATGAATCAATGCCCAAAGACCTGTGTGAATGATGTGTACTCTACACCTCCTGTCAGGGCACACCATTGAGCAGAGGCCAAACACAAAGGTTTTGGGCAAAGCTGCAACCTATTGGGGTGACCTGACTGCCAAACAACCACTAATCATCTGAAAGCCCAACATCAGACCTCTTGGTGGTCCTTGCATGCCTGCTTTGGGATCTCTCATGGTATTGGCCATGTCAGCCACATGGAGTAGTGAGGGTGGTATGGGAAGAGGGTTGATAATCCCAATACATCCACAATCGACCCTGCTCAGCTTGTTGCACAAGTCAGTATGGGAGAATCAGAAATGGTAGTAGGGGGGGGGTGCTGTAGTCAACCAGTATCAAGGTTGAATCACAAGGTATGGGAAGTCATAGATGACCAATTGTGTTGACATTAGACTCAACCAGGACAAAGCCATGCCTTCAGAAGTCAGTGGAGGTATTGCACATGTATTGGTGGGAGGGGATGGGATCTCAATGGTAACCCTTCATTGATCAGGCAGAATCAAGGGGATGTCAGATGGGGAGGAGTCCAGAGTTGCCTGTCACTCAGACTTGGGCAGCATAGTGCAATGCCAGCAGAATTGGTATGGACATTGGGCAATTGAGGTGAGCCATCAGGGGTGTAGTCAGGGTTTTGGTTTCTTGTAGATGGGAACCTTGCCAAAAGAAGGGGTGTTGGGCTCACCTCATGAGCTTTCATAGAGATCGAGCACAGGTCAGACCTCTCAGCTCTAGGAGAGTGGCCTATCAGCAGAGACTTTGGATACATTGGCACCAGTCATCTGGAAGTCAACAGTCTCAGCTGGAGCACCAGCCTTTGGAGGGTACAATGAAGAGTCGGGGTGTGTTGCCAGATTATTGAGTACCTTGATCTTACTACCTGAGGTCAATCAACATGATCATGAACAGTTCACCTCCTTTGAGGGAAATCAGTGTTTTGGGTTGTACTAGGCAGTGGGATTCCTGAGAGACCAAATCTGAGGCCTCTGTGCCCTCAGACTGGGGCCTACATATACATGCCAGAGGAAACAAAAGGAAGCAATAGACTGTGGCTGAGAAACTGTACTTGTCCATTTTACCTCAGGGCAGACCTTGTGACCGAAGGTCTCCTGATCATGGACAAAGTCTCCTGATCTCCACACTAGGGTTCACCACTTCTTGATTGTCAGCCAAAGCCTGGCCAAAACATGCTTTGAGATCCAATCTGATCCCAATCACCTGTTCTTGAGTTATAGGCACTTTGAGTAGGTAGCCAAAATTGCTGAAGGGTGGCTACTTGTCTCCAATCTGTCGAAAGCCTTGCTGGGGCCCATGACCAAGGCCTACAAATAGTCAAACATAATTGATAGGCTGGCCCAAAAAGTGTCCGAACTCCAACCCCCTATGCCTTAGGCCCCAAAGTCCTTTGGGTGTCCTAGCAACTTGATGAAAGGGGTCAAAACTCTAGTCAACATGACTGACAGTCTTGAGCAAATGTGCGACTTGAGTGTTCAGTCCTTGTGAAAGGTGAATGATCACCAATAGCCTTGCCATCTATCCCAGATGGGGAGAGAGGCCTGTCAGAAGGGGCTTCTCACATCTGACAGCCTTGAATGAGGGGTTGAAAGTGTCAAAACAGTGGCATTCGGGCCAAATCAAGGTTTGCATAGGAGTTCACAGAGGTTGGACCCTGACACCTTCCAATGAGGCATCAGGAGAAGGTCTGCTGGAGGGGGAGTTGACTGTAGTGGCTAGTACTTTGCAGTAGTAGACTCAAAGTATGACTGAGGCCAAATCAAAGGTAGACTCTAAGGGTATAGCAACACTGAGGTCAATTCAAGAATCCAATATGTGTTCTGAGTTAAGATGCAGCAATCCAAAGAGAGTCAGGATGAGCAGAGTCAGTGCAAGAACTCCAAGGGCTAAGAAGGAGTGTGTTGTTCTAAGGTTGAGTCTTCAAATTGAGAATCAGAACAAGTTAGATAGGGGATAGAGTAGGGAGTGACTGTAGAGTAAAGCAGTAGCTATTAGGTGTAAGTTAAACATCACCCAACTTGAATGAGTGAGAGTAGAGAGTAAGAGAGAGAGGAGTCTGAGCATCCCTATCTGAAGTACCCAAATCCTCCTATATATGTTCAGAGAGGTTCAGACCTTTGGACTACTACTAATCTATACCTACTCTATATTACCTAATGCTATGTCTAGGGTCCACTTCCTGCCTCCAATAGTCCAGTCTGGCCAAGTTTGACATGTCATTCAAAGGGGTGTTCAAAGGTCGGATCTGAGCTCAAAATTTGGATGTGCAGCACAGATGTCCAAAGGCCCCAATCTCAGCAAGAGGCTGGAGAGAGAGAGGCAAATTGAAAATTGCAAAATTATCAAATCCTGATGCAGGTTTTGACATTGGTGATCAGCTATTCATGTATCTTATTGAAGACACAAGGGAAGAGATTTGGGCAACTAAAAGTGTGTCAGCCTGATTGGCATCTGAATAGGCCCAAGATCAAAAGACTGAGAAGACATTTGAGTAACTGGTGCCCAAAGAATACCAAAGCTATCAAGATGTGTTCTTGAAGACTTCATTGGACTGATTACCTGATGTTCAGCCATGGGATCATGCAATCAAGCTGAAACCAGGATCTGAACCCTGAAGCTCAAAGGTGTACCCACTTTTGCTAGTCAAACAGAAGCAACTTGATGACTTCCTACATGAAAACCTCAACTCTGGCCAAATCTGCTCTTCAAAATGGCTGATGGGGTCTCCAGTGTTTTTTGTGAAGAAGAAGGATGGTTCACTTCAACTGGTACAAGACCATTGATGGCTCAATGAAATGATGATTAAGAATTGATACCCCATTCCCCTTGTTTCAGACCTGGTGAACAAACTCCAAAATGCCCAATTCTTCATGAAATTGGATATTTGGTGGGGCTACAACAAATTCATATTAAAGAAGGTGATGCTGCCTTTTGGACAAATCAGGGCCTATTTGAACCTCTTGTGATGTTCTTCAGATTGGTGAACAGCCTAAGCATTTTTCAGACAATGATGAATGATGTGTTTTGAGAACTAATCAATTGAGGAGTTGTGGTTGTCTACATGGATAACATCCTGATATTCACAAAGGATCTTGCCAAACACCATGAAGTCATCTGACAAGTCCTGGAAATTCTCCAAACTCACCAACTGTACCTCAAACCAGAGAAATGTGACTTTGTTCATAACCAAATTGAATATCTCAGCTTGATCATTCAGGAAGGATTTGTTGAAATGGATCCAGTCAAGATTGAAGGTGTTTTGAAATGGCTGAACCCAATGAATGTGACTGAAATCCAGAGTTTCATTGGTTTCTGCAATTTCTATTGTTGATTCATCCATGAGTTTTCAAAATCAGCCTGACCACTCCACAAACTCACTAAGAAGAATGTGAAATGGTATTAGGGCCCAATCAAACAGGCAGCTTTTGATGAATTGAAGTCAAAAATCATGAAGGCTCCAATCTTGATGCTGGCCAAGGACAACTGACCATTTCAAATTGATGCTGATGCATCTGACTATGCAATTGGTGCTGTACCATCTCAAATTGGTGATGATGAAAAGTGGCATCCTATTGCATTCCTTTCAAGAAGTCTGACACCTACCAAACAGAACTGCAAAATCCATGATAAGGAACTTCTGGCAGTCATTTGATCACTTGAAGAATGGCAACACTTCCTTGGAGGGGCTGAACACCCAGTTGAAATCCTGACTGACCACCAAAACCTTGAATACTTCATGACTTCTCAGAAACTAAGCTGAAGACAAGCCCAATAGTCTCTATTCTTATCCTGATTCACATGCACCCTCCAACACAGGCCAGGAAAGCAGAGTAGAAAACCTGATGCATTATTGAGACAGGCCAATCACACTCAAGGGACCCATGATAATGAGAATATCACTCTGCTGAAACCCAAAGTCCTCTCAATTCATGTGAATAACTATGAAGGTGTCATCTTTGAAGGTGAAGATGTTTTGATTCTGTGAGACATTCAATGGATCACCGATTTTGACAATACAGTGGTTCAAGCTCTGAAGGAACTCCAAACCAGTTCCAAAGCAGCTGTTTGAGCAAGTGAGTGGGCTGAAAACCAAGGACTCATCCTATTTTGAGGCAAGGATATGTCCTGAAAGACAAAACACTTTGAAGCAAGATCATGGCCCTCCATCATGATACTTGGAGTTCAGGACACCCTGGTCAGTGAAAAACCCTTGAACTTGTCTCTCAAAACTACTGGTGGCCTGGTATGAGCCAATTTGTGGCTTGATTTGTCCGATCTTGTGACCTCTGCAATTGAACCAAGATTTCCCCCAGGCTGTCCAAGGTAAACTCCCCCCAAACTGGATTCTGAATGATTGATGGGAAATTGTTTCAACTGATCTGATAGTCAGGCTTCCTTCAAGCCTTGGGTTTGATTCAATCTGGGTTGCAGTGGATCAACTAATGAAATGAGCTTGATTTGCCCTGACAAATAAGGAAGTCAACTCTGAAGGCATTGCTCAGCTGTTTTGAGATAATGTCTGGAAGAACCATGGACTACTGAAAGAGGTAATCAGTGATCAAGCAGGGCAATTCATATCCAAATTCATGCATGAACTATACTGATTGCTCAATGTCAAGATCACAGCTTCCACAGCATATCGACCCTCAACCAATGGGCAAACCAAAAGGATCAACCAAGAGTTTGAACAATACCTTTAGATTTTTGTGAATGATTGGCAGGATGATTGGGCAGATTGGCTTGCTCTTGCAGAGTTTTCATACAATAATCAAGTTTCCTTGGTAACTTGGGTCACCCCCTTTATGGCTGATACTAGTTGAAACCCCCAAATGGGTGTTGAACCAAATGTTGAGACCTGAGTTGTTAGTGTCAAAGAATTTGTCACCCAGATGCAGGCACTTCAATCTGAATGTTAGGCAGCCTTGACACAAGCTGCAGATGATATGGCCCAATTCTATGATCAAACCCATGGCAAGACTCCTGAATATGCAAAAGGCACCCAAGTCTGGCTCAATTCAAAGGACATTCACACAAAACATCTGATCAAGAAGCTAGATGATAAATGGTTCAGACCATTTGAGATCCTCAAACAGGTGAAACCAAATGCTCATCAGCTGAAACTCCTGAAATCATTTGCAATTCACCCAGTTTTCAATGTCAGTAAGCTTTGAAAACATGAAGAGAACAATATCCCTGGATGAACAATCCCAAAACCCCTACCTCCCATTATTCATAAGGATGGCTCAAAATTATGGGAAGTCAAATGTATCAAAGACAGCTGATTTCAATATGGAAAGCTGCACTATTGAGTAAAATGGAAAGGATACCCTGCCTCAGAGAACACTTGGGAGCCAAAAGACAACCTTTGGAATGCAAGTTGGGCAGTTTGGGAGTTCCACACCTGATACCCTGAAACACCCAGGGAAATCACCAGAATCAACTTTGCAAACATCCCCTTTCAGCCTCTCAAAAACTTCACAGAACCAAATCAAACCAAGATGACTCTGTTTGACTGGACATTGGGCTGAACAGAACAAATTCGAGTGAAATCACAGGTTTGTTGGGATATCAAACCTTGAAGGGGGGGTGATGTCAGGGTTCACCCAGTTTCAGTGCAAGTTTGATACAATCAACACTGAAAGGCTTACTTCAGGGTGTTAGGGCAACACAGGCTGACTAAGTCTGCTCA
>NW_024467200.1:1194889-1198615 GCF_000292625.1 Dacryopinax primogenitus
GGAGTAGACCTGATGACTAAGACCTATCTACAGTATAGGTATCTGTGGATGATCCTAAGAGACCAAGTCTGAAGAGACAGTCCCAGGCAGAGTAGGCCTTATATTTATACCTCTGTGGTGGAACCTGCTAGAACATCTTGCTTACTCAGCCTAGTCAGGTGATCAGGTCATATGACCAAGGATGAGGTCATATGAGGTCATGCACAGCCATGCACAGCAGGTCACCTGACCATCCAATCCTTCCAGCAGGTTCCAGCACATGCCAAGGTATACCAGCTACTTCCATGTCATAAAGGCTTAGTCATTTCTCTTGACCAACCAATGAGCTGGTGCCCTGACACAGGGTCAGTCTAGCCCAAATCTGTTCTCCTCTCTCCTCTCTCCTCTCTCCCATCTCCCATCTCCCATCTCCCATCTCCCATCTCCCATCTCCCATCTCCCATGTCCCATGTCCCATGTCCCATGTCCCATCTCCCATCTCCCATGTCCCATCTCCCATGTCCCATGTCCCATGTCCCATCTCCCATGTCCCATCTCCCATGTCCCATCTCCCATGTCCCATCTCCCATGTCCCATCTCCTGTTTCCCATGTCCCATGTCCTGTTGAACAACCCCACCTCTGGTGGGGTGTGTCAGGCTGGTATTCCCACAGTTATTTTGGGCCCTTAGAGACTGTTATGCAGCACTACAGACCCTTGCCACATGGACAACACACCCCAGCAATGAGCCTCAGCCCTCCAGATATTTGGCATGACAAGTATGGGTTTCCTCTGCAATGGGATTGACCACATGGATATTTGGCATGCCAATGCCTGCCTTGGTGAGGTATCCAGAGACTGGATTAGTATTAAGCACAGCCTAGAGTAGCTAGTATAAGTAGTTTCCAGAAACTCCTGTATCTAGCTTATTGTCAGGGTTTGCCCAGTTTCAGTGCAAATTTGATACAATCAACACCAAAAGGCTTACTTCAGCCTCAGTATAGCCCAAAGCCACCGACCCTGAAGCAAAACCACTCGACCTCTTTGAAGCACCACCCTAAACAATGGTAAACTGTACAGTCCCACAGCTACTCTTTTGATTCCATTATACTTCTGTTTTCCTACATGTATATATACCAGCTCTAGGAGCCTTATGCCCCTTAGAGCTGATCTCTCAGGAATTCCACTGTCAGATAGTGACAAACCTAGATTGAACTCTCACCAAACCTCTTTGACTCTCTGATTGGTGTTCAAACCTAGACTTCAACCCCCTCAGACTGTTCATGACTCCACTACACCTCTCTTGTGACTAAAGGCATTTTGGGCTGATTTGATACATTGGCCCTACTGTTGACCACAATTTGAGCTTTTGTGCTCTCCTTGCTGCTTCTTGCTTTTATCGGGCTCCTGATATGAGGATACTTTTGATATCTGGCTGTGTGCCCTGACACTTATTCTGCCCCCCTTTTCCATTAGAGTTATATGGATCTGATTATTCATATATTGGCAGACTTGACTTGATGTACTTGACTTGACTTATTGTGACTTGACTTGATGGACACTGAGCTCCGATTATTGTGAACCAACTTTTGATAGCTCAGCTACAGGCTGACTCCAGTGTTTCTACCAACTTTCCCCTTCTCTCCCCTCTTTCCCTAGCAAGTTCTCACACACCACCCATCGGACTGACTTATTTGGACCCCTTATATTTTGGACACCTTTTGGGTCAGATCACTGTGTCCTGTGTCCTGTGTCCTGTGTCCTGTGTCCTGTGTCCTGTGTCCTGTGTCCTGTGTCCTGTGTCCTGTGTCCCATGTCCTTTGTCCTGTTTCTGTGAGTGCTTTATATAGTAAAGGTCCAGGGTAGAGTATCTATTTGGGTTATAAGTCTTTTCTCAGTCTATGTAGCTCTGTAGTTAATATACATCATGTGTGCTATATCTTGCATGCATGTATTTAATATATTATATGTTGAATATTTGGGGATATGGGTTAGAGGTAGGGTTTAAAAAGGGCCAGGGTTAAGTAACCCTCAGCCTCCTAGGGACCCCGCACTCCCGCAGTGGAAGCAGATTTAGTTCCACTTCCAGTTTTGGACTTAGGGTCCGGATTTACTTCCTTGGTGCCACGCGAACCACGTGCTCTTCGCGCGTGGCTTTTCCCCCGGCTTCTTGCCATTTGCTTCACTATATAGGATTGGTACCGATGAAGAAGCGTCCGCCGGTATCCGGCTAGGACGGAGTTATGATATACAGTCTAGTATATCCGAGTCAGAAGCATACACTGCACTGCCACAGGGTTCCTTCTTTTGGTATCAGAGCATGTTTGACAACTAAACGTCCACTCGAGACATTGCGGATCTCTCGGTAAACTACATGCAAGATCACTTCTTTTTTTTTTAAAAAAAAAAGATATCATTTGCTAGCAAGGAACATTCCTAATATTGGCTCGTTTGTCAGGGGCGAAGTTGGTCGGAGATATCATATGCATGCATATCACAGTCGAACTGCACTCACTCTGTCAGTCAAATACACACACTCAATTCCCTCCCAACTCACCACGTTTTGCACCTCCCTTTCTTGGGTTAAGAAAGGAGGTTTAAATAATCAACCTTTCTTGACTTTTCAAGCCGGAGCACGATTTGAAACTTGTGATTGACTGAGCGGACGCAAAAAGGTGCTTCTTCACCGGTTTTGACCCAATAAATTAATATTGGGCCAAAACGCGGGTAGCCTGCGCGGTTTCACTCACTCAGTTAGACCAATACGCGCACTCAATTCCCTCCCAATTATTGCCTATGTCTATATCCTGCCTAGTCGGTCGTCCCTGATCTGAATTAAGCGGATACTGATCTCTTTGTCATCCTGGCGGTGAACAATACAGTGATGGGTATATCCTCTAGCCGGCATAAATATCGGAATATACCACCCATACCCGGGGGTGTACATATATATAACTGGAGTCATTTGCTCCGCTTGGTCGCGCTTTCCACTTATCCACTAGTACGGTCTCTGGACGATTAACGAAAATAATGACGATGCTGGACCTCCTGCCCTCGCTGGGGACAGTACTCAAGTACTTCTTCATCCTCCTGCTCGCGGTCAACATCCGTTCCTTCCCACTCATGTGGCACAGTACAACCATTCCTTTGCTTTCCACCGCCACTTACGCCCTCTCCCCCCACAGTCCGAGTCTTGTTCGATTCTGACTTTCTCTGGTACTGCCGTCGCTTCCTGTCATGGAATCGCCAAAAGTTTCTCGAAGCAAACAATCCAATCGGCGTCTCTCCCTTCTCCTGCCTTCATGTAATGCAAGGACTCGCAACCCCCGACGACTGCGACATGTTCGGGCACATGAGCAATAGCAGTTATGCCAAGACGCTCGATATAATGCGCATGCAGTTTGGCGCGGATTTCTTCCTGACCTGGTTTTCCTCGTATAAGGGAACCTGCCCTATGGGGGCTGCCGACTATTCCTTCATAAAGGAGATCCCGATTATGGGAAGGTATGAGATCAGGAGCACAATAGGAGGCTGGGATCATAAATGGGTTAGCGCCCCTTCCTGAGCAGGAACTACCGCCTGACGACTGATGGAGCAGCTATGCGTCGTATCATACTTCGTCTCCTACCCCAAAATACGCCAATCCGGCTCTCCGGAGCAAGTCCTCACCCCTCCCGCGCCGCTGCCTGCTGCTCTCTTCCCTCCTAACGCGATCCTGCACACCGTGTGCATCTCCCGCATGTGCTTC
>NW_024467200.1:1198871-1329298 GCF_000292625.1 Dacryopinax primogenitus
CTCCCTTCTCCTGCCTTCATGTAATGCAAGGACTCGCAACCCCCGACGACTGCGACATGTTCGGGCACATGAGCAATAGCAGTTATGCCAAGACGCTCGATATAATGCGCATGCAGTTTGGCGCGGATTTCTTCCTGACCTGGTTTTCCTCGTATAAGGGAACCTGCCCTATGGGGGCTGCCGACTATTCCTTCATAAAGGAGATCCCGATTATGGGAAGGTATGAGATCAGGAGCACAATAGGAGGCTGGGATCATAAATGGGTTAGCGCCCCTTCCTGAGCAGGAACTACCGCCTGACGACTGATGGAGCAGCTATGCGTCGTATCATACTTCGTCTCCTACCCCAAAATACGCCAATCCGGCTCTCCGGAGCAAGTCCTCACCCCTCCCGCGCCGCTGCCTGCTGCTCTCTTCCCTCCTAACGCGATCCTGCACACCGTGTGCATCTCCCGCATGTGCTTCAAACAACGCCGCCTGACTGTTCCGCCGGCAATAGCGATGTCCCTTTCGGGGATGGGCGGTTCGGAGTCCCTAGGTCGGGTGAGGTGGGAGCGTGTGCAGCTGCTGAATGCTGAGGGGAGAATGAAGAAGATGCTTCGGACTGGGGAATGGAAGGACGAGCTTTGTCGGCCGGGGAAGGAGGGTGGCTGGGGGATGGATGAAATGGAAGAGGAGAGGAAGATGGGGATGGAGGCTTGTGGAAAGACTTATGCGGGGATGGAGTTGCTTAGGCCTGTCACGGTATTGGACGTGTAGGGGGCCAGGTAATGGTCAGACTGGAGGGCTCAGATCTACGTATGTCATGGTGGTGAGGACTTGGTACACCCCGAAGTGTGAAAGTATCGGGTGGTTCAAGTTGGTTCCAGGAGCTTGAGCAAATGCAGATAGACAATTTGATCAAGAAACACTCTAATAAAACAACATTTCCTTTTAGGTGGGGAACTTTAGTCTCATTGTTTATTTCTACAAAGCCTCATTTTTACATGAGCACACTTCCTATCTGGGACAACGTTTCTCCTTCTAATTCTGCGTTTGGAAACAATAACAAAATAAACATCTTCATCATTTTCTCTTTTGATCTAAAGCCATCCAACCCCTCCAACAGCTTTCCTACAGGGGGATGGAGTTGCTTAAATCTGTGGCAGAGGCGTGCAGGGAGTGAGGTAGGTGATAGATTGTCGGCAGGGCTCAGATCTACGTTTGTTGTGGTGGCGTTTGTGAAAGAGAAGATTCGGTAGACCCCGACGCGTTCGGCTCAAGTTGGTTCGAGAAGCGTGAGCAATTGCAGAGAGACAATTTGTTCAAGAAACGCTCGAAGAAATCAATATTTCCTCTTGGCTGAGGAAGGTTGGTCCATTTCAGGCGCGTGACCCCTCAAGCGCCCATCCGCGGTCCCTACCTCCAAATTTTGGTACAAACGACCATGGCGACCGAAATTCACGACGCTTATGACTCTGTCCTCATCCTCGACTTCGGTTCTCAGGTGTGCTTTATTCTGGTGGATGTGGAAAGGTTGTTGATTTGTTGGGGGGGGAGACAGTATAGTCATCTGATTACCCGGCGATGCCGCGAGATCAACGTTTATTGCGAGATGTTGCCTTGCACGCAGAAGATGGCCGACCTGGATTGGAAGCCGAAAGGTTCGCAGCGGCTCCTCACAGCCAATACCTGTGCTGATATACATGGGGTACAGGAATCATTCTCTCCGGATCTCCGTTCTCGGTCTACGACGAAGGAGCACCGCGTGTTGATCCCGCCGTATTCGACTACGGCGTGCCGGTGCTTGGTGTCTGCTACGGTCTCCAGGTTCGCTATCCCTTCGAGTGAAGAGTAGGTGCTCATGGAATATCAGGAGATCGCACTGAACCATGGAGGAAAAGTTGACCCTTGCACACATCGCGAGTACGGGTTCGCGACTCTGGAAGTCGTCAAGCTCGGTGCGGGGCACGAGTTGGCCGATAAGCTCTTCGAAGGGATTTGCGGGGAGATGCAGGTGAATTACTGCAATTCAGGCTTACATATGTCATAACGCTGAGTCCTCGAAAGGTGTGGATGTCGCATGGCGACCAGGTCACTGCACTCCCCCCGCACTATAATGTCATCGGAAAAACACCGACCGCGCCGTACGCCGCTATCGCCCACGAGTCCAAGCCGATATTCGGCGTCCAGTTCCATGCGGAAGTCACGCATAGTCCTAGGGGTAAAGAGGTGATCAAGTCCTTCGTGCTGAGTATCTGCAAGTGCAAGCCGAACTGGACGATGGTGCGTCGGATTCTGTTGGTATGGGATGTGAGGTTGACGCGGAGGCAGGAAACATTTATCGATAAGGAGATTGCCCGTATTAGACAGATATGTGGTGAGAAAGGTCGCGTTATTGGTGCTGTGAGCGGGGGGGTGGATAGCTCGGTGGCCGCTAAGCTTATGCATGAGGCGATTGGGGATCGGTGCGCTGCTCCTCATTTTCAATCCGGGATATTATCTCTGATGCATCTTAAGATTTCACGCTGTAATGGTAGACAACGGCGTACTGCGAGAGAACGAGGCTATACAAGTGCACAAGATGCTATTTGAAGACTTGGGTGTCAACCTCACCGTCGTCGACGCTTCCGACCGCTTCCTCACCAAGCTCGAAGGTGTTGAAGATCCCGAACAGAAGCGAAAAATCATCGGAAACATGTTCATCCACGTGTTCGAGGAGGAGGCAGCAAAGATCGAGGCGGCTGCGGAGAAGGAGCTGGAGGAAAACCCGAAAGCGGAGGCGAAGGGGAAGATTGAGTGGCTCTTGCAGGGAACGCTTTACCCTGATGTTATCGAGAGCATCAGCTTCAAAGGACCGAGTGCGACGATCAAGACACATCATAACGTTGGAGGTCTGTTGAAGGACATGAAGCTGAAGTTGATTGAACCCCTGCGCGAGCTTTTCAAGGGTGAGCACTTGTGTATGTGTTTCTGCGCTGGACTGATGATGGCTTGCAGACGAGGTCCGCGCATTAGGCAGACTCCTCGGTATCCCCGCACATCTCGTTGGCCGTCACCCCTTCCCTGGTCCGGGCCTCGCGATCCGCATCCTCGGACCTGTCACTCGCGAGCAGGTCAAAATTGCCCAAAAAGCGGACACGATCTATATCGACGAGATCCGAAGGGCGGGTCTGTATGACCAGATCAGCCAGGCGTTTGCGGTCCTCCTGCCTGTAAAGGCTGTCGGCGTGCAAGGCGATAAGCGGACGTATGATCAGGTCGTCGTCCTCCGCGCGGTGCAGACGGAGGACTTTATGACTGCTGATTGGTATGTGTTCCCGCCCGAGGTGTTGCGGCGTATATCGTCGCGAATCACGAACGAGGTTGCTGGCGTGAACCGCGTCACCTACGATATTTCTTCCAAACCTCCGGGTGTAAGTGTCTGTCTGTTCGTGCTCGCATCATGCTGACCATCCCTTGGTTCAGACTGTCGAATGGCTGTGAATGAACGGACAACAACACTCCTTGAAGTCAGGCACGTCAAGGCACCTAGACAGTCGATAGATCAAGTGCTAGATTATAATGTCGACCAAAGACTTGGTTCCCTATTACATCTCTTTGCATTCTGAGGGGTGATGATATATGTCTAAAAATACAAACATGCACCGGAATGCGAAACATGCTGGATTAACCCACCCTACAAATGTCGCCTTGACCATAAAACTTAGAGGTTGAGATAAACTTAGGAAACGAAATGCCATCATTGCTATTGTTCTAGTTCTGGACTGCGGCAGCCTGCTCTCTGGAGGGCTCCGCGATGACTTCCTCCTCACTCGTCGCTGGCTCTTCGTATGCCAGAGTCTCCTTCCACTTTTCCGTGACCGGTTCGCCCTTGAACACTTCCTGTAGGACCTGGCGGACATCCTCTACATAGACGAATCGGATGCCAGTTTTGACACTCTTTGGCACGTTCTCCTCGATATCAGCCCGATTTGCTGCAGGTGCCAGGATAGTCTTGATGCCCGCACGATGCGCAGCCAGAATTTTCTCTTTCAAACCACCGACAGGCAGAACTTGCCCAACCAAGGATATTTCACCAGTCATCGCTAAGATAGGATCAGTGATGAGGCTCTAAGGGCACATTCAAAACAACAAACCAATATCAGGGTTGATCTTGGTGTTCGTGAATAGCGATACGAAGGCAGATAATATAGCCGTCCCAGCACTCGGGCCTTCCTTGCCAATGCCGCCCTCGGGCATATGCAAATGCACGTCTCTGTCATTCAACCACTGTTCCGAGGGCTCCTTTGTGAGCCCAAGGTCAAAGGCATGGGACTTGACCCAGCTGAGACCGATCTGCGCGCTTTCCCTAATGACTTCGCCCAGCTTGCCGGTAAGTTGCAGCCCACCCTTGCCAGGCATAGACGTTGCCTCGATAGGCATGACCGAGCCAGAGCCGTTTCCGAGGTAGCCAAGACCAGTGCTCACACCCGCAGGCGGTGCTTTGACGTAAAGCCTGTCCTTGTGGTAGATAGGGGGGCCGACATAGTCTTTCAAATTATCGACGCCGATCCGAATGTGCACCGTGTCAGGCACTTTGAGTGGCTTGCGATCTTGTGTCGTGACGATCGCCTTGTGGTGCTCGTGCTGGGGCACAGAGGCCGTGGGGTTGGGCTGTTGTTCGTCAACCGCGGCCGCGTGCTCATCCTTGATTTCCTCTTTGGTGGCCTCTTCCTCAGGTAATGCATCCTCGCCAAGGTCTTGCACGATTTTCAGGGCAGCTTTCCGATAGATCTAGCGCATGTGTAAGCAAACCCGAACATTTACACATGAGGGACAGAACACGCCTTATCAATATGTTTCTTCAAGTTTCGTACTCCACTCTCGCGGCAGTAGTATTTGATCAACGAATCGATCGCCGCAGGCTCCAGGGTGACGTCAACGTCCTTAAGGCCGCTCGCTTCCCTCGCCTGTGGCGCCAGATACTTATCGGCGATGACCGATTTCTCATCCGCGACATATCCAGACACCTCGAGCACCTCCATCCTATCTAATAGAGGAGCCGGTATAGTATCAAGCACATTGGCCGTGCAGACGAACAGAACCCGGGAGAGGTCGACAGGAACGTCCATATAGTGGTCAAGGAAAGCGGTGTTCTGTTCCGGGTCGAGCATCTCGAGGAGGGCACTAGCAGGGTCACCATTGTGTCCACGGCCGATCTTGTCCACCTCGTCGATCAGCACCAGGGGGTTCTCCGTACCGACCCGTTTGAGCGCCTGGATGATCTTGCTCGGAAGAGCGCCCACGTAAGTCCTTCGATGACCCTTGATCTCCGCTACGTCTGTGAGGCCTCCAACCGAAAATCGGAAGAACTGCCTGTTGAGAGCACGCGCAATGGACTTGCCGATACTCGTCTTGCCAACACCGGGCGGGCCGACAAAGCAGATGATCTTGCCTTCCACTGTCCCGCGCAGCTTGCCGACAGCGAGGAACTCCAGGATGCGGGACTTAACGTCCTGCAAACCGTAGTGGTCTTCTTCAAGAACCTTGGTGGCATGCGCGATGGAGTAGTTCTCGATTGAGTGCACACCCCAAGGAATCTACGCAATATCTGACGTCAATCCTCCTTTCTCCTATTCCTAACGATGGAATACGCACCTGAGTAAGCCAATCCAGATAGTTCCGCGTAACATTCGCTTCGCTCGCCGCAGGTTCAAGATGCTGGAGCTTGTTAAGCTCTTCGTCAAACACCTTCCTCACTACTTCAGGCATCTTGAGCTGCTCCGCCCTCTCCTTAAACTTCTCTATAAGCTTATCCTTCCCGTCGCTCTCCATCCCAAGTTCCTTTTTGATCCCCTTGAGCTGCTCCATAAGGAAGTACTCACGTTGACGCTTCTGAATCTTACTCTCCACGTCACGGGAGATCTTGCTCTGTAGCTGGGCGTTCATAAGTTCTTTCTTGAGGACGAGGAGTGCCTTCTGCAGTCGGTCCTCGATGTCCAAACTCTCCAGCACGTCCTGCAGCTCGCCAACCTCCCCAGTAGAGACCGCAGCCGCAAAGTCCGCCAGCTTGTCAGGCTCGTCAAAGATGTTTGTCGACGTCTGAGAGATGGTAAAGTTCGTGATCTGGTCCCGGAAGAGCGGGTTCAGGCCGGCGATCTCCTTGAATACACTTACGAGCTCGGCGACGATCGCTCGGATGGTCTGGTTGGACTTATTATATGGCTGTGCGTACATGTTCTCGACTTTGACGATGGAGATGGCGTAGTCTTTGAGGAACGAGGTCTGCATAGGTGCTGGGAGGGGGAGGTCAGTGGGCGCAAGCGCGGGAAGCATCAAAGAGGACGCACTGGAGATAACGGAGCTGGCGTCGATCGGCCTTGCTTCCTCTTCCTCAATCTTTGCTTCCTGCCCTTCTTCGACAACCGGTTGGACCTTTGCGGCCGGTACACCACCGTGACTGGGCGTGATGAGCTCGGTCATCCTTATCCTCCTATGTGGGTAGAGCACGGCAGTCAAACTCTCCTCTTTCTCCGCACCATCTTTTCCTTCCCCACCAGGAGCGGGGAACACGCTGGTGATCTGAGCAAACACGCCAACTTTGTGCACCGAGTTGATATCCGTGATGACGTCGCTGTCCGCATTCTCGTCTTTGAGCAGGAAGGCGCCCAGGTACGGCTGGCCACGCTTCATCATGTCCTTGATAGCGGCGACGACGGAGGGGTTGCGGACGACGACGGCTTTGTAAAATCCGGGGAATAGTGGGCGACGAGTGATAGGCAGGGCGAGCACTTCGGGGTAGATCTCGGGTACGGTGTTCTTCGTGAGTGCCGACGTCGGGGTGTTTTGTTCAGGCGGAGGAGGGGAAGAGGCCGACGAAGGAGGAGAGTCTTGGGACGAAGATCCAGATCCAGATCCATCAGAGTCGTCCCCCGATCCGCTAGAGGAAGAAGAAGGCGGCGCTCCCTCCCCTTGTCCTCCTTCCGACTCCTCTCCGCTGAGCGAGACATGCTCCTCGCTATCGTCAAGGGATGGTTCGTGGTCTCTCCCTTGAATCTCCCCATCTTCGCTCTCTGCATCTCCTTGCTCTTCCTGGGCAGGCTTGGACTTTCCGTTCCCACGCGCAGAGTTGACCCATCGTGGGTAGTGCCGCACGGCCGATTCTCGTGCGAACACCGGGGTGCAGGAGGTGAGATGCCGACGTCCTTCTGTGAACCCGGAGGCGTGAAGACTGGGGATACGGATGTTAGAAGGACCAGGATCTTGCCAGTGGGAGGAGAGGGTGAGTGTGCGTAGACGTGTCGTGCGAGCAAACGCTCGTGGAGTGGCTGATAGCCAGGACATGACGGTTTGTGAGCTATATGCTGGTAAGGAATGAATCGGAGGAACAAAGGGAGTAAAAAGAGGATAAAGAGAGACGTAAAGAGAGCGAAAGAGGAAGAGCGATTGCCTTTAATCCTCTTAGAGGCAGATCGCCGTTGACTCTGACGATCTCTTGTCTTGTCAGCAGAATATTGCCCGAAAAGGCCGCGTGTGTGCTTCTTCCGTAAGCGCTTATCACCGACACCACCACTTCAGGCACTGCCACTCTGAGCATCCATTCATCAACTTATCTCTTTCCCTTGTAACGACCACTAACTAAAATGTCCACTTCTCTCGTCGTACAAAACTTTGTTCAGCCCGTCGCATACCCCGCCTTACAACCAGGGGAAGATGCAGAAGCGCGTGCCCAAATCATCATGCAGCGCGAGAAGCCGGCGAGGAAACAGGTCAAGCCTGGTCAGGTGGAGAAGAGCATCCCTGAGCAGTCGGGGAAGGAGTACAACATTTGGTATAACAAGTGGGCTGGAGGGGACAGGGAGGACAACTACTCAAAGTGAGCCTCTCTTACATGGTATGGGAGGAGCAACTGCTGACGCGTAGCTAGTAAAACGAAGAGCCAAACACGCTGCCACATCAAGCGCGATTCCGGCTGGACACGGGGTGATATCACCGGCCAGCGCTACCTCTGTCTCTTCTTCTCACGTGGCTGTTGTCCCTACGGGTATGAATGCGCTTATCTCCACCGGCTGCCTTCGGAAGACACTAGCATTCCCGACCCGTCGCTCGACTGTTTTGCACGCAACAAGTTTGCGGATTACAGAGATGACATGGGTGGTGTAGGAAGCTTCAATAGGCAGAATAGGACGCTGTATATCGGCAGGATCAAAGAGACTGGTCCCGGAACGGAAACGGAGGAGATCGTCATTAGGCATTTTAAGGAATGGGGACAGATCGAAAAGGGTAAGTCTTTGTCCCGTAATTCTTTCTGGGGGGGCCTTCGCTGACTCATCTCCCTGTTAGTCCGCGTCCTCCAACACCGTTCCGTCGCATTTGTGACCTATGTCTCCGAGTTCAATGCACAATTTGCAAAAGAGGCAATGGCCTGCCAATCACTGGACAACGACGAGATCCTCAACGTACGATGGGCGACCGAGGACCCCAACCCGACATCCAAAGTGCTCGAAATCCAGCGGCTGGAGGACATTGGACAGCGGGCAATCGCAGAAAAGATGGACGATAGGGTCGTCGAGGCGGTGAGGGCGGTGAAGATGCTGGAGGACGCTAGTCGGCCGGAGGGAGAACCAGAGGAGGCGGAGAACGAGGAGCTGAAATACCTTTTGCCAGAGGAGATACTGGCCGATGAGATGCAGGCGGATATGAACAGGCGAGAGGCGGAGAAACGAACTGCGGACGAACTTGATGAGGAGGATGAAGATGAGCCACCGGCAAAACGAGCAAAGACAGTTTCTTCTGCACCGACTGTACCGTCTCAGGCACCCCCACAAGCAGTTTCAACAACAAAAGCAGTACCAGAAACCCGACCTCCTGAGCCCCCCGTTCTGCCAGCAGCCAAGGGCCTCCTTAGTGCTGAGACGATGCAAGGCCTGAAATACTTTGCAGAAATCCGAGCACGACAGCAAGCTGAGGCTGGATCTTCCAAACCGGCTGCAGCGCCGGCTAAGCCGGGACTTGGACTGGGGTTGGAGTACGGGAGCGACGACGACGACGACGAGTAGCTGGTCGCTCTAGACCGTCTTGACGTTATAATGATACATTGTGCTGTAGGGTATGCCTATGTAGAAGAGTTCCGATTATATAACTCTGGATCTCGCACAAGTCGCTTCGCACACAGAAGGCCTTCCAACGAGCAACGAGAAGTACCTCATGTATCCTCTCCGTCTTCGCTTATCTCATCCGTTCCCTCATCCTCTTCACCGTCATCCCCACCCTCGCCTGTATCGTGGACATCGTCCACCTCTAGATCCCGGAACTCCTCGTTCATCTCCCTGATCCTGCGCTCTTCTTCCCGTTCGTCCTCCTCCGCCCTTTGCCGGCGGTAAGCAGCGATATCCCACCCTTCTTCGTCACCGGCCGCTTCTTCCTCCTCTTCTTCTTGGAACCATTCCGGGTTGAAAGTGAACTACATGGAAGTAAGCGAATGTCCAACGCAACGACCAAGGGGCGATGGATGACAAAGGAAACAAGCTCACCAGATCCCTTCCACTCATGCCATTACTCTTCCCCGCGGCCGCCTGCGCGGACTTAGCGGCCCTCATCGCCTCCTCCTCCGCCATCTTCTTATCCTGCCTCGTCTGTTTCCACTTATCGAAGCTCTCCCTCGTCACGGGGGTCAGGTTCTTCCCCAGCTTGTGTCGCTCCACCTCGAGGAAATCTTCGAGCGAGATCTCGTCTTTCTTCGATTCGTCCGCTTTCTTCTGTGATTTCAGCACGAACCCTGGTGGTAGCGCGTGCTTGTACATGCATTTCTCGCCTGCGCCGATGAGCCCTGAAGAGCGATTCACGAGACAAGACGACCTACCACCGTTCGGGCACTCCCAGAACCAGCCAAACATGCCTTTCTCGATCGCCTCGATAAAAAATTTGCACACGATATCCGTCGTCGTTCGCGGGTTCCCGTGCTTGCTCAAGATCACATTTCGCAGCTTCTCCTCGTCCCACGTATCCATCGTATCCTTCAGCTTCTCCTCCCGCGTATCAGAGTAGACGTTTCGTTTCTCCGTTTTCCGACCGACGTTCAGGTCATGAGAGAACTTGCACTTGTTCCCCTTGTCGCAGTGTCCTGTCTTGAAGTACATGCAAAGGACGGTTTTGGGATCGACGCCAAATGGTATCTTCTGAGCCACTTGCACAGTCTTGAATAACTCTGCCTCCTCTTTCTTCTTCTTCTCCTCTTCAGCCTTGGCCTTTGCTCGCAATTCCTTCTCCTTTTCTTTCGCAAGCTGTGAAACTAAGTCAGCATGCTAAAGGAAACAGCCCAAGAACCAGACCTACCGTTTCTTTATTCTTCCCCGCCATTGCTGCCTGCTGCTGCATGATCTGCACCTGCTTCTGCACCTTTGCAGACTTGTTTTTCTGCACATCCAGTCAATCATGCGATTCCCAATATCCAGTGATTGATCGAACATTCTTCATACCAAAAGTCTGCAAATATGTTAGCTCAAATCAGAAGCGGCATGACTGGATCGCAGACCTTGTCATCCTTGACCTTGGACGACGAGCCCTGCTTCGGGGATTGCTTAGGAGGCATCTTGCGCTATCTGTCCGTACCAATGATGAAAAATAATATTGATATGCTATGCCCAAGTGAGTTAACCAGCAAAGGTTCGTGTGATGGTATGTCGAGTCGATGATTATTCTCCAGCTCCAGGCGAATGCAGGCCTGACGGCAAGGGAAAGGTTATGGAAAAGTTCCGACATTTCAACGCGGAGACGCGCTTCCAGCGTCTCCGGCGCGTCTACGAACGCGACTTGAGTATAACAACCATCACACCGTTACCTTTACGAGCGGACATCGGGTTCTGGAACGAATCAAACTAGCTTCGCATCGATAAGTCATGGCACCTAAGAAAGATAAAGATACAGTAGCTCTGAAGGGAAAGGACGGTATGTGATCCCATGATGTTGCCCTGGTCTGAGGACAAACGGCGGGTCCGTGTAGCTGAGGAGGCCATTCTGTGCTACATGAAGAAGGTATACTCCTCAGGCTTCCGTGTCAATGTGCTTGCTACATGGGGTTTTTCAGATGAACAGACCCTATAGCTCTAGTATGCGGTCTTGAGAGCTGCATATATGCTGGCCATCAGTCTTACCTAAGAACCCGCTAGCCGACGTATCTTCAAACCTGAAGAACGCCGTCACGAAACTGGCTGCACAGAAGATACTGTCACAGCTTGCGGAGGAAGGAAGGATGACCCAGAAAGTTTTTGGTGCGACCTACACCTGTGTATCACTGGGACTGGTCGCTTGAGCTGAATGTATGCGCCTCCTAGGCAAGACCACGCTCTTTGTCACTAAGCAAGAGGAACTTGAGACCTTATCTCCGGAGAGGCAGAAAGAAATGACTGAGGACACGGACAAACTGAAGGTGGAACAGAAGGAACTGGCGGAGCAAGTCAAGTTACTCGAGAAGCAACTGACGGCGCTCAATGCGGAGCCGACGGACGATATGCTGGACAAGCAAGTTATACAGGCTGAATCTGAGGTACAAACATGATGCTCAGGTGTCTGTCTATATATGAGCTCACTGGCTGGAATAGCTCAAGAAACTGCGTGAAGAGATTGAGCCGCTGAAGAAGATGGGTCCGAAGGCGACTCGCGAGGAGATGGAAGCCATCGATGGGGAATGGAACAAATGGCGGCACGAGTGGAAATCAAGGAAGAAAGTATTCCAGGAGTGGGCGCTTGGGCACCTGGATTAGGAGTGACGGCATGCTGATGACCGACAAGGCTGTTCAGTGCGGTGACCGACGCGCTCGGCAAGGATGATAAAGAAAAGCTGGAGGACGATCTGGGCATAGAAAATGATTCGGTGAGCCGGGGAGGCCGGAGCTGTGCCCTGGGGGTAATTCTGAAACGCTGGCCAGGCTGAACATATCGCTTTGGAGAAGACTCCCCTTTGGATTGCGTCGGTCAACCAGCCGAACCCGGTCAAACCTGTTAAGCCCGCCAAGGTTACCAAGCGTTGAGGGGTGCACGGACTGATCGCTCTGTGTGGACTAGTTCTGGTCAGCACGCTCACATGTTCTGGTATTCCTCCTGTGTTTACAAGGGTCCGCCTCCATGCCTGCATAATTCCAAAGTTCCTCTGGGCTGGTCGTGTGATGCTTTTCTCTCAACGCCAGTGGATACTCGCTTGTTCCTCGGTCTGAAGTTTGGGCGCCGTTTGTGTTCTCCGTTTAAGAGCAATCAGAAGTCAACACGAGCTCACATGACCAAGAGGGAAGAGGAAGCATCCCCGTAGCCGGGATTCAGAGCACGGAGGACCGGAGGTGAGGTGGCGAATCCCGAGGATCTCGAGATTAAAAGGGATCGGCCCACAAAGAACGTCGATCTTCTGCCGGTTTCCTGAATCTTGAAAGGGGGCCTCCACGTTACCCCAGAGGGGGCGGACAACTCCCCAGCCTTCCTTGGACTGCCTTCGTCTGGGGTCACCAGGGATGGACGGACACCGTCTTTGTCAATATTGATGGTCAGGTGCGGGGGACAGTCTATCTTCTCTGGTCAATGCTCACAGGGGATGGGCCGGCCGGCCGCGTGGAGAGACGGTCATCGTGGTCAAGTGGTCAGGGATAGGGGATCGCTCTATAATTATGCACTTCTTCGATTGCTTCCATTTTGGAGGCACCGTTTTGCCAAGCAACCTCCAGCGAATTGAATCGATAAAGACCCTGAGCGACGGAACCGCCTCGCTGTGGCAGCCGTCTCGCGCCGTTTTGCTTTTAACCTTGCGGCTGCGGCCGTACGACCAGCTGGATCGAATTGCGCGTATGTCAACCTGATCGATTGAGATAGATGGGAGACAGTACTTGTGCGTCTTGTAATGCCACCGACCCGTGTCTGACTGGAAATGAAGATGTACCCCCATTTGCACGTAAATACGCGTAAGGTGTGGCGGGCGGAGCCGGGACGCGTGCGAAAGAGGGCCCTGGACGTCCGTTGTCTTCGCACACGCACGGCAGCAGGATGCGGCATTCCATCGTAGGGGTCCTAGACTTTCCCCATTGAACGCAGTGACGCGCTAAAGAGGAGAGGGCGCGGCGCGTGTCTCAATCGCCGCGGCCACAAGGCTTGCCGGACTGGGAATAGGTCTACGGGAGGATATGCCGAGCTGCGCGTTTGGGTCTTGATGGGAAGATTTGGAGGTGGAGAGCGAGATATATGCTGGTGGAGAGGTGTACTCGTGTGCGATGAAAGTAGTTACGAGGCTTGGTGATAGGTTGAGGGGTGCGTTCTATCTCTTGTTAGAGAGGGAATCCAGGGACTGAAATAGGGATAGCGGACTACTCCACGTGTGATTCAAGTCAGCAAAAGAGCGGGACCCCTTATGTGCGTTATGGGTGTGGTGGTTCGGCACCGCATCTACTCGGAGATGAGATATTATGGGAAGTGTGCTTCGAAGTGGGTTCAGTTCAGCCCCCCTTAATAGGCCCTATTGGGTAATATTCCTCGTAATTCTCCCTTCAACGTTTCTTATGCAAACGGCGGCTCTTTCTCCCGGCCCGAGCGTGCGGTCCCCCTCACCTGTCCCTGCCCTCCCCCCTACCCCTCTTACCCCCGTTTAAGCATCCCATCACACCGGTCAGCCCCGGTCAACCACGCTCACTCCTCTCTCTCCTTCCACGTTCATCTCCTCCATCTCGGTGACAGCTTCTATCAGGCGCTAACCCATTCAACAATGTCCGTGAGAGGCTAGTGCTTGAGGCTGTCCAACACTCATATTCAGCACACTCTCCGACACACACGTAGCGATCTCCTATCCACATCTTTACACTCACCAACCACTTGGTCACTCTCTTGCTGGACCGATACATTCCACTTGGTTTCAACTTGGCAACGTACCAAACCTAATACCTAATACCCTGACACATCTCGACTCCTCTCAGGCATGCATTGGATATTCTGCGACGCACGCATGCCGAATCTCTGGATGGCGAGGTACGACCTCCCATCACGGCTCGCAGGACACAAACACCTCTTTCTGGTCGATCATGCTCTCTCTCAGGTACCATACGACCCTGCGAGGGGGTTTGTAGCACCCCGGTTTGCCAATCTCTGGCCGGACGAGATCGACGCGCAGGAAACAGAGCCTGGGCTGGAGGACGAGGTCGTGCGGGCTCACGTGCGGGGGAGGGCGCTGAAAGATGCGGGAGGAAGAAGAGGGAAGAGTCCGTGGGTGGACGCAAGCGCGAGCTGGCTCCTAGCGCTGTGGCATGCCTCGGCGCTTGCCGAGCGCGGGTACTCGGATGTCCACCTCTCAGTCATTTCCGTCAATTCCGCCCCTCCCGGTGCGCAGAGAGAGAGGAAATGGTACGCCCTCGACCTGCTGCGAACAGGCAAATCGCCAGCACTGAGCGTGGACGAGCTCTCTGCCGAAGAACGCTGGGCTAGCGTGTTCCAGCAAGTTCTCGTATTCGGCCATATTCCACCCAGCGCAATCGTATCCCGCGTACCTGTCGAACGGCTCATCCCCGCCCTTCCCGCTAATTTCTTCCACCCGGGCGAGTCCCGAACGTTGGACAACCTCATATGGTTCAACAGTCCCCAGAAGGGGGTGCGAATCGTCGCTCCTGTAGGGATAAGCGCGGGCGACCCTGCCCACCCTGGTGTGCATACAGAAGAAGAGATTGGCCACGCTGGCGCAAGGCTTGCCATCGCTACGCTGCACGTGCCGCCATGCGCCATCCTCGCCTACCGGTTGCCAATCGACGCGCTCGCAAAGGAGATTGCGCAGGCATTCAGTAGCTCTGCTTACCCATCACCGGCATGGGAACGCATCGAACGCGCGGTGCAGAAAGAGATCGACTGCCGTCATCGGGAGTTTGTACAGGGCGTAAAGGAATTTGTAACACTCGAGCTTGAGTACGCCCAGCAGTCACTCGATGACATCACTGTGCTTGTGAAGGGCACGCTGGAAGACAACTTCATGCGACCACCTCGACCTCACAGGCCACACTATGCCGACTTCGTTAATCCAGGCGAAGCTTCTACCTCCTCTTCCGCCCAAGGGAGCGCGGGAGGACCACGATCAGTCCACTCGGCCGACACAGCAGCACAGAGCAACACCCTCTCCCGCCTAGCGGGGATAATAGAGGCTACGCGGGAGTTCGAGAACTGCATAAGAGCGGCACGCAGGGTGCTCGATTGGCTTGTACCCCTCAGAGAGGAGGACGAGCTCGTAAAGGAGGTGTTGTTAGCTGCTGTAGGTGCGCTTGCGGCTAGGGGCGTGGAGGATGCAGAAGCGTGAGATTCGGATGGACTTGGTTGGATGAACACTGGTGTTGAAGAGCTGTGAGAAGGCCACGGTATGTGGTCTAGGTTCTGTATGAACAATCAATCTGATATGGTATGGGTATCCCAGTAACGCCAGCATCGGAAGCCATAAGCCAATTTCAATAGTCACCTGCAACGAGGCTTCCTGCCTTACGACAAGCACGGGACCTCGCAACGAAGACTGAGACACTGCGAACATAACACAAGGGTCGTGCCCCCCGTCTCGAGATGTTCAACCACATCTTTCATCCCAACATCCTCAGAAGCAGGCACGCACCCCGGAGGCGGGTACAAGACGACGCCCTTTCCCGGTCTCTCAAGGGGAGATGACAGGGAAGCCCCCGTTGTCAGGCCGTATCATAATCCCGCGCCTCCATACCCATCCATCAGGATACCTCATAATCATACCTCTCATGTTGTGCATATTATAATCCAGTCTGAAATACCAGTCCTACCCTGACCCCTCGCAACCAGTCCGGAGGGACGTGCTGCCTCCGCCCTTCAGGCTCATGTGGCGCTGCAGAAGTCGGAGAATCAGCTTGCGGAAGCAGGGCGGGAGCAACAACATCATGGAATGCTCGCACGTGACGAATAAAAAGGAGCCGCGTCCGAGTCCGACAAAGCGGGCGCATGTTTAAACCTCTCTTGGTGGTTTCGTCCACTCCCACCATCATCCCCCTCTCCTCTCCTCTTCTGCACAGCGCACAAACCTCCAAACCAATAATCCCGCAAATCAAAAGATAGAATACTGACGATCTTTACTAACGAACTTCTTTGACAGCACGCTGACAGGCACAGTTTATAAGGCAAGTCCCTGGAATGTGCAATGTTGGCCGCAGCTGATTGGACAATGGTCAGGCGGCGAGTCCGCTTCTTGACCAACATCCCAACACCACGACTCCACACCACTACGATTACGACAACGACTTGCTGGGCAATCACTTACTTTGTATTTTCGCAGATCTTTAAATATCTTGAACAAGATGACACGTCTATGGGAGAAGCGACAGGGAAGCGAGACGGACCAACCGCTACCTGACTACCTATCCTACTCTGCTTATTCGACAGCAGCGAATGGGGAGAGACAGTATACGGTCGTTCTGCTCCCGCAAACATACTATGGGCCGTCGGTGCGCACTATCGTCCGGTCGCTAGGGTTGTTGAGCTCACCGTTGTTGGACAGATCCCGTTGGGGACAGATGGCGTGTACGTCTATGGTGGGCCGACATCCCCTGCAGACAACGCAGCTGCAGCACCGACGGACCCCGCGTCTATTCTTGCTAGCGTAGCGAGCCAGGCTTCCGCAGCAGTGACCGCTTTGCCGGAGACGACCGATCCGGCATTCTTGTCCACCTTCTCTGAGGCCTCGGTCCGTTCCACTTCCCTCGCCGAGGAGATCACCTCCGCATTCTCCCAGCTGTCTATCGCCGAGCAGGCCAGTCAGAGCGTCGAGAGCTTCTTCTCGGAAGTGTCGAGCTCCGTGAGTATGCAAAGCACAGCCAGTACTGAGAGCACCCAATCGACCGCGAGCGCTCAGAGCGTAGCCAGCGTGAGCATGACGAGTGCTATAATCGCAAGTCTTTCGAGCAGAAGAGAGAGCAGAAGCAGCACAAGAAGTGTTGAGAGCACAGCGAGCGTCGTATCAAGAGAAAGTACAAGCTCAACTGCAAGTGCAGCAAGTTTGACCTCCCTCGCAAGTGCCGCCAGTGTCGCTTCCGTGTCCTCGATCAGCCGCACCTCCGCGATAGCACAGTCAACAGAAAGCACGGCAAGTGCGGCCTCCGTCTCATCTCTCAGCCATATCTCGCAAAGCTCCCAAAGCGTGATCTCAACCGCTTCCGCCTCCTCCTCCACCCCAACCGCCATCGCTGCCGGTTCCACCAGTTTTCCGACCCGCAATATCATCGCTTTAGCCATCGGCTTATTTTTCGCCCTCCTCCTAATTGCGCTCATCCTCATTTGTCTCTTCCGCTGGAGGCAGCGTCGTAACCGCTCGCTTGTCCCTCAGCAGCGGATACCTGCGGAGCGGAGTCACAGCGTCCACCAGAGCATGTTCTTCGGGCGCGGAGGACCCAGCGATGGGCGGGTGAACGTCCAAGGGACAGTGTTTGACCTCTGGACACCGGAACAAAGAGCGGCTCGGGAGAATGCACAACAAAGGCGAAGCGTGTCGAGCTGGGCAGGGCGCACCCTAGCCCTCATCACAGGCACTTACGGCAGTAGGGGAAGTGCTGGCTCCGGGAGTGGTGGTAGCGGGCGCTCTAGGGGAACGGGATCCTCGCGTATCGGCATTGCCCGAAAAGTCTCCCGCACCGCGGCGGAGGATGGTTTGTTGGAAGAAGAGACGCCGCTTGTCGGACATAATTCACCGCCCCTCTCGCCGCCACCTTTCCACTCTCCTCCCGCTGCGGGAGGCGGCGGCCGTGTTGTACCGCTCCCCACGGTGCGGGAGCCATCCTTTCTCTCGCCGGTTGTGCCACCGTTCGCCGCGGTGCGCGACTCCGGCTCGTTCTCAACACCCTCCGCGGTCCATTCCGCAAATCAATCCAGGTTAACCCTCCCCCTGTCGATGGCATCCCGTCCCGAGTCTCCAGGTGATGGTGAGCATGAAACTGCGGAACTGCTTGTGGCACGGCGGGTCACTCGCAGCCCTTCTCCAAAAATGGGACGGTTGAGCTGGTTTATGCGCATGGGGCTGATCGGTGGCGGAGGGCCTTCTACTTCTAGCCAGGAGGGCCATGCGAGTATGACCGAAGTGGGACCGACAGCCGAAAGTGAGGCCGAGTTTGCGCCTCCGGAGATGTCAGAGATCCGCACAGAGGGCGGGACGAGCCTCAAGAGCTGGCTCGAGATGGGTGGCAATGCACATTCCTTCCCGCAGCCGCCGCCATTACCACCTTTGCCCAACCAACCGCATCCACGCCAGCCCACGAGCCTGAGTACACCGCAGAATGGTGCCAGGCCCATCAGCACCATTAGCACAAATTCGGTATACCATGACGCCCTTTCCGACCTACCGCCAACTTCCTCTAGACCTGGTACCCCTTCCTACACCGCCATCCCCGCTCCGCCCGCTCCCTCCACCCCGCCACGGCGCCGCCCAGTCCCATTTGTGAGTCACCATAGGATCATCGCGAGTGGCAGCCTCCCAGGAAGCCGTACCGACTTGCTGGACTCGCCAGTTCCCTCCCCGCTCCGCAGGTCATTCAATGCAGGGACCGGGTCTCCACCCAGTGCCTGGTCAAAACAGCCGTACAGTCCCGACCTAGAGGATGAACTCCAGCCGCCACCGGCGACCGCCTGGCGGAATAGCAGGGGATCAGAGGAGATGGCGTCACCAATCGACCTGGGCCCAAGCGCAGAGAGGAAAGAGGAGCCGCATCGATCCGGTGGCATAAAGCGCTTCACATTTGGGTACCCGATCCTGACGGACGCTCCTCAGCCCCCACAGCGGGTGAGGGATGGAGAGCACGGCCCATTCCACTCCCTCCCGGCTGGAGCGGCGCCCCCGAAGGTCAGGGACTCAATGACTCACTTCGATACCCTGTCGTCACGTGGAGCCGCGTCCTTTGACAACCCTTCACTCACGGCCGATACCTCCTTCAACGCCTCAACTCCGACGACAACAACTCCGCGAAGCAGTCTGGCCCCTTCACATAAAGGCGTTACCCTTCGGGGTTTGGGTCTTGAGGACCCTGTACCGATGGCCTTCTCAGCGTGCGGCAAGCCGAAGACGCGTGCGGGCAGGCCCGCAACTCCGAGCAACACCTCCGGTACCCGCGTTGACTCGTCGGGCCGATAATAGCCAGGCTATTATGTTTCTTTCGTCATATCGCACGGACTCTCGGGCCGACCTCGCCTCTGCGTATACATATTTCAGATTTGGGACAGTTCGAAGCCTGGCCATTGGCCTGTCGTACAGCTTCCGTGTCATTGTCGGGCGTGTACTTTCTTGTTCCGGCCCGCATTGTATCATGTAACTTCAATATGATTGTTCGCATATGGTTTCCGTGGGCGCGTGACGTCACGTGTAGTTGAGTATATTATCCCATCTCGCTAGTCCCCGCCCCGGTGTCAAGCCACCAAGAAGACCCTTACCCCACATCTGTTTCTTCCCCACCGAACCGGGATTATCATCAGTATGGCCAGCATTAATGTCGAAAACGCGAGCATCCTTGACAAACCGCACGAGTATCATGTGCCGTCGGAGCTCCCCCTCGGGGTCCGGGCGTATAAGATGGCCGAGCTTGCACTGCGCACCCTGAGGGAAGAGAAACTCGAACTCGGTTCCGCACGGAACCATGCGGCGATGGAACAGGGCTACACGCTTGCGAGGCAGTAGGTCTTCTCGCCCTCCGCCCGAGCATGAGGCTAATGTGAACATGTGGTAGAGCGGCAGAGGAAGTGCGAGTGGCTTTGTTAGCGAAGCAAGAACCTGGGGCAAACTTAGACATTAACGAACAAGTCAGAGCTGCAGTTGACGTGCTGCATAGAATAGCGACGCTCTCAATGGCTAGTACACTTTCTTCTCAAGTGCCAAGTGGCGAACTAAAGTAACTCTCCCGAATCAGGACCGAAGAATGGCTTTCCGCCTCCAAGAAGCAGTAGAAGAATTCGATCGGGAAGCCCACGCAGAGTCACCAACTTGTGGCACGCATCTCAGACGGTTGTCTTCTCTGACAAGGCGTGCCGAACATCCACAGTCACCGAAGCAAGAGCAGTGACTCCACTGGGAGAGGGTTCTCATGTACAGCATATATGTTGATTATATGATACCAGATATCCAAGTTCAAGATCATGGTGGCAGCCCAGCAGATGTCGATCGAGAACCTCGATTTGACGTCGGGCATTTGAAAAGGAAGGTGATTGCATCAGTGGTTTTGCTCCCCGGGAGGCTGGACGCGATGAGAACCGTCGAGATGTGAATGGCCAAGGACCCAATCCCTCTAGGTCGGTGGGATAGATCTGGAAAGGAAGCTCTGGAATCTATTCCCACAAACGTGCGAAGATGTAAAGGATAGAAACGCAATATCAGTCCCTCAGTCGCTCACGCCGCTCCGTATGCAGGTGGTCGCTCTTCCTGCCCGTTCGCCGCTTCGGCCTGGTTCGGCGTCTGTCCAGTCGACGGTGTCTCACCTCTGCCATCGCTTGCTGGGGTGCCACTATCTTGCCAGTTGGCAAGCAGTACATCACGTGCTGTGCATGTCTCTGCAGTCTTTGACTCTCGTCACTCATTGCACACAAAGCGAGGTTGTGGGCAAACACTCTCACATCTCAAGGAGGCTCGAATTGCTTGAGCTCAAGCCAACCATTCTGGCATGTTGGATCATGATGAAGTCTCACGCCCTCTTCACACCGCTTGACTTCATTCGGAGCTCATACAGCTTTGCTGCTTGCATCTCCCTTGTCAAGATACAGCCAAAACTCAAGGTGCAAGCGAGGAGGACCAAGTGCTCACTTTTGTTTCGAGCCAATTCGCTGGCAACACGGCAGTGATTCCAGAGGAGCACAAATTGTACATGCTACAAGATGACATGGGCAGGGATGGGGATGAGAACTTGGAGGATTATTGGGAGTCTGATGGTGATGAGCTGGGCAAGGGAAGGGACGAGGAGCTTGCTGTGAACATGCTATTGCAGAAATACTGGTGCGTCCTCATGGTCAAGCCCACTAGCATCACATGATTAACACAAGTTACAGGTCTCAGAATCCCAGGCACAAGACTGGGCATGGAGCTCATGCTCAATGGCTCGCTACCCAGCATGCCCGCTGGACGTCTGAGATGCTGGCTTTAGTCGAGGCATACCTCCGATGGCAACATGAGCCTTTGTCTGCATCTGACCATGGCAACACCAGCCTGCACAAGATGAGCACTGTCACATTCCGTGTGGTCGGATGGCATGGTGAGCTCGCAAGCTTAGTGTCCCGTCCTTCTCGCAGTTCTTGTGCTGACCAAGAATCTGCACAGGCATCGAGACCAAGACATTCTTGGCCACACTCAACAACGAGAATATGCTTGGCCACATCGTCAGGTGAGGCTATCTACCTTGCATGCCCAACAAGCTGCGATGGGTGATATCCTTGCATGTGCTGCAAGTCCTGCACCATTGCAGGGTGTGAGCATACATCTCTCATGAGGCGTTCTCAAGGATCTTGTGCGATCTGCATGATGTAAGCGTACTTCTTATCTTGCCTCTTACAGCTTTGCTAACACCATCGGTTTCATGCAGTCACCCTACTGGCAGCATCTGCACATTCTCGTAAGCAGTGCCTATGATGTATGGCTTCAAGTCCAACGTGCAATCAAGGACCAGGTAAAGTGCACATTCAGCCAGGCTGGCCAAGGCTGGAGATTACGCAATTCGTGCCCTGCCTGCAAGTATTGAGTAAGCGTGTTACAAAACCAGGCCTGAGCTGCTTGCTTCATGCCACTTTGTAGGTCGAGAATGAGCCTACCTTGCCTCACTCGAAGTTGTTTTCCGTTGACAATAATAATTTGAGTAAGTGCTTCACAGGCGCAGGTCATCAAGATCAGCGGCAATTTGCAAGCGACTATCTTGTATCTCAAGAAGATGTAGACCGATTCAAGATGGAAAAGCCAGTTGGCAGTCCCAAGGTATGTAGTATGCGCCATCTCAATGTATTGTATTCACTAATAGCATTTCTAGAATAAGACCTGCCATGAAGGACCGCATGATTCTTGTGCCAAGCCAGCCACAGACTGCACTACTTGCTGGGTGACAACCCATGCTCAGCATGAAGGCAAGCACTGGTGCGAGGCTCTTCACATGTGCAGCAACTTTCTTTGCTTGTGTCGCCACAGTTTTGTCTTGCTGTTGGCAGACATGATCAAGTCTGGTGAGAGGTAGGTCATGTTGTTGTGTCAAGTGAGCATTATGGGCTGAATGAGAGCCTAGGGCAAAATACTCACTCACATGTCTAGAAAAGCTCATGGATGTCTATGGTCCTGGTCTCGCAATGGGCTATGATGTAGGATGCAACCACACAAAAACAATTGAGTGAAGCAAGTTGGGCGAGCAAGCACGACACAAGAATTTGCATTTGTTCATAGGTGCTTTTCATGGGTATGCACATAACCACAAGTGCCAGCTCGACTTTCACCCACGCTTCATCACAACCGCTGGACTGGAAGACTTTGAGACAAATGAGTGGATTTCTTCAAAGCAGAACTTGACTGTGAGCCTCTTCCAGCATGCCTCTGAATATCACCAGCATGCCACACTGCATGTGTTCTGGTTGCAATGGGATGAGGATCACTGTGCAGGCTTGGGTATGTGCATAAGCTCCTTTCTGAGCTTATCATCCTCATGTAGTACAGAAGACTGGCTTTTAGGCAACTATTGGCAAGCGCTCATGACACTAGACACTTATGCGACTGCACTTGGCAAGCTGCAGCAAGAGCTTGGAATTGCAGACCATGACTTCCCAAATTTTGTGCAAGAGGAGTGCAAATACTTCCAGAACCTGCAGCACAAGCCTGAACACAATGTTGTTGCCTTCAAGTATCTTGAAACCTTGAAAAGCTCGCAGGTGACAAGGTACAAGTGTCAACTTGTGACTGTTTTGCAATGCTTGATGCATGTTGCAGGGGCAAGTTATGCAACGATGGGTACTGGCAATTTGTTGCAAGCACCCTGGAGACTTGGCACTTGCTGTCTGAGCAGGTGCGCTGGCAAATGCTTGAGTGTGATCATCTGGCCGCAATCAAGGCTGAAGAGAGGCTCGAAGCCCCCATCTGTCAATATGAAACAATACTTGACACTGCTCACTGGACTCCAAACTGTGAGGAATGGCAGCACACGGAGGTGGATCTGGCCAACCAGGCCTACAATGATGCGCTAGATGAGCTGGAGAGTCTCATAGTCCAGAGGCTCTTTGAGATGGAAAAGAGAAATTTATGAGGAATGGGTATGCAAGCTTCTCCACCTTGATACTTGCTGGGTATGAGATTCAAGCAGGGTACAAGAGGTGTGCTGCCATTGTGAAAGCACTCAAATTGCATAGTGTGGCAATCCAATCTGTGCTAAAATGCTATAACAAGCAAGCTCATCAGCTGTCTCACCCAATGCTGACTTTCCAGTGCATCCTTGAGTACTCGTTTCTCACTGACTTCATGCTTCTGTGATACTCAAGGAACAACATCCTCAAGAAACCTTGGTCTAAACCGTGAGTGTGGCAAGCAACTGTCAAGTGGCTTCTCCTGCACTGCACAAACAGGGAGATCAAGCAGCTCAATGTCAAGATCAAGCATGTGTGGTCTGCCATGCACCACAAGCCAAACACCATGTTTGCAAGGGTCAAGCAGGTTGAGCAGGAAGGGTTCCTTTTGCTAGCTGCCAAGATGAGCATGGTACTCACAAAGCAGCTACATGTGAATGCATGGATTCAACACTTGCTGCAGTGCATCTCGACCTTGAATGGGTTTAGTGGTACATTGACTGTGGGAAGGCATGCCCAGGTTGCCTCGCCCTTCCCTGCTTGAGACAACATCATGCAAAGCACAGATCCAAGCAATGGTCCCAACAAGATTCAAGATTTCATGAAGTCTGAGGTGGAGGGTGAGCTGGAATGCAAGCAGCTCACAGCAGATGGGCTTCAGGACCAGGTGCTAGATGATGAGCAGGTGCTTGAGGTGGATGAGTTGCTTGAAACATTCTCACTCATGGAAAAGCCTGTCATCTCGTAGCTAGCAATCATGATATTGTTATTCTTGCAAATTCATGACCAATACATGAACTGACTTGCAGGAGCCGGCCGTGCTGGAATGCAAGAGGCATGATTCCATGGCCGTGACTCTCTGGCATGCATGCAAATGGCTCACAATGAGCATTTTCCTGACAGCACAGCTAGCCTCTTGAGCTGGATTTCTTATGCATCAAGCCTTCAAACTGAGAAATTGCTCTTGATTCTTGCTCTAGATACTACTAGCTATAATGTACATTTTTCAAATTTAATTTTGAGAACAATAATTGCTCATAACATGTCTGACATGTATTTGCTGCACGTTTCATATGCATGTCTGCTGTGCTTGCAACCTTTGGGTTGTTCACAGAGTCTTGTGTTGCATTTATCATGCTGCATCCAGAATTCTTGAATTCTGCTTTCTCAAAATAGTCTAGAATATTTTTCTCAAGCAAGTATTGAGCCAGATTTCATGTTTCTGTTGAGGAAGGCAAGAAAGCAAGAAGAAGGTGGCCCATGCACCATTATGCATTTGCCTCCGGGATGGGCAGCCTTGTCCACATATATCTCACCCCTTGCCCCCACCCCTCTCACCTCACATCTCTCTTTCCCCCCACCACCTCTCACACTCCTTGCTGTCTCACCTCTCTCCCTTGCCCTCTCCTGCCTCTTGCTCACATACAAGAACAAGGAAGGAACATACAGATGTCTTGTAAGCCTGCTTGCTCCTTGCCCTTGAGCAAGACACATGTATCTTGTTGCTAATGCTTGTTCTAGTTGATGGCATGCAGGGTGGCTTGCTTGCATCCCAGCATCATGCTGGAGTGCAAGCCCCATTGACTCCTGCACCATCTGGTCCACCTGGAACCAACAACACATCGACTGAAAGTGCATTGCAGTACATGCTGCTGGGTGGCACAGCAGTAGTACCGTGCATTGTCAGCTTCAACAGTCTTGCCAACCCTTGCCCTGGTTGCATGGGCATGCCATACATCCAGCCTCACCTTGCCTTGAACCCTTGGGGCCTCGGATCTTGGAACAAGGCTGTGCAAGCAAGTTGGGACCATGACCATGCTGCTGCCGTGACTGTGCCAAGGTGCATCAGGAACATGACAATTGACGGCCTTGATCTTGCGAGTCACATGATCCACCTGTTCACACAGGGTCTCAAGGGGCGCCTCTGGTGCAACGTGTATCAGGAGGAGTTCATGCCAAACTTGTATGATTATATGCATGAAACTTGACTATATGCGCAAAGATCTTGCTAACCTGCTTGCTAGCTCACGGCAGGTGATCACATCTTGGGCAGCTCAGCCATGCTGCTCATCACTTCTCACCTCGACAACAGCCCAAACCACCTGCCTGTGACCCAGTTCTGGGCGTCTTGCAATCTCTGGCCTGAGTGCTACAATCAGCTTGCAGTCAGGCTCATGAACATATTTCACAATGTTGTGGTGATGAGCCTCATGCACGACATTGACAGATATATGCAAGCCCAATGCCAGCAAGGCACAAACAAATTGAATGTGACTTACACACCCCTCCCAAACTTTGAGCCATGGCAGTACTTCAACCTGCTGAATGGGATGGGTATGGTGAGTGCTAGTTATCTGGGCCTCGCAAATGGCATGACAGACAGTGGGCAGGGTGGGCATGGTGCTGGCCCTAGCACTGGCTATGCTGGCATGCCCACGGCCAGCTGTGGCATGACTGCTACCCCCTCTCATGGCACACCCTTCTTGTGTACACCCTCCACAGGTACTCTTCTCTTTGGCAACAGCTCAGCTGCCTGTGCAACATTGTATGAGGTGCCTCCTGCCCTTCCTGCATCCAAGGTACCCTCCACACCCTCTGCCAACCTACCCATGATGGTTGTGACCCCTGCTTGTCCCTGCACTTGCCTCTGCTCTCCCATGTTCAACTCAACCACACCCCCGCCGGTCATGATAACTTCTCGTATGACCTTGCTGCACAATCTGTTCAAGGACATTGACAAGCAGGTTGTGCCTCAAGCTCCGGACAATGTGTGCTGGTGCATCAATAACTGGGTCATGATATATCATGTGGATCAAGCCACTTGCAACCTGATTTTTGACAAGTGCTCATGCATCTTTGCATGGGACCTGGCCCACTACTTCCACAGGAATGTGGACCACCTGCTCAAGCACCCATTCCAGAACCAGCGCTGGACAGGATGAAGGACATCCAGCTCGATGACAGGGACGGTTGAGCCCTTGCTAGCATGGGCGGGAGAGCAGGCATACTTTTTTCTCCTTTCTCCTTTCTGGTTTCTGGTTCCTTGTTTCTCGCTTTTTCTCAGTCTCAAGCAGCCAAAGTCAACACCATTGGTCTTGCAGCATTTCCTTGCTGCTCATCTCACCCTGTGCCCCAAAGCTTGCACTTCCTGTGCTTGATCCCACTGCTTGACCTTATTCTTGGTTAATGTGTGCTGTCGACAGTGACAAGCTGCTATATTTGTGTCTTGAAACATGGGCAGGATGTGGAGGGAAATGTTTCATGAAAAATAATTACAGCTAGAACATACATTTGTACTTTTGCTCATGCATGCCTTCAGCGCGTAATGTCATGTTGTTGCCTGTAATCTCAAGTGTGTTGTCTCATGTGACCGGCATGAGTGAGCATGACTAGTATCTCAAATGGGGCCAGTCGGTTAGATCCCACCTCTTGCCCCTCAACACACCCCACTTGGACCAAATCCCATGCCTTGTTCAAGCAGTGCAGTAATTGTGTGGTTGCACTGAGGCACCAAGACACTTGAGACACATAGGAAGCATGCAATAGCTTGCAAGAGAATGCAGGAAATTGAGCTTGCAACATCCAAGGAGCTTGATGGACTCACTGACAAGCTCAGCATGAAGAAACACTTGATCCACAAGGCTTATGGAGTTCAATGCTTCGAGAAGAAGAATGAGGGTGTGAGTGCAACAAATGCTGCAAGGCACTTGCTTGCTGAGCAGTATAGACTGGAAGGTGTGCAAATCTGTTCTCAATCCTTGACCTGGTCACTTACATTTGAGCAGGCAAGCAGTTCTTGCCCATCAACCCATCATGCCACAAGGCTGTCATCATGAAACAGACTGAGCTGGAGGTGAATCCAGCAGCACTCAAGGAGGCTTGTCATGCAGTGCTAGCTCTGTGACAAAACAAGCATATATGCATGCAAGCTGCGCCAAAGGCAAGTCTCACAGATACCCTCAAGCTGCAGGATGACTTGCAGCATGAAGTGAGCACCAGCATCTTGCTGGCAATGTCATTGCTGACACACATTGAGCAGGCAATGAATTTTAACATTCGGATGGGTGGTCATGCCTGCAGCTTCATGCTCCGAGGCTCAGTAAAAGACTATGCGAAGCCACAATGGTTCGGTGACAAAGCTTGCCGCTCATTTTTCAAGGATGTGCTGAAGATTCCTATCAAAGAACTTGTTCTTGCACTTGAAGCTTGGGTCATGAGTGGGGGCAGGCATGCTCAAGAAGCAGCCACAAACATGCAGAGTTGTGTCAATGAGCACAAGTCTGCCATCTGGACAATGCTAGACAAATGCCTTCATGAGTACTCAATATGCATGTCTGCAAGCTGCTGTCTCACATTCTGCTAGGAAGGATGACGGGAATGCCCAATATACACATGTCATATGCACAATTCTTGAAAGATATTGAGGATCATTATCATGTCACCTTGGAAGGCTGGCTGCTTGTGGGAGGCATCAAGAATCCTTCAAGCATCAGCAGGCTCATGTCTCTCATGCAGCTATGCAATGCACTTGTGGCAGGCTCTTGTCATTTTCATGCAATGACCATGGATGAGCTCCAACAGCAGGCTGCAGCCCTTGAGCAAGAAGCCCATGCACACAATGCAAGACAGTCAGAACAAGAAGTGGCCACAACAAGCTGAGAGAATGTGGTATGGGGCAGGCACAAACATGTCCTGCCCATTGACAAGCCAGAGCATGAGGACGACAGCAGCTTGGCAAGCAATCCAGAACCACGCTCCACCACAGGCGCAGCTCTCCCACCATGACTTGGGCAGCCAGCAGGCTGGTGGCTGGGCAGCCCCCCTGCAGGAGTTGCATACCCACCAGGCATGTGGCACGTATTGCCCCCGGCACCAATTCCGCCCTGAACTGGACTCCGCCTCATTTCCCCTCGCGGGCGATTCTCTTCTCCTTTCGGCATGGTACGGCCGGCATCCAGCGCAGTTGGGTCTCGCCCTGTCTCTCCCCCACAACCAACGGTGTCTCAAGTGGTTGCTGCCCCCATTCAAGGAGAGACTCTCGCCACCGCTGTGTTCGGGGCTAGGCAGGCCCAGGGCAGCGGGCAGAGCATGTGATGAGAATTTTGTTGCCAGACTCCCTTATACACCCCTCGTCAGCACGGAATGAAACAGGGTCCATTTCTTGCCCTTCCTCTCTCCTCCTCCGTCTCTGCTGGCTTGTCTAGCTGGCTAGCGCCGAATATCCCTCTTCCAGCTAATATCGACATCCAACAATCCAACAACGTAGCATCGTCAACTCTTGCTTCCTCCCACCAAGTTTCGTAATGAGTTCCAGCACTGAATCATCGACACCGGCATCCTCATCCTCATCCTCATCCTCATCCTCTTCAACCTCCCCTTCCCCACCTACGCAACCCATGCCCGACCTCCCTACCACTCCGAGCACTCATCCTCAGGCGATCGAGCCACGCGCCGCTCGTCTAGCTCGGTATGCCCTTCCCTCCACATGGGGGACCAAGCTGATCTAGCACAGAGTGGCAGAGGAAGTCGTCGCTGCACTCGCTGCGCGCCAAATGGGAGATCCAGCGATGTTGAATGCCGATATCGTGCGCGGTTCTATCCGTACCCTGAACGAGATCATCCAGGAGAGTGCCGTGCGTCCATCCCGTCTCTCATCTCCAACAACCTTTTACTCAATACACTCTTTCTGACAGTCCACAAACGCGAGCTACAACATCAACGTCTGGGCAGGCCGAGGGCGGTAGGCATCCCCCAGATTCGCTCTGTTGGTGATATACAGGTCCTGCGGTTCTCTCCTTATGTTTATGATCATCCTCTTTCTCCGAACGATGCATGCATCGACCCACCTCTCCTCATTGTGCTTTTCCACACATTCGCATGGAGCCGCGCTCCGACTTTCCCAAGTTGATACCACGTCAGGCTATAGATACCCGTTTTGTACAGGGAAAGGGGACGACTGGGGAAAAAGTGCGCTAGGCAAAATACAGGTTCCACAATACGCTCTCAGGCTGTTCCCTTCCGCACAATCTTGTTTCGTTTCGTTCTTTTCCGTTCTGTTTTAATACTTTGGGCTAGGCTGTTCGGTCTGCCCACCATTTCTAATTCCTGATTTCCGTGTTTTCGAGAAATCGTGGATCTGCACTTGGGTTGAATGACTAATGGGCGTGTGCGGGACGCGTCGTAGCTGTGCCCCGCGTTCGCACACTGCCGGAGCATGATGTATATATGCAATGGATGCCGCGCGAATGGGATACAGTGCATTGATGATTGAAATCGGAGGGTTTGGGCGGGTCACAAGAAACGGACGGACGGATCAATATCGATTGCGATGCACCGGCCAATGGGCTGCGCGCGGTACACCGCTCGGCAAACGAGCTGGCAGGCGCGTCCAACGTTCGGAAGGCGTGTATTCGCCGGTCTTCGAGAATTAGAGGAGGGGCAATACCCTTAATCACGCGCGACGATCCACAGCACAACGCAGAGTCTGGCCGAGGTAGCAGAGTTAGTGCCGGAGCTTCAAGATGCCTACGAGCACTGTCTTGTCGTTTTGCCTCCTTGATGCCACAGCGCGGAACATGATATGCTCAATACGAGGCACTGATTGCAAGAGAGCGCGAAGAGCATGTCTACTACCTCCGGATCACCGAGGATAGTATCATCCCGGACCTAGTCGATAGTACAATCGATTTGCGTAGCAATGATACGAGCCTACTTCCGGCCTCCCCGAATCTACCAGCAATCTATCGCGCTTGAACCATTGTGGTTCATCTTTCCGGAGCGGGGAATCGCTGGGACAAGGAAGCGACGGATCCAGGGAACGATGACGATGACCACCTTCAAGTCTTGCCTGAAGGCGGTGTGGCGGACAGCGAATGCGGCACCAGATACGCAGATGGGATTGAGACGCTGAAGGACATGCTGTATCGATACATGATTGGAATCACCTCGGGGTGCAGACTTGCGAGATGAGATGCTGTGCGGGAAGCAGACTGAGATCGGTTGAAGGACAGATCTCTCTACGCGGCTGGCAGGCGTTTGAAACCCTTAGGGCAAGCGGCTAGGCATGCATTAGCTCCTGTAGCGCCCGGACGTGTGCATCACGTTTCTTGATGATGGCGGAATGGGTGACCTGTGCGCGTAGGTCACCTTCCATCTATTTAGGGAAGGCCGATTAGTACGGAGCTTATTCCGCGTGGCGGGCGTCGAGGGAAAGAAACACACCTTAAGTAACTTGTCCGCCTGCCAAGCTCGGGCGGTCATATTCTCCAGATGGGTGTACAAGCTGGGCAGGGAGTCACATGCCAATAGGTCCACTTCGTTCATTTGGACGATGGCGATCGCCACCCGGAAAAGGGCGTCGATGCCTTCGATGAAGAAGACATCCCATACGCGGAAGAGGGTCTGCGAGAGGTAAGTATATGTCATGCGGAGGATGTCAGGCCACGCACCTCGACGGGAAGACAGTCTGTAAAGAGAGCCAAAAACCAAGAGAAGGCAATCGCTGGCAGGTCTACACCGAGTTCTTCAAGATGATTGTACAGCTTTGGCATCAGGTCATGCACATAGTCTAGGAGGACCATCGGGCATGACCGCGAGACGAGAAGAGAAGGTGAGAAGAAGTCGGCAGGGAGGAGACGTTCGATGATCGAGGCTAGAACCCAGAAGGCTTCTTCCTCATCGGCATAGACAAGTAGAAGCGAAGAGGTAATGAGGTTCATGCCCTGACAGTAGCCCACCGCGGGATTGCGCCTAAACAATCATTAGACACTCATTACGTAACCGTCAGTTCTAAACATACCAGCTGTATGCCTGCAGAACCCTTCTCAGCTTCCCCACGCCCACACCATCCCCACCGAAGAAGACGTTCAACGGCATCGTCCTCCTCACATCCTTCTCGATCTCCTCCAAGCTGATGTTCGTCTGGGCATCATGGCTACTGAGCAGTTCATGGAAGAGCCCAGGCTCCATCATCTCCAGTGCACCGCTACATTCCATCCAAACCTTCGGGCGATAGACGAGTGGCACGCCTCTGCGTACCAAACGGGCAAACTCTCGGAAGTCGTCTTTGTTGCCTTTTTGCAGACCCATCTGGGCGATGCCGATGAATGCTTCTCCTCCTCGCAGTTCATCCGCATCTGTGGGCTCCTTCGCCAGCCCAAGAATAGCAGCGGCACCGAAAGTCTCCTTGACACCCTCATTGCTTCCGAGACCCACAGGTGGTCCTTTAACGGACTTGACCTTTCGTTTCTTCAGGAATGCGTCCCATTCAGTCTTCTGCTTCTCTTGCTGTTGGTCATGAATATCCTTGAGTGAATCCAGCAGTTGGCGCACTGTGCTGACATGAGGCGCTTGGTCCTTGTTTGTCGGAAGTGTGTTATTCGCAGGCACAGTGAGGACCTGTGAAGCAATCATGGGCTTTGCGTGTGCTTGACCGAAGGGGTTCTGAGTGCTGATAGAAAGTCGCTGTTTTGACGGCGACCGGAGTGACGGTGCGCGGGAAAGGGAAGGTGAAAGCAGGTTCTCGTCATCATCCACTGGCAGGCCCTCCGAAACGAGGCTGATGTCAGGTGCCTCTTCGTCTTCCGGGATTCTGCTCGAAACGGAGGGCAAGTCGTCTCCACCCTGGAAATCAAATTTCTCTTCCCTCTCATCTTCTTCGTCAGACTCATCCCTGATCTTCACCCCGGTCATCGTCGCAGGCGCAGCGTTGCCCGCAGTCTCAGCACTCCGCAAGAGGTTCAGATCATGCTTGCTGATATCGTAAATAAAACCATAACGATCCGTGAGAGCCTCGCTGACCCGGGCAAAGCGAGTCGCCGAGACCCTCGATAACGATGGCCGGAAGGAAGGCGAGGCGATAAAGGACTTGCTTGTATTGGCCAAGAAAAGGGTGGGCGGCTTGGCAGTTTCCGGGATGATATTTTCTAGCTCTACGGTTCCCGGGCGTGGAGGCTGAACAACAGCTACCTGAAGCTGTGGTATCTGGGGTAGCCCTTCCGTGGATGATACGACTCGCTGAGTTCTAGGATTGCTTCCAGAAGCTGTCAGCCCTGTCATGGCCCCTCTCAGGCCTTTGCTCGATGCGGCCAGGGCATTCCTCAGGATGGCGGCTGCCTCATCTGCCGGATGAGTGGCATGGTTCGTTGCGACAGGTTTGTCGCTCGCGGGAGGAGGCGAGACGAGCAAACTAAGTGGTTCGACCCCGCTGGGTCGTGGTCGTGCAGGTGTTCCGGCCTGCTTGGCGGGAGTCCGCGCTACGCTAACGATTAAACCGTCTTCTCGCGCATTCCTCACCAAATCCATAGCAAGGCGCTTCACAAGGGGACTAGCTCCCTCCCCCCGCCCGAGGAGGATGCTGCCAGGATCAGAGGTCATCACGCGGGTGGCATTGAAGATTGCAAGTAGATGTGTTGGTGATATAGCTGATTTATGCGGTGTGCTGGAAATGGAGGAGTGAATAGACGGATCGCGTGTCGCACTCGGGGTAAGGTCGTCAGGCGGCGCCGCGGTGCCTGCCTGAGGCAGGCCAAAGGGTAGAGATGCTGGGGAGAAGGAGACGCTTGCGGGGGAGGTAAGAGGAGGTTGGAAGAAAGGAAGTGGGGGCCCTGAGATAGAGTGTGCGTGCCCTCGCGGTCGCCTGGGCTTGTCGGGCTGGGTGACAAGCGACGGTGGTGTTGAAGAAGCGGATGTGGATATGCCAAGAGCATTTAACATGGATCGAGTGGCGGAAGTGCTCCGGAGAGTACCGCTAAACGACCTGATAGCTGCTGCCGAGTTTGGGGGCATAATGCCTGTGATGCCAGACATAGTGGACCTTGTGTCGTCGTCTGCAGGTGTAGCAGAACCAGCATCCAAATCCAACTGAGATGTCTTTTTACCGCGAGGTTTTCCCACAATCCAGCTTCCAATCGCCTGACCCCAAGATTTATCCTTCTCGTTCTTGAGCGTCCCTTCTAGGAGTTTGACATTCACGCTCGCGCTATCACTGGGCGGGAATGTTACGTCGTCTACAGACGCAACGGTGAGCATAGAAGGTGTGACACTGCGTGCTCGTATGGACGATCGCTCGGAAACCTCTTCAGAGGGTGCGACCCCCGCAAGAGGGCTGAGCACATCTGCCATTGCCTGGCTGATGGAGGCAGGAAGCTGTACAGTGGTTAGCTGGACTTGACGCGCATATATGCAGCATACTCACCTCCCCCGGTGTTTCCGGTGTCCCTTTCTCCTCTTCCTCCTCCGCAAAGAACATCTCGACGACTCTGCTGGCTACTTCCCTCTCCGCCCATGGCATGGTCTCTATCTTTTCCTTGGCCTTTCTGGCCAGCTCGGTTCCCTTTACAGCATCTGCTTCCCGTTTCCTGCGTACTTCTTCGTACTTCCTGCTCAAGTCCTCAAATGCGCTACTCATCACGCGTAATGCGGCATATACTGGGTTCCGGGGTTGCTCGCTCGGGCTGCCGGCTAATGTTGAGACGTCGTCAATGGTGCGCACGATGTCCTGGTCCGAAAGTAGATGCCACTTGGTCTCTATCGTTTTGCGCGTTGCATCAACCGGCATCTCGGTCGCGTGTGCAGCAGGGTCGACAGGGAGAGCTAGCTGCGCAAGGTGTGTCCGAGATGGTGGTAGCAAGAGGTTGAATGCTGGCTGAGGTGCGGGTGGTTGGCGACCCTCTATGGCTTGATGGTTCGAGGATATTACTGATATTGGACGGGATACGGATGATATAGATAAATGCCTAGAGTGGTTGACAGAGCTCCTTGCGGTTGTTGAACGCGTTCGTAACCCATGATTTGGAGAGCTCGTAGGCGAGGTGGGCTCTTCCTCCCGTACCTCGGGTTGAAGTGACGTCGACGCATCCGAGACGATATTGAGCAGACTACGCTCGTCCGACTGGGACTTGAGCGTGAAGTATGAGAATGGCTTCGAGGTGGATGCTGTTTCCGAGTCTGTGCGAAGTGTGCGCTGACCGCGACGTGAAGAGGTGACTTCTGGGGGTGAGAGTGGGTGGAGGTCGACAGGTGTAGGGAGGGCCATAGTCAACCCTTCCTCTGGAGTGGAACAAGCAAGCTAGAAAGGTATTAAGTCGATGACCAATGGATATACGTATGTGTGGGATTGTGTGATTCGTGTGACGATGAACCTTGCCCTTCCCTTCCTCGTGTGCCCCACATGGCTCGGACTAGAACGCGCTTCTCCGCCATAGCATAGCCACCACGTGCCCAAATAATCCCGCCACTTCCCGCCCACGCGAACCGGGACTCGATCGTCCATAGCCTCCTTTGTGTGAACCGTTCACAGATCGATAAGGCAGACAAGCCTCACAGAAAAACGACGACGACGACAACGAAGAAAAGGAAGTAAGGTGCGGAGAATACCCTGTGAGGAAAAAGAAAGCAACTAGCAAATTGGACAATCGAGCAAGAGACAGCCAGAATGGGTATGTATGAGCAAGGCAAGGAGGGGCCGTCATGCTGACGATCGTGCAAGGTATTCCCAAGTTCTTCAGATATATCTCGTACGTCGCATGAATAAATACCATGCATTTGTTTTCTGAGACTAATCAAGGGAGCGATATCCGCTCACATCACAACTCATCCAAGAGAATAAGATCCCAGAATTCGACAACTTGTACCTCGACTTCAACGGAGTCATCCACCAATGTTCACATCCGAACGACGGGGACGCGCACTTCCGTCTATCCGAGGAGCAAATATTCACATCCATATTCGCGTACGTGGACTTTCTGTTCGGGAAGATCAAGCCGAAGAACCTGTTCTTTTTGGCCATTGATGGGGTTGCACCGAGGGCGAAGATGAACCAGCAGCGAAGCAGGCGGTTCAGGAGTGCTAAGGAAGCTAAAGAAGTCAAGGAGAAGGCAGAAAAGAGAGGGGAACAACTACCTGAAGAAAAGGCGTTTGACAGCAATTGTATTACACCTGGTACGTTCCACAGGTCATCTTATCAGGACTTGACTGATGTTTATCAGGTACTGTCTTTATGGCGAGGCTGTCCGCCCAGTTGAAGTACTTCATCAACAAGAAGATATCAGAGGATTCGAACTGGCGAGGTGTGCAAGTAATTCTATCAGGACACGAGGTGCCTGGGGAGGGAGAGCACAAAGTGATGGAGTATATCCGGCATGCGAAGGCACAGCCGGACTACAACCCGAACGTCCGACACTGTCTGTACGGACTCGACGCAGATCTGATCATGCTTGGTCTATTGAGCCATGACCCACATTTCTGCCTGCTGCGTGAAGAGGTGAAGTTCGGCCCCTCGAAGAAGAAGAATCCAGGAGGGTGTGTCCACATAGTGTGTGATCCAGGCTATATGCTAACGGTCTTCTAGGATGGAAGCTCAAAACTTCTTCTTACTGCACCTGTCCCTCATGCGGGAATACCTCGACCTAGAATTCCGCTCGATGGCGTCCCAGATGTCCGTACCGTACAATCTGGAGCGCGTCATCGACGACTTCATCCTGATCGCCGTGTTTGTGGGAAATGATTTCCTGCCCCATCTTCCAGACCTACACATAAACGAAAATGCGCTCGAGACACTGTTCGATATATACAAGAAGGTTATCCCTGCCGCTGGCGGGTACCTTCAGGACAGTGGGACGATCAATACGCAACGGCTGCAGTTGATCCTCGACGAGCTCGCAAAGGGAGAGAGGGAAGTCTTCGAGAAAGAGAATGCGGATTTGCTCTATATCAGGGGGAAGCAGAAGAAGCACATCGTTGCTGCAGAGCACAAGCCGGCGAAGAATAGTTCGTCCTGCTCATCAATTCATCTTCGCACATGGCTGATCTCTGAGAACAGTGGTGACACACCGCCAGAAAGAGCTATTTGAGAAAATCAAAGGATTCGTCCTTGCCCGAAGGGCACGTCCAGATCCAAAGGCGAGCATCAGGCTAGTGAACGAGTTCCCTGCGAACATGAAACGGTTCTTGGGCGAGGTGACTACTCAACTAAATCTTGAGCTCACGTGGGACGAATATGACTCGGATGATCGCAACCTGGCTGTGATACGCATCCCTCCTCCAGAAGACCCCGACCACGATGATGATGATGATGACGACGACGGAGAGAACGACTGGGAAGATGTCGATGACGAGGAGGGAAATGCTGCAGTCGATCGGGTACTCAACAAGTTTGAGAAGATGAAAGTGATAGGCGACGATGAAGGAGACGACTTTGACACAAGGGAAGAGAAGAGGTTGCAGGAGCGGATGGACGAATGGAAGAGAAACTACTACAAGGCACGTTTTGCCTAATAAATGCGGGATGTCGTCGCTAAGTTCTACACAGGAAAAACTCGAGATCGATTACAGCGATCAGAAGGCCATGCACGACCTGATATATCGTTACGTAGAAGGTCTGCAGTGGGTCATGTACTACTACTACAGTGGTGTCACCTCCTGGAGTTGGTTCTATAATTATCATTATGCGCCTCGGATGTCAGGTATGTTGAGCCCCTCAAATATCATCGCGCTCCTCTGACACTGCTGTAGATTTGAAGGGTGTTGCGGATATGAAGTTCGACTTCCAACTGGGTCAACCCTTCAGACCCTTCGAACAGCTTATGGGTGTCATGCCGGCCGCGAGTCAGGAGTTGCTCCCCATCGCGTACAGGGTATGTTCTCTTCAACATCTCGTGCGATCTTTTCTGACGTAAACCAAGGATTTAATGTACGACGTTAACTCACCCATCCTAGACTTCTACCCACAATCATTCGAGCAAGATCTGAATGGCAAGAAAGCGGAGTGGGAAGCTGTTGTCAAAATCCCCTTCATCGATCAAACGCGGTTACTGGCTGCTATGGCTCCACGTGAGCGCATGCTTACAGAGGAGGAACGCCGGCGCAACACCTGGGGCCCCAGCACGAAATTTCTATACGACCCCGATAACGAGACTGTGTACCCCTCATCTCTGCCTGGTTTCTTCCCCAATTTGGTGCACAACCATTGCAAGATGGAGCCATATTACCTGCCCATACTAGACGGTTTGCATCTTGTTCCTGGATTGTGCGATGGCGTTTTCCTAGGGGTGCAAGCCCTTGCAGGATTCCCTTCCATCTTCACCTTGGAGCACACTGCTCAGCTGGCCTTCCACCATGTCAATGTCTTCCAAGGCGACAGTCGGAATCAATCCATGATCATCACCATCATGAACAAGCATGAGGGCAAGAAGACCGAAGAACTCGCCGAGCAGCTGGTTGGCAAGCGCGTGTTCCTCAACTGGCCATTCCTCCAGGAGGGTCTCTGTGTCGCCGTCTCCGACCAACACTTCATACACGAGGAGGGTCTCGTGGCCGGCGAGACGCGTATCGTTACCAAGCCGCAGACAATGCCCGATACTTGGCGGAGGAAGGCAGACAAGATCGAACACATTTACTCGAAGCGGTTTGCCGTCCTGACAGGCGATATTGACGCACTGGTACACGTACGACCTCTGCGCGGCCTCAAACGCTTGGATACAGGAGCGTTTGTCAAGGACTACGAAGATGCCGATAAAGAGATCGAGCAGGCCGTGCAGCTCGCGGTGACGGAGGTCTTCTCTGAAGACCAACGTTTCCTGGAGAAGGAAGCACCGCCACTCTCTGAAGAGTTCCCTGACGGCAGCAAAGTTATCTTCCTTGGCGAACATGCATATGGTGTGGCTGCTCAAGTGAGGGAAACAAGCGCGACTAGCCTGACGGTTGTTCTTGCTGTACGTGTACCACGCATGCTAAGGTTGTATGCATACAACTCACCTTATCTCGCAGTTCTTTCCCAACGAAAAGGCGGAAAATGATCAATTCATTCAGCTAGTCAGGTCTCGGCCACTTGACCGTTATATTGAGGCACATCTGGTATCTCGGATGCTTGGCATAAGCGGACTTGCCTTCGCCAGGATCACCTCCAGTTTCATGGTAATAACGAAAGAAGGACAGAAGACCAATATCGGATTGAGCCTGAAATTCGAGGCGAAGGGCATGAAAGTGTTAGGTTACACCCGTAAGGGCCGGGGCCGAAATTGGGAATTCAGCGAGAAGGCCATTCAGCTTATCCGAGAGTACAAGCAATTCGCGCCCGATTTCTTCCATAGGCTTGATCAAAGGCGTGATGGTAGGCTGGCGTGCTCGATCACGCCTGATATGGGGCTTACGCACTATTCAGATGTTACCATGGCACAGGATCTCTTCCCAAGTGGCGACTCCGATGCAAGGGTGAAAGAAATCAGGAATTGGCTTCATGATAAGGGTATTCCAGACCTGGAACCAACCTCTCTTCTGTCTGAGCAGCTCGATAAAGTGCGTTTCACTTCATGTAGTGACATGGGTGATGGTCTAATTGTGAATGTAAGGATACTGTAGGGAAGATCGAGCAGTTAGCCAACAACTTCAGTAGCTCCAAATCTGCCGACATGATCAAGAAGGCGCTGGTCAAGGGCATCCCGAGGCAAGCGGTTCTCAAGCCGTCACACACCGTATATCGTTTGTTACATCAAACCTTTGCACTAGGGGATAGAGTCACAATGGTCCAAGACTCTGGAAGTGTTCCGCTCACTGTGAAGGGAGTTGTAGTCGGTTTGAACACTACTTCGATCGACGTTGTGTGGGATGTGCCTTTCATGTCAGGAACTACCCTCGGTAGCCGTTGCTCGCAATATCGTGGTTCTACAGTGTCGTTCAATTCCTGCCTCAATCTCAGCCACAAGCAGTACGTCATGTCGACCAACCCAATTCCCGTTTCCCCGACCAACAATAACGCGAACCATGCCAACGGTCATGCAAATGGTAGCACGCAGAACGGCATGCCTTTCCATCCGGTCAATGCCCCCTATGGCGCCATTCGCGGGTTCTCATCCATGCGACCCCCTCGTGGGGCTATGCGCGGGGGTCGTGGCCGTGGTGGAGTGGGTATTATGCAGAACCCTGCCCGACCCGCTCCTCCTACTCTCAACGGAGGTTATGATCAGGCGGTAAAGGGGGAACTGCCTGCTGCGGAACCCGCAGCAGCTGCCCCGTCACATACGGATGTGCTTCGAGACATGCTGATCGGTGGTTCTGGCGCGCCTCGCGCTCGTGGAAGAGGTCGTGGCTTTCCTGGTCAACACAATGGACCCGTCAGGGGAAGCGGTCACCATCCGAATGGTAGTCAATCTTCGGCGCGCGGAGCGCCTCCAGTGCACTTGCTGCCGTCGGTTCCCTTCGCACCGCAGTCGCAGCAAGCTCAACCTGCTCCAGCCGTATTTGTTGATAGGGGTAGGGGTCGGGGTCGGGGTCGGGGTCGGGGTCGGGGTCGGGATCGTGGTAGGGGAGGATTCAGGGGAGGTGCACCCCGTGGACGTGGCGGCCCTGGTCCTGCTAGTCAGGCAGGACCGCAAGTACAGCACGCATGATAATGGTCTTTTAATGTAGCATCTGAACTCTGCATAGGTTTATTGCAGGCACACTCGTTATTATGCACTATGTGCGATGTACAATTATCTGCAATGGATCTTCTTTGTTCCGAGTGGAAATCGTTCAAACGCATTATTATAATGTCGTCACGTGAACATGCGACGCGTGTACAACGCGTTTAAGGGTCCAAACTTGGCTGAGCCAGGTCTTGCATTGACCACTACCTGAAGACTGTTCCAGGTGAGTCTATCAAGCTGCTCTGGGGAATTGGACTAATTACTTTGTAGATAGCGCAATATGTCATCGACAAATTCCAACAAGCGCAAGGTTCATGTGGGGCAAAATGGAGCGGCCAGGTGCCCGACATCCGGTCACAATAACCCTGGCGTTCTCGCCACTACGCGGATGTCACTGCTAGACGAGCAGGCGCGCGCTCTGAAAGCAGCGCAAGATAGGATACAAGCAGAGCTCCTTGAACTGCTTAGAGAACGGAATTCACTTGCAACAATAAATCGGATACCCATCGAGCTTCTGTCGACGATATTTGAGTGGGTCCTTTCAGTACAGGGCTGTGGGTCTCGATACCGGGATCGGTCGCCTCTCAATATTGCACAAGTCTGTTCGTATTGGCGTTCAGTCTGCTTGGAAACCCCTGAAGTTTGGTCGGATATACGGATTGGGTATGGCACTGGTCTAAACCAAGGGTTCCACGATAAGACGCTATCGCATTTGACAGAGACACTGGAACGAACTGGATCGGTTCCCTTGCACGTCAGCTACAAACATCACGGCAGCCAACAAGATCATGGAAGCATCGAGCAAGTAATTGATGCGCTAAGGAGAGAAGCGCATCGAATACGCACGCTACGCACTGTCGATCAAGTCATTACAAACAATTTGTGGGATTCTTTACCCAACGCGATGCCGCAACTCGAGTCCCTCTACATCGCACAAGCCAACACGCACCACATACTCGTACTCGTACCTTTTGAACAAATTCCTTTCCGCCTAGTCATACATTCTCTCAAGACGCTATACCTTCAACATGTGGCCTTGCAGATATTCGAGCAAACCACTACTCTAGAAGGCCTTCGGGAGTTGTATTTGTATCACAGCTTGATTCAACGTCGCGCCGAAGATACGATGTTACCCGGTCCAGGTGATTTCACACCCCAAGAGGACCCATTATCTCTGGACTTTCTCCGCCTCGTGCCAAATCTAGAGGTGTTATCAATAAAACACGTCTACGTCAACGAGATCCCCGCGGCGGATGAACCTTTCTGTTTGCACCAGCTGAAGAAGCTCGTCCTACTGATCATGGAAGACCCGCCAGAAACGGGCGCTCTCCGACTCCCGATGATACTGGACCACCTTGATATGCCCAAGCTTCTTGATCTCGAATTGTGGGGCCAGCCGCTCGAGCAAATTTCTCCCCGCCTTTTGTTCAACAGGATTGCCGTCGAGAACTTCGCGCTACAACGTCTTGCATTCAGACACGCCGTTATTCCTGGCAAATCTTTTCTTGCACTCCTCAGTCACTTGAAAGATCTCAGAGTGCTCGACTGTCTGAATACGACCATCATTCGTCCTGTGTTGAAGGCATTGCGACGTCTCGACACTGCGACTGACATGTTTCAGTATGCACCGAAGCTCGAAGAGCTCCACTTCCGTGCTCTGCAAGATCACCTGCAGGTCGCCTGGGTAACAAATCACCTCACGAAAACCCTACACATCAGGCAGCTTGTCGGTGCGCCGCTGAAGAAGCTTTCCGTTTATCCGCTTCATAACGTCATCATTCGACGTTTGCGCGCTTACGTTCCTTACATTATCACCGATTATGGCAGACGTATAACACCCGAATATCAGGACAAGATCGAGCGCTGTGGAGAGATCGAGGATGGCGACATAAAGTTTCACTTTCAATTTAATCGTGTCTATTATGATCGGGCCAACGGTGTCGGCGTTGATGATGATGATCAACTAGAGGATCTTGACATGCCGGAATTTGCAGCTTCGGATAGCTCGGATGACGAGGACTCAATGAGGCTTGATGTCAACTTCAACGACCTCGATGATGTCGAAGGCATTGATGCAATGCTCAATCCCAGCGATCCGGAGGAGGAGGGAGATGACGATGAGGTTGATTGGTCAACTGACGGAGATGGGATGACGGATGGAGACTTCATGACAGAGGCCGACGGATTTACTGAAGGGGATGCTTCTTTCATTGGGAGTGATCCCGTCACTGATATGGATTTTGGGATGATGTGAAGGCGTCTACATGTATCATATCTCGCGCATTTCGGTTGGGAGTAATTGTAACGTGTGCAGTTTAATCATATTGAACAGGACGGCAGGGTGCGATTGGAGCCGCGACTTGACGACGGACCATTCCCACCACATTTCACTTGAAATTGTATATCATCAGTACTGATGATATACAACACGGACGATATTCAGAACCTGCTCACTCAACATCTCGTATGCGGCACATCGACAGCGAACAGGAAGAACATGTACCGTTGTATAGTGGTCATCTGACGGCTGGGGTTAAGGTAGAAGAAAAGAAACCCCGAATTGTGGGTTGCTTCTCCTCCCTGGCTCCCCCTCTCCTCTTACCGTGCATGTTTAGAAAGAAGAAGATAAGCCATTCGTCCTGGGTCCCGAGGGTGTCTTGCGGAGACTGGAAGGTATCAATCAAAAGCCAGTCGTGATTGAAAACCTCGACGCCGAGTACATTGCTCGAACCACCTCAAGAGTACATTTTCTCAGCAAACGGTATGGCGGAAATATGCAAGACGTAACCCCTCGACCAGCTCAGCGCTTTGTCAAAGCACATGGTATCCCTCAATATTGCTTTTTGATGCCTACGTGGAGCCCTCATGCCCCGCGGCAGCCAGGGGAGCCAGGACTGACTTTCATGGGTTCCCCGGAGTGCTTTCGGGATCCTGAGTTGACACCAACAGCAATACCCACATGGGTTCGCAGATCGTCTGACAGATGGCAGTATATTGGTCATTATCGATTTTTACCATCGGAACCTCTCTCCGTGGAGGAATGGATGAGTCAAGATCTTGTGGTACGGAAGCCGTGACTGTGCCGCGCTGCACCGCGCTCACGGCGGTCGAATTTGAACAGGTCCGGGAGACGCGAATAGCATGCATCTTTGGCACTGACTGGCAAACGAAGATTGGCTCCCCCAATGGGAAGTTAGTCAGATACAGGTGTGCGAGGCACATCGCCCAGCGAGAACTGCAGCTCGCAGGATATCATCGCCCTGCGACAGAGGAAGAGGTTCAGCGCTGCCTACGGGAGAGGAGGTATAAGGAGGTGACAGTAGACTTGGTGCGAAATGATTTTGCAGTGGGTCTGTTGGTACGCACAAGTTGAGGAGTACGGTCAGGAAACTGACGGTGTCGATGTAGACCGTCGCGGTCTGTGCTTTGGAGTGTTACGGCTACGACGAGAAGTTCCAGCGTGAATTAATTGAAGGATTCTATCAGCCAAGAAGCACTTGGGCGCGCGTCTTCGATGATGTCAAAATAGAGCCCCTTGAAATAGACGTGGACGCTCTGAACATGAAGCGGACAATTGTTCGTAAACGCTCGAGAAGAGGCAAAATACACAAAATACAATCACGCACACCAGGCACAAGATTGGTGCTAGATTGCGTGGAAATAGTTACACCCAAGTGGTTGGAAAGGATGCGGGCCCGGAATGTATCACCTGAGCTGTGATATATTTGGACTGACTAAATTATACCTCTATTAAGCACCGACTATACTCGATGTTATAGCACAGCAATCTCATTGTCTTTACACTCTCCTAGTGGCATAATTTCCCTGAAGGGCCGGAATAAAGCTGCTGAGGAAGCTGGAGAAATTAATCTGCTCAACAAAAGTGACGTTGCGGGAGTTGACAGGTTCTACCAAAGGAGGGTCATTGAGGTGATTGTGCGTGTACTAGAACCATCTTACGGAAAGGAGCAACGGCAACAAAGGTACGGCCATACTAGAAACAGTCAGTGATAGATAACGTCAGCATAGGGGACGTACGAAAATGGAGTCGTATGCCACATCGACATCCATGTACACAACACGGCTCTTCGTCACGATCTCAGGATACGCAATCACGCCGGCCGCAATCTCATCCCAGAGCGGTGTGCCAATGGAGCTGGCCCAATACGTGCTCAGGTTCTGCGTAATCGGGGTAACCATGGAGATAGTTTCGTTGAAAATCGCAGGGGTGACGAGATATGGAATAGACACCTGACCCGCAATGACGGTCTCTTGGAATGGTGCGTTGACGACGATCTTGGCCGCTTCAGGATCGATGAAGAAATTGAAGTCGGCATAAACGTCGTCATTCGGGAAAGTCTGATTGGCGGGAGTCGGGTCTGTCTGTTTCAGGTTGACGTCAACGTACCCGCCTTGAATGCTGATCCTCTTTATATTGGAAGCAAAGTAGGGATCCTGCTTGATGGCCAGCGCAACAGTTGTCATCGCACCTGCAGCGACGATCTCAACCTGGCCTGGATACTGGTGGGCCATCTCGATCATGAAGTCCACGGCAGACTGATTCTGCCACTTCATTGTTGGCACACCTTCCGGGATGTTCGTCAGTTCGAGGGGATTATTCCCCGTTGGGTCACCGCCTTGAGCGTCCAGTGTAGCATTATCGGGACTGAAAGCACCGTCCCAGGTGAACGCGCCAAACACGGCTTGCCAGGCAGCAGACCGCTCGACAGTGTTGATCACTAGTTACACATCAGCGGCAAGGAGGAAGCCCCAACTGAGGATATCACTTACAAGGCTCATTAGCACCAACATAGACTGGGATGTAGTCGATGCCGGCAACTGTGATTCGAATCAGCAAATGAGCCTAGTGAGGCGGGTCCTGTTCGTACTTTCCAGGAACCTTAGAATGTGACGGGCACCCTGATATGCATACACGTTCTACAACCGGCGTCAGGATGCTCATGGAAAGTAGATCAATTCAACTCCACATACCGCGACCGTGCTGGTAATACCCAGTATGGTGCAGTTTGCTCCGAGCAACTCTAGTAACGGAGTGTAGGACGACGATCCGCTCCTGGAAGGGCATCAGCGGAAGCATGGCCGATAAAGCCGAGACGCACCAATCGTTATCAATGATGACCTTTCCGCACGCCGCATTGACAGCAGCCGGGAGAAGAGCAGCAGCGACAGCATGAAGGAAGGTGAGAGCAAGCATCGTGAAGAATTGGAAGTACCCAGCGAACAGGTTGCCAGATAGATGGCGACTGCTGCTGGTCGACGAATTCATCCTTTAATACTCGGCCCCACATGAGCCACGGTTTGGAATTCAGCGTAACGGGGCCGCCCCGCCCCGCTCGTTCATCGGACGTCGATCGTCAGCGGGCCCCCGACTTCCGGGCTACAGAAAAACCAGCAGGAGAATAAATGAGGATTTCCATGGACTTCGAGGTATGCTATCAGAGAGACCAACACAGCTCACAAGACACCTAACGCGGTGAACAGTGCCCCGAATAAACCGCACCCGCTGGCGGTCGTCGCACACATACATGTTGCGTGGGAGGCGAGGAGAAGGTAGCGACGAAGATAAGGGAAGGAGATCGACCAATCAGGCAACCAGAAGTTGACTGATGTTGAAATGTCTCTCCTCATGCCAAGACAGGCGGCCCCATGACTACAGGAAATGGAACAGCTCAAAAAAGGGTTCATTTACGAATGATGTACGAAATAATTTCATATTTACTCACTAGAGTGCCACTCCAATGGCTTCACGATCGGACAAACCCCGAATATGGCCCATGCTACAGTTTAGCCGGAAGGGCAGCACCCTCCTCACACACCTGCTTCATCTCCCGCAGACTGTCGACCAGATGACGCTTGAACCTCTGTGTGTTGGTATTAGGGGCGCAGATCTTGGACTCCACGCCGAATTTGATGAGGTCTCCACCGGCAAGGTCTGTATCCAGTCATCAGCGGGATGGGAAGATTTTGCAAGGGCGACTTACAGTTCGTCCCATAGCCATCTGGCCACACAGTTCCGAAACCAGTGCCATGGAACCTAGTCCCTTCGCTCAATCCACTAGTACTCAACTTCCATTCCTGACTCTTGGCGAACAAGGGATCTTCGAATAACTTCACCCCTTCCCCCTCTTTGTCGCGCAGCATGAGGCGTAAGCCCATTAAGTGTCGGTCAATGCCTTTTCCGGTGGATGCTTCGCGGGTATACGCATTATGCGAAAAGATAGCAGTTGACAGCGCCTTGTAGCGAGCTTCGGCCGAAGCTGATGGATCCAGCATCGCCCGAACGAAAGTGCGACTGTTAGTGGTATATGTGCGAATGACGTCTGTACGCCCATGCGCGAACAAGCGAGTGGAGGCCGTCTCGTACGTCGCACTGAAGAAGCCTTGGTCCTTGTAGAAGGCCAGCTGAAGCGCCATCTGGATATATGCATCGGGGGATTGCTTGGCTAGGCAAGAAGTGTTAATGCCGCGCTAACCACAAGAGAGGCTGACCTACCAGTCTTCTTGATCCAATCTGCACCATACTCGTCGAACCACAACTGGCTAGCGTCCGAGTCGTCTACGGTCGCCTTTGCCCGAATTGTGGCCTCTTGGATTTCCTTCCTCATTTTATCGTCCAATTCGAACTCGACACGCTCCCATCCTCTGGTTTTCGGACCAGTCGTTGTATCTGCATCAAATATCACGTCACCCTCCTCCGCGCTTTCCAGGTTCTGGGTGAACGCTCCAAGATCGATGGGTTCGGCAATAGCGTAATCGACGACAATGCTCGGGATGAGCGCGTCACACGGGGAATGTTCCCCCATCATCCCTGCGCGTCCCGACGACTCAACGATGACGGTTAATGTTTTGTCGTACCATCTGTTCAGGCCGTCGGGACCGGTCGCAATACTGCGCACATGCGCTTCAATGGGTGCGGGTACGAAGTTGGACGAGGATGGTGTCGGTATGGTGTGCATATCGAGACATAGAGCGAAGAGACTATTTTCCATCAGGGTAAAAGCTTTGCGGTTGATCACAGGCGAAAGGGTAAGAAGATATTCACGGTTCTGATATACGTGAGTTATTACCACATGGATAATTAACAGGATGATACCCACGTTCGCCCACACATCACGGTCATCAGAGCTCAGAATGCACACAGGTTCCGCTTTCTCTCCTTTCCTCACCCGATTCTCCACATCCGCCATGAGGTCGCCCAGTCTTTTCTCTATCTCGCCTATCCCAACTATCCCTCCGTCTCGGTCAAGCACCTCGACCATGTATACCCAGTCTTTCGCCATTACCATGATGCTTCGAGCGCCTGGATCCTTCAACGCAGGCTTATGAGATAACATATCGCAACCGGGCTTGGGGATGCGGGAGAGGTTGAATACACTGCGTGCGGGACGATTGGACCATAAGCCTGAGGTAGAGATACCATATGTTAGCAACGCACCGAGTATATTGATACATGTCGAACGGACCTGTGCGAGAGCTATCGGGGTGGATCTCCTGTCTGTAGGGAAAAGATAGTTCACGGTAAGCGCGTCGATATCGAAATCAAGATGTATGCGCACGTACTGATCTACCTTCGCTTTGAAGTCGAGGAAGCGAGCCGTAAGCCACGCTGCCCGCTTCAATTGCCACTCCCCAAACTGCCCAGGAGAAGGAGGATTCTCCGCTACGCTCAATGGAATGGTCGCGTCTGTATGAAATAACAGCCACCAATTGGAGTGGACCATCAGTGGAGCACGCCATTCATGGTACGCCTTCTTAATCCAGAAGTTGTCATCCAACCAGTTATTTTCCGATGAACGATCGACATCTTGAAGACCGGTTATCAGTCGTTTTCAACAAACTTCATAGCATATACGGACCTATCAATCGTTCCTGCAACTCACGTCCGATGCCATTTTCAAAGTCCACGGCCCAGGCGACACGCTTTTGCGACTCTTCAAGCTTGTTCCCTTGGCCGTTCAGCTCACCCTCTTCCAACAGCGGCTCCAGGCTCTTTAGATACTTGTCCAAGGTCTGTCTGATTGGTGGCACGGGCAATCTCGGCAATCTCCGTTGATGATGGAACGTGGGCAGACGTTGCTGTCCGGGCGGTGGATGGAGTGCAAACATTTGTCGCGAATTAGAGAGATGGCGTGTGGTTGGGAATGAGGGAAGGACGGAAACACGGTTCTGCAAGCGGGGGACGCAGGACAGGAGCATGCCTCAAGCTGCGAACATGAGAGGGCCGAGTTTCTCCCCCTTTTCCGAGGGGGTAACGCGGGGTATAAATACTTCTGGAGCTTGTGCGTGGGGGATGAATAGCGTCACAAGCGCTGATGAGGTGAAAGAGATCGGACGAGGTAACCGGATCAGATGCCGTCTTTTCACATGTGTGGATTTGTTTCTTTGGATACGCCCAGCGCGGGCTTTGAAATTTCAAAGGAATATTGGGGAGGACACACGATGTCACATTGATTGTCATCACGCACGGAAGCTTGGCTTGTACGACAACTAGTAAGGAGTACAACACACAACGACATTGTTCAACGCTAACCTCCGGACCATTCTACGCTTTACACAGTGACAATTTTTTGGTTCTACATGAAGTGTTGACCCAGGACCAAAAGGAAAGTAGCTTGCGGTCGGACAGCAGGCGCCACGAATCTCTCCCAGGGCGTTTAACGTCCGCGTGAAAGGAATGCCGTATGAGGTCGAGGCGTAGTGTACTTGTACAATAAGTGCCAGAACAGGCATCTATATATGCGGTCAGTGGGAATACAAAGACAAGAGGATACGACTAACGCATCAGCAAAAAAAGGACCGTTGGGTTTGCAAAGGATGCATCATCTTCCATCAGTGTCGATCTTCAGCACATACACAGAATTGCACCGTAAGCGCATATGAGACCACTGACGGAAGGTTTGGTATTTGATTTTGTGATTCGCCCCGCGCTATCGACACAAAACAGCGATCCAGTCGGTTGGCCGTTAGTCCAGCAGATTTCGTTCGTGTAGCGCCAGCGATGGATAACTATAGGTTCCACAATAACACGAGGCGCGTCACCGGGACATTCACAACGAGAGGCCAACCTGGTACCCCTCGACCTTTGGGCGCAGCCAAAGGGTTTCATTGAGCGGAATCGAGGATCCGTGGTTCCGCAACGACTCGACCGCCCACTACGAACAAATTTGTGAGGAAGCCGATTCGTGGCGAGGGTGTCGAACTAGTGCCTTGCGATGCGGAAACTTTTGCGGATGATAAGAGATCGGAGCGGGGATGAGGAAGGTTGTCGAACATGAACAAGTTCAGACAACAGCGAGTATTGGTATTTGATTTGGTAGTCGCGATTCTCATGAGCCATGGACTCATTCCAATCGCGAAATCAGGAATTTCCTGAACAGGACGAAAGGTCCTGTGAATGGGCAGTAATGCCCCAAAGCCGTTTGGCTTCGTGGCTCCACCGGGATGGAGTATGACAGCCGCTCTAGACTCTACTTGTCGCAGGCACAACCATACAGGGCACAAGAACGGGGCCCGGCGAATACGGTTGAGGCAAAAGTGCAGAACGGCCAAGGCATGTCATGGTATTGGACATGATAATCGCGGTCAATCCAACCGCACAATCAGGAATTTCCTGTAAACAGGACGAAAAGGTCCTGTGAATGGGCAGTGATGCCCCGAAGCCGTTCGGCTTCGTCTTTCCACCGAGATGCAGTGTGACAGCCGCTCTAGAATCTTCTTGTCGCAGGCACAACCATACGAGGCACAAGAACGGGGCCCGACGAATATGGTTACGCCAAATTCGGTGAATGGCATGTCTTGGTATTTGATTTGGTAATCGTGGTTGTCTTGAGCCATCGACTCGGTCCAACCACGCAATCAGGGTTTCTCCTGAAAATATGCCGGCGCCCTGCACGGGAGGGGGTCGGCCAGAAGCCACCTTGGCTTCGTCTCCATCTATGATGGAAAACTCCATTCGTGATGGAGAATGACGGTAGCTCTAGGGTCTGCTTTGTCACACCAACAACCAAAGGGTCCACGAGTGGATGCCCGACGATTGCGTTTGCGCCAGATGTGCAGCTCGAAGAGTGGAACGTCTTGGTATTTGATTTGGTCGAAGCTTGCCTTTTCACGGTTTTACGCGCTCGATGGCCCTGCATTCGGGTTTCGGTCCACTCCCGGGGGAACGGACCGAGAGGTTCTTGATATTTGATTTAGTAGGTGCTTAGGCATGCCGATGTGAGGCTGCCGAAGTTAAGAAAGTTAAGTTGGGAAAGACATTGAGGCTTGAATTATGGAAGTGGTCGGGGGGTCTGCGATCTGCATTGCGTAAACTTCATGCGTAAATAGGCGGGACGGAATTATGTTCTCCACTTGATAGGACATTAGATAGGGGCGACCCGTATCATAACCGAAACTGGCGTCCGTGTTGACTTGGCGCGAAGTACCATGCTACGGACCATCTCCGGGTGGGTGCAGAACATCCTCTTTGATGACCGAGTCATATGGGAAAGAAAGGGAATAGAGGGAAACACGTGGGGTATTGGAAAATCGTAGCGGTTTTCGGCAGGGACAGACACGATGTCGTCAACAGCTTTGCGTTGTGGCCGGTCAGCACTGAACACATCAACGGATGTGCCATCAAGCTAACCTGCGACATTGGCAAGACTTTATCGTGGGTGCACTTGGTTACAGTCAAACGGCGTGCATGACACAGGCTTTTGAGGAGTTACGAGGTTGCAACACATCCCCAAGAACGAGTCACAGATGAGGACATGCAGTTGGCCTATGCCGGTCAGTTATTGATCTAGAACAATATCGAAAAGGCGTACCAAATTGAGGATCCCACAGCGCCCGGATGGGGATGGGGCAATCACGACTTGGAACAACTAGATTGTGGAGGCTCTTGTACACATCGCAACGCGTTACCTTCTGATACTAGCGTCAACTGAGATATGTTACGTTAAAAGGAAGCATCAAGGAACTCACCTCTCGCTCAGTTTCTTACACTACGGGACGTTCCTCGTCAAAGTACTGGTCCTCCCTCTCACTCCTGCAAACGACAACCGCGTTGTTCGGTGAGCATAATGGTGGATGCGCACATGGTCTGGGGTCCACCGAAGATGTCCATATCGTCACCTACAATGGCGCTCAACAAGCATTCTCATGGCAAGAAGTGCGCATACCAACCATATCACAAGCGGTTGCTCATCGTCGATGAATCGAGGCCAGGTTGCAGGCTGTCTCAAGGGACTCGTCAGAGGTATGATTCGGTTGGATAAGGAATGCGCATACTTCTGTCACAACCCTCTCTGCGACACAGAGATAGTCATGAGAGATGGGCGCAACTCCGTACCCTCGCAGGCAGGAGGGGAGTGTGCACCCCTGCTCCGGGCGTACGCACGCACTTGGTCGAGCAGAGGCAACCTCCTGACGACCAACATCGGATGCCTCCGTCAAGTCTTATACATGAGGCCCGGAAGCAAGGAAGCGACGAAGAGTCGGGAATTTCGTTTCACGCACCGCACACGTTTTGACCTCTGTTTGCTCACACACGTCCCTCGACGATTTATATTTGCAGTTCGATCACTCTAAGGCAGCCGACGTTCGAAACAAGGAAATATCTCTAAAAGGCTAACTTGCTCCAATCTTCTGTGTACTCTCACGGCTCTATTCTCTGAGAATGCTTTGGTCGTGATACAACACTTAAGTCCATCATGCTGGTATCTCCCTGTCAGCAACCTAAAAAGCGCCCTGTCAACGGATCAACCAAGTTGGACACGCATTTCTCTTCTTTCATACCGAGATATATGCAGCTGCTGTTTCCATGGATTTATGCGATTAGCTCCCGCGCGGATGTTGGCTGCGTGACTCAGTTGCTCGAAAACTTGACGACGTGTCATAGGTGTGCAGACATCCCCGCTCTTGCTTATATCCCCGCTCTTTGTGGCAGCTTCTCCTCTGTAGGATAAGTACCACCCCTCCGTTCAAGGAGGCATCAAACACAGAGGCTGAGCTGATGTATCACGTGACATTCTGGCCCAACCTGCCCCTACAGAAGTTCCAGCCGTGGAACAACCCACGACTACCTCATCCGATCCTATGCATAAAACACAGTAGGAACAAGGATGATGGGATCAACGACTAGGAGTATAACTACCAACGGTTTCTCTGGTGCACAGCTCAAGCTACAAAGGAGCTAGGAACCACAGTATCGAGTTGACAATTCACTATAAGCATGACTTCTATTCCAAATTTCCGATCCCTTACCCAGTTGGTTGACAAGACCGTCGTTATCATCGGCGGGTCCTCTGGAGTCAGTAGATCTCGATTTTTCCGTCCTCTGATCTCAAGCTAACCAGAATTGCAGATCGGCTACGAAGTCGCGAGAGCATCCCTCGAGCACGGCGCGAAGGTCATCATCGCCTCCAGCCATGCCGAAAAGGTTGACACTGCTGTCAAGAACTTATCTGCATTGCACGAGTCATTCAAGGGGCGGATCTCTGGCTCGACCTGCAATGTCAAGGTTGACAGAGAAATTGAGAAGTTCTGGGATAGCGTTGGGCAATTCGATCATCTCGTTCTGTTCAATCCATTGTATTCCTTCGTTTTGACTGACCAACACCTAGGTGTACACAGCGATTGACAGCGTCCCCCAATTCTTCTCCGAGACAGACAATGGCCGACGGGCCCACTTCGACATCATCTTCTGGGGTGCCCTTATCAGCGCCAATTACACCATGCAGAAGGGGTACATCAACGCCGGAGGATCGATAACTATGACGATGAGCTCGAGCTTCAAAAAGCCGCATAAGGGGTGGGAGATTGCGGCTTCAATCACCGGAGCGGTGGATGGCTTGACGCGTGGGTTGGCGGTTCAGCTGGCGCCGATCAGGGTGAACACAGTCAGTCCGGGGTATGTCGATACTAATGTGAGCATATTCCCTTCTAACAGGCGACTGAAGCTGACAGTTCATGCAGATGTGGCACGCCATGGACCCCACAGCAAAAGTAGCGTTGGAAGATGGTATCTCCAAGACAGCGCTGGTGCAACACGTCGCGAAGCCAGAGGAGATCGCTGACGCATACCTCTTTTGCATGAAATGCACGAATCTCACAGGGGTAACGATCAATGTCGAGGGCGGAAGACTGCTTGCACAGCCGTTGGTGGATCATTGGCTTGAAGCCAAGCCGCTGTGAGTTAATTCTACTAGGGTCAGTGGTATCAGCACGAATAGATATGATGCAATGCGAAGCCTGAACTAGAGAAATCTGGACAAACCGTTGCACCGACGCGGCGAACGTGAAATGACGTCATCCACCCGCCTTGTCCTTAACGGGACATGGGCTCCGGCCAAAGTATGACCAGCCCAGCCCAGACCCGCATCTCCCACTGAGCACGTCCACGACCACCTGCTTAGTCTTGTCCCATTCTATCACCACTAACCAATGTTCGCCCTCGTCGTCCGTAACGTCCCCCGTGTCTCCCGTAGGGCCGTCGCGCCCCTCGCCGCTCTCCCAGGCAGGTACTACACCGGCGGAGGGTACGTCTATCCCGCTGTCCGACAGTATCGGAATACTGACACTCGATTTACAGTAACGTGCACGGCAATGACCCCCATGTGAGCCATCTACCGGAGTGTATGCGAGGAACATGTTGACTCGTCACACGGCAGGTGATTGAGAAAGAGCTGAATAGGAACAAGACTAAGCATGGAGAGATGCACGAGTCAGCCCCACACAATCACGCTCCCGGTGGGTGTTTAGTGCATTGACCTAAATGTCTGATCTGCTTACTCCTGACAGGTTGGAACGAGCTCCTGGCTTCCGAATCAGAGGCTGATATCAAGGTGCTGGCTTCCGGATATCCTCCTGAAAGGTCATGCTCATACCGTATCATAGGCCGACAAGGCAGAGGGTACTCCTGCGGAACTGCAGCGGTCCACGGTCGACTTCCTCAAGGCGAAGGAAAAGGGGAATAAGGATACTTGAGCAGAGAAGGACCATCTCCGAGAGGCAGTTGATGAAAAGTCTTGAAATGCAACCCTTATATGCTAAAGCGACCCAGGCGTCGAGCGCAGAATGCGACACCTCAATTGTAGCTCAAAATTGTAATCCATACCGATTGTCGTCATGTCCAGCAGCGAAGAACAAAACACTGAAGACCCTGTATGAATTGTGTAAGATAATGCAAGGGAGATACTGCGTCTATGTGTCCGGGGCAGCTTTCGGCCTCTCCGCAAGTCAAGCGCTTGCCTCCACGAGTCCTTCGGGACCCATCTCTCTCTGAAGCTCCTCATTCGCTTCTCGTTCTACGTCCTCATATCCACCAGTGGCCTCAATCGTCTGTCCCTTCTCCGTTTCTTCGAATGTCCGTAGCACACTGCTGCCGTTTTTGTAGTCCCACTCGCTGATGCCCACTTTGGCGCCTAAAGTGCGCCAGCGGCCCATATTTGCCCCCCGGTATTCTTTCACGATCCGGAGAAGCTCGGGCCAAAACTGGGAGTGCTCATAGGTGAATTGAATTTCCCCATTCCATTCGCTGAGGAGCATATCGGGCGTCATGAGGTTCTCTTTGATAACATTAGGGTTGAAGTGCACCTCTGATACCAGATTTGTTCATGGCCAGTTCTCAGAGAAAAAGGGGGAGTGAGACGCACTGCCTTTGGTAACCGGATCCACGAACGGCCAAATCATCTTCAGGAACATATCGACGTACCAGGGGATGTTGATCACAAACGACTTGCCGAGCCGTTCTGGGTAGTGGCCTTGAAGAATACCGAGCATCTATACGGAGTGTCAAATCGTGTCGCCCCGGCATGAAGAGAACGTACCTTTCGCGCGATCCACATTGGTGGATGCTTCCCTTTATCTCCAAAGTTGATCAGTAATGCAATATTCCTGTCAAGATGTCAGCACAGTAATTGAGACGAAACGAACATAGCACATACTCGGTTCCGGGTCCCATGAGGTCGATAGCGCATTCAATCACGAAGAACGTAAACTCGAGTTGTCGCTCCGAGGCCTCTGTGTTCTGGTTGCTGGGGATAAGGTACACCCCAGGCCGTCCCGCAACGTCGTACCCGAGGAGCAGGCACTTGCCGGTGACTCCTTCGGGTTCCACATGCTCGGCGAAGTCAGGCCGATAGAACCCATAGGAGCGTCGCCAGGCAAGAGTGCTCTCAAGACGCTTAATGGCGGCAGCGACATCACCCTTTGTCGCACGGAGATACCGCAGGAAACATTCCTTCGACTGATATCCAATATAGTATGAGATCAGGCTGAAAGATGACAACGAGGGTGACGCACCAGCCAGTATTTCTCGTATTCCGTAAGCGCAGTCTTTTCGGTCTCCTTCTCACCCTGCAACTGAAACGCAGGATCGGAGAAGTGGTTGAGGAGAGTATCGTACTTCTCTTGATCAGGCTCAGAGACCAGGGTCGGCACCGCGTCCGGTCGAGGAGGGGGAAGGAAAGGCTTGTGTATCACTACCATGGGAGGGAGATAGTGGTAGAGTGCAAGGAAACACACCGGCCTCAGAACTCAATGGCGGCACCGCCTGCCTCACCTCTCCTTGGCTCGCTTCTCGTTTGGGCGGCTCACGTCAGGACCCATGGCTTAGGTGGCTGTGCAGAAGCATTAGGACGTCTTTTTCTGCGCGTGCTCAGCAGTCCGCCACTGTAGTACGTCCATACTGCATCTCTGCCTTGAGCATTTACTTGAGAAAAGACAAAATGGCCCAACAACCGCAAGCCACAATGGCCTATGATGAAGTGCGTGTTTATGTTCGGGAAAATAAAATAACCCTAATATAGCACGGCAGTATGGGCGCCCGTACATTATTTTGAGGGAGCAAGGCAAGAAGACGAGGACACATGGGCTGGAGGCTATTAGGGTTAGTATATTGAATTAATACTCTCTGAATTTATGATTAATATTTATGGCAGTCTCACATCCTTGCCGCTCGAACAGTTGCCAACATTGTACGGACCTCCCTGGGACCAAGAGGTGAAATCTTTTCCCCCATGCGATGTTCCGTCTTCTCAAGCTTCATAGGGCTCGACAAGATCCTCATCAGCCCGGATGGCGATATCACCGTGACAAACGATGGTGCGACTATTCTGGGTCAGATGGAGGTCGAGCATCAGATTGCAAAGCTTCTTGTCCAGCTTTCTAAATCACAGGATGACGAGATCGGTGATGGAACAACAGGCGTCGTTGTTTTGGCGGGTGCGTTACTTGAGCAGTCTGAAGAACTCTTGGATCGAGGTATTCACCCGATACGGATTGCCGATGGGTTCGAGAAAGCTTGTGCTGTTGCGGTTAAAGAGCTGGATCGCATCGCGGACGAGGTTGAATTTACCCCCTCGAATACCGAGAATTTGCTTAAGACGGCTATGACAAGTCTGGGAAGCAAGATGTACGTTTTCATGTCAACCAAAATTGGTCCCGTCTGATCAATTCTGCAGCGTGTCGAAGGCACACCAGCACTTCGCACAAATTGCCGTCGATGCAGTGCTTGCCGTTGCTGACCTGCAAAGAAAGGATGTCCCCTTCGATCTCATTAAGGTGACTGGCAAAGTTGGCGGCTCGCTCGCAGACACTTCCCTCGTAAAAGGCGTTGTCATCGACAAGGAGATGTCCCATCCCCAAATGCCGCGCACCGTTCGCGATGCCAGGATCGCCATTCTTACGTGCCCGTTCGAGCCCCCGCGCCCAAAGACGAAGCACAAACTTGAGATTGGTTCGGTGGAGGAATATCGCAAACTGCAGGCTTACGAGAAGGGCAAGTTCGAGGATATGATCAAGCGCGTGAAAGACGCGGGTGCAAACCTCGTCATATGCCAGTGGGGATTCGACGATGAGGCCAACTCGCTTCTAATGGCAAACGACCTACCCTCGGTCAGATGGGTCGGAGGTCCCGAGATTGAGCTCATCGCTATTGCGACGCATGGGCGAATCGTGCCGAGGTTCGAGGACCTCAGTGCTGAGAAGCTTGGAAAGGCTGGGTTGGTCAAGGAGATCGCCTTCGGTACGACAAGGGACAAGATGATCGTGATTGAAGAGTGCGCGAACAGCAAAGCAGTCACAATCCTTGTGCGCGGAAGCAACAAGATGGTATGTCCGTCCTAGTGAAATATCCGCAGATACTGATACCTACCCTACAGATTGTGGATGAGGCCAAACGCGCTCTTCATGATGCACTCTGCGTCGTGCGCAACCTGGTGGTAAACAACCGCGTGGTTTACGGAGGTGGAGCAGCAGAGATTAGCTGCTCGCTCGCAGTCTCCAAAGCGGCAGATGAAATACCTTCGATTGAACAATACGCGATGCGTGCGTTCGCTTCAGCGTTGGACAGCATCCCACTCGCACTGGCGGAGAACTCTGGCTTCAGCCCAATCGAGACGCTTACGGAGGTCAAGAGCAGACAGGTAACAGAGGCTAATCCTAGGCTCGGGATTGACTGCAATGGCAGGGGGGAGAATGATATGAAGAAGCAATTCGTATATGACCCACTGATTTCGAAGCGGCAGCAGTATTTGTTGGCCACTCAGATGGTTCGGGCAATACTGAAGATAGGTAAGTATTCTAGTGAGTCTCGTCGAGAGTATTGCTGACTTGGCCACGCAGATGATGTTATCACAGCTGGTTCCATGGACGAGTAGTTATTTGCACGTAATGATCAACTGTCACACCGTATATGCACATGAATTGCTCCCACACCAAACCAAACCCGCAGGACTTTGGCCATGTGCCCAACCTACTCGCTGCTTTCCCTCTTATTACGTTGGTATTTGATGTTGTTCCAGTTATATACAAACTGCCCATGTACAAGTTCTTCGCCCAGGCATTTGTTTCACGTCGTATCAAGCGTTCAGCTTCGCCTCAGTCTCCGCAAAGAGCGCAGCAACTGAATCGTCGTAAAACTTGTTGTCGACAGGATTACTACATCCCCCGGCCTGGTGGCCCCAGATACTGATAATCGGGTTGTACTTGCCGATGCCTGGTCGCATGAGCGAGACCTCGTGTTCGCCCGTGACGGCCTCGAAGTATTGGTCCGTTGTGCACGGCATGACTAGTGCACGCGCCTCGATGGCTTGCATCGCTGCCTCCAAGTTACCGTTGTAAGGAGGGATGTTGGATACGTCGCCAGTCTGCCAGGTCTTGACGAGAGAGAGGAGGTCGTTTGCATCCCTGGGCAATAAATGTGAGTGTTTCAATCAATTAGAAATGGATTGAACGCTTTACAAAGTGCCCATCCCTTCATCCCAATACTTGACCAAATACTCGTCGAAATCCTTGAATCCGAGCTCCTTATACCGATGCTCTCTATACCATGCACTGCTAAAGCCCCAACCGGAATACGCACGAGCAAAACCCTTCAAACCAAGGAGAGGAAGGTCGTCTGGCGTGTATTCTCCATTGTTGAACTTGCCATCGGCGAAAAGTGCGTTCTTGGGTCCTTCAAGAAAGACGTAGTTATGTAGGCTGCAGCGTGCAGCACCGGAGGTGGGGATGATATGTTGGACGAATGATGGATATTGCACGGCTGCCATTTGTTAATCAGCATAGTTCGACTGACGTGCATCGATGGTTCTGACCCCATTGATAAGACTGCATAGCACCCATGCTATATCCTGTGACGGCCCACAGCTTCGTTATACCAAGGCTTTCCACGAGCTTCTTCTGTGCTTCCACCTGGTCCGCTAGCGTGATCGGTGGAAACCGAGGTCCGTCGTAAGGTGCTTTGGAGTTAGAGGGAGAAGAGCTCTCCCCACCACCCAACATGCCGACCTGGATGATGAAATATTTCTCAGGCGTAAGCGTATGCTCCTCTCCAATTGGTATGTCACTGGAGCGAATGCTACCTCCGAAGCATGTCGGCTTAAGAACACTGCAAGGCGGTTCAGCTTTGCTCACGGCCGAGAGAAGGGAACAGCTCTCACGCAGGGTTTGTCGGGTCGCCAAGAGCGTGGTATTCCAGGAAACAGTCAGTGGTCTTTTGTCCACCAACGAGAGTGAACTCTCCCAGCGCGAACCGCTCGACCTTGAGCATCATCTGCTCAGGAGGTGGTTGGCGAGGTCTACAGTCCTCAGCGAGCCCTGAAGAATGCAGAAGGCAGTTCTTATATATCACGCCTCGCCTGCCACTGCTTTCGTGGTTGCGATAACGGGAGAACTCGACAGGAGAAAAACATATGCATCTCAGTCAATCAGGAGCCAACTGGGGATAGACCAATGATAACAGCGCCAGCTAGCACTTATGGAAGTCGGGGCCGAATGTAGGGAAGCTAAGATCCACATGTTCCTGAAAGAAGCCGCTGTCCGGGGTATCTCTTCCGAATTCCGTTCTAATTCATTCCGTAACCCAACAAAAAATCCGATATATCCCTAGGCCTTCTTCTCAACCTCAGCAAACAACTCGGCGACGGCCTCGTTAAAGAACTTGGTGTCAGTCGGGTTGCTGTTCGCACCAGCCTGATGTCCATAGATGCTGACAATGGGCTTATACATGCCAATTCCGGGACTCATGAGCGAGACCTCGATCTCGCTGGCCTCTGCCTCAAAGTATTGGTCCGTTGTGCATGGCATGACCAGAGCCCGCGCTTTGATGGCCTTCATAGCAGCTTCAAAATCGCCGTTGTAGGGAGGAATATTGGCAACGTTGGCCGTTTGCCAAGTTCGTGTCAGGCAGAGCAGGTCATTTGCATCCCTGGAAACGCATTAGCTTACGCGGACATGCGTAAAGTATATGGGCAGCGCACGTTGTGCCCAGGGAACCATCCCAGGCCTGCACCAGGTAATCATCAAGGTCCTTAAATCCGAGATCCAGGAACTTTCCCTGAGTATACCACGCACTGCTATAGCCCCAACCTGAATACGCCCTTGCGAAGCCTTTTGTTCCGAGTCGAGGCAATGCGTCGGTGGTGTAATGTCCACCCTTGAAGTTTTGATCCGCCAAGAGGGCATTTTTAGGACCTTCGAGGAACGTATAGTTGTGGGGACTGCATCGGGCGGAACCGCACACGGGAATGATGAAGTCCATATAGTCGGGATATTGTACACCTTTCTCTCGTCAGTAAATAGTCTCGTGTGCCGCAGAAAGTACTCACCCCATTGGAATGCTTGACAAGCACCCATGCTAAAGCCCGCGACAGCGAACAGTTTCTTGATCCCCAAGAAGTCGCAGAGCTTCTTCTGAGCATTGACCTGATCAGCAAGGGAGATGGGCGGGAAGTTTCCCCCGTTGAACGGCGCGTTCGTGTTCGATGGTGACGAGCTTTCCGAACCGCCGAACATGCCCACGAAAATGATGTAATATCTCGCCGGGGTGATGGTGTGCTCTTCACCCACAGGTACATCCGATCCCCGAATGGTACCTCCAAAGCAGGTCGGCTTCAAGATTCTGAGGAACATTCAGACGGCTGAGGTTGCTACAGTTATCCGTGGCTTACGCTGGATTCTTGGCGTCACCAATACACCGATACATCAGAAACCAGTCTGTTGTCTGAGCACGGCATTCTAGCTCAAAATCCCCGAGCTCAAACCTCTCTACCTTCATTGCCTCTTGCTCCGGGGTCAGTTTACGAGGCATGGCGTGTTATTGCTGCTCCAAGTCAATATGCGGTGAAGATCGTCGTTGGGGAAGACCCGTGCTGGCGACTAGTAAGCCGCCCGACACAAGGACTCACATTGTGTTGATGTTGTATTGCTTTCCGGCAGAATTCCGTGCCCGGATAACAGCGATCGGGTTGTTTAAGGAGAGCCAGCAGTTACGAGTACATAATAGACAGCACAGAGATTCGCATAGTCAAAAGATAGTCAAGGAAGGAGCAGCGCGGTGTTCATTTATCGTAGAATAGCACCAGATGATAGAAGCTAGAGGGAACGGCGGTGTGAAAAGCAAGAAGGCGACTTGCGTCTCACTCAAAAGGATCCGAGACCTCGGTCCATGCTCCAGTAATATTATCACTCTTCACATTAATGCTGAAGAGCAATGACATTGCCGACATATCAATCAGCCTACAATATCTCACAGGGCTCATATGCCGCACGCTGTAAGGTCCTTTGCCATGCTGGTGCCTGAATAGTGTATGGCCCCACGTGTATCAGAAGGGAGAATGTAGGAAGTCACAAGGTATGGAAATTTCCTGTCGTTGTCGTTGTACTTTACAAAGAATTGGACAGATGATTGACTTGGTAAGTCAACCTATAGCTATTATGGAATGAGCGATTGCTCGCAGGGGACAACAATCAAAATACAGTAAGGTGACAGAAGGTATATGTGAAAGGAGGAAGGGATGGCGGAAGAGGTGTTCACCAACTGCCACACGGAAGCATTCTGTCGCGCTGAATAACGACCACGCCTCACGACCTCAACGCGTCCTCAACGTTACCTCAATCCTCCACCATCTGGAAACGACGTGAACAAACGATCTGAAAGAGAAAATAGAGAATCTTGGAATCTCAACGGTGACAACACCCGAACGGTAGGCGCCCACAATGTCCACGTCATGTCAAGTGTTCTCCCGCTGACAACAACCACAGAAGCGAATCGACCTCCACGCATATAGGTATCGACCGATATCGTCAGACTCTCGGACAACTTTTTCTTTGAAAGGAGAAACGATTTTTACCATCTTATGTCCTCCCAGAAGCCGATTAGTACAACTAGTCAAAGAAGCCAGGAGTCAGAAGCATACGATCCGGACGAGTCTTTCTCCTCCACAGGGTCAGCAGGAGGTAGGCGGCGACCACGCGCAAGCACGAGCACGATTCCTCTATCTGTCGCGTACGGGTGCGTTGTTCCCCAGCTGCGTCAGATATTCCTCTGACCGATCGCTGTCGTTCACTTCAGTGCCCTTCCCAACGCAGCCTCCTCTGGTGACAACGCGACTGCAGTGAGACCTGTCTCACCACAACAGCCCAGACGTGGTACCACTTCACCACCCCCGGCACCTACGCTCATATCTCCCTCGTCTCCCACCCCTGTGGAAGCTGCCCGACAGCGATACGCCGCTCTTAAGGATCAGAAGCAAGCCGAGATCGCTCAGAGGCAGCAACAACAGCTAAAGCAACGCCAAAGCTTGAACGCGACTGGTCTTATGTCTTCTGCGACGGCACCTAACCCAGCTTCTCTCCGTGACACCACGGTGGGAGCTGCGACTGCCATTCACAGTGCTGGCGGAGTGAAGGCGCTTAGCGCAATGTATGCTACGGGAGCTAGACGCCCTACTGGCAGGCTCACCTCTAGACTTGCGGAACCACCTCAAACGGTGCAAGCTCAAGATGAAGATAGCGATATGGAACAAGGTTCCGTAGGAGACGTACGTGCGACAGCACCACGTGCTCGCAGCCCGGTAATGGATATGATCATGAGCGGTGCAGCCAAAGTCAAATATGTTGTGAAAGAACGTGACCATGAAGCAATGGACGAGGACGAGGACGAAAGGGAGGAGAGTTATGACTACGCAGAGGAGGATCGATACGTAGAGGAAGGCAGCCTCATGGATCTTGATGAACCAGCAAAGGCACAGTCGAAGTCGAAAACAAAGAGGAAAAGAGATGAAGACAAGGCTTATAAGGCAGAGCAAGATCCGGAAGAGGAGGATGATGACATCATAGACGATGATGCCGAACCCGATGATATCGCGGAGGACGGACAGGCCAAGGTGTGTAGATTTGCCAAGGAACATCACGCGTTTGTTTAACTAGCTACAGAAATCACGCAAGCGATTAAAGACAACCGCTGACAAAAAGACCTATCGACCGTCCTCGGAGGAGCCTTATGCGTCTGACGAAGATATGGATACACCTCGGCGAAAGCGAGGTAAAGCTAAGGCCCCGGTCCGCCTTCCTTTCCCCGCAAATGCAGACATGAGTCACAAGAATCGACGCAAGAGCACCACCAAAAAGGGCCGAAAGAGCACAGGGGTCGATGAAGACGAAAGCATTGAAACTGAGGAAACCGTCATCATCGAGAAGCCAACGAGCCAGAAGAGCAAGCCCACTGCACCGGGTCTTGCTCAGATTACCCCACAGCCAAGCACTGTACCCGCGGTTCTCCCTCAGAAGCCTGCTCGCCCATCTTCTACTCTTGTTCTTCCGGCTGACCGACTACGACCCTCGCCTGCATCCCTTGCTCCTCCTGTCGGCAATGTACCGCGCAGCAAATCTCCGAACCCTCCAACTATTGCTGGACGGACCGTTTCACCGTCCTATATCGGACCCGGCCATCCAGCCTACGCTCCGTTTGCCCTTCGCCCCGACGCCCAGCGAAGTGACCCAACCACTTCCGACACAATGCTAGACAAAGAGGTCAGGGACGAAGTACCATCACCCGAGTCTGCAAGCCATGCAGATGGCGAGGAAGAGATGCAGCCGCCGCCATGGCAAGGTCTCATGCAGGGCCTGGTCAACATATTCTACTACATTCTCATTTGGCCTCTCACTCTCATTTCGAAGATTTTGTCTCCAGGCTTCGCATATGGGAGGGACCTTGTTGCAAAGGGCAGTTGGATATGGCCTCCCCTCATATTCTGGGGCATCAGCATCCTGGTTCTTTACGCGTCTGTTCGAGGGCTCAGCGCTTGGGCTGGATATTCCTCCGGACTAGACGGCATTTCTTACCAGCCCATCTACGCAGACGCTCCGCCAGAAGTTGCCGACTTGGTGGGTCGTATCGGGCAGCTGGAGGAGAAACTCCGTCGGGCGTTGGCAGACCTCAGTGCTCGCGAGACCGCACCGGCACAGGACTCTCGCCTCACTGGAGACATCGACCAGCTCTGGAAGAGAGTCTACCGAATGGAGGACGAAATGCGGGAGCGCAAGACGTCCGAAACTAGCTTTAGTTCTGCTCTGGACAGACTCAGCTCCGATCTGCCTGGTCTCCATTCAAAACTCGAAGCAGTCACCGGAGGCGCCGGCCTGGAGGATCGTTTCAAGCGTATCGACGCGGCGCTTGCTGAGACTCGGCAAGGCTCAGACCGACTTTCAAAGAAGTTCGATGAGACTCAGAGCCTTGTAAAGCACGCAGATGCCTTCATTGAACAGACTCAAACTGAGCTGCGTATGGTCGGAAAAACTGCGGAACAGGCATTGGCAGAAGCGAAACGCGCTGAAAAGGCTGCCAAGAGCGCCACCGTGCCGAGTGGAAGCGGAAACATCAATGTCCACGTTGTCGACGCTCGACTCAATCAACTCGGCTACAACACGATTCTGCGCACAGATCATGCACTGTTTGAATTTGGATCAGGCATTGCCCCCCAATTTACCTCACCTCAGTATGATGTGTTCTCCCCAACGACTAATCAACCTCGCTTATCAGGTTTGTTCAGCAAACACCAGCCGCTAGGACCCGACGCAAGCTCTGTCATCATGCCATTCTTGGATCCTGGTCACTGCTGGGCATTCAAGGGCGACAAAGGATCTATGGGCATCAGACTGCATCGCTTCGTCTACGTGGATGAAATTGTCGTCGAAGCTCCCCCGCTGTCGATGCTTGATCAGCCCGAGACTACCCCTAAACAGTTTGACGTGTGGGGTCATGTCGAAAGTGGCAACGTTGCCAAGCTGGAAGAATACTTGAAGAAGCATCCCTCTGATCAGACCCCCCCACCTCCGTCTACAAATGCCAGGTTCATGCATCTAGGCTCATTCGAATACGACAACCAGGGTGCTCCTATTCAAAAGTTCTCCTTGGACCCTGCACCGTCTGGTCACATGATCGATTTTGGACTGGTAGTGTTCACATTCAACTCGAATTACGGGGGCGACTACACTTGTTTGTACCGCATTCGCATCCACGGGGAACCTTCCGGTAATAATCTGTACGGTCTTCGTGGCTGATGCCCCAATATCATCCCACCATCCCACACCAACTTTTCCTCCCATCATTCTTTGTGTACTTGTATCGACTTTTGCTGGTTTGTTTCTTTTACGAGATCTGGTCGCTCCCTTTGAATGTGCTGGTGTGGAAGGTATCCGAGTGATATCCCTCTTGTCATGATCTTTACCCTGTTCTCTCTCATCCGTGATTATATACCTCATCGTCGTCCTTGTACTGCCACGATCTTTACCCTGTTCTCTCTCATCCATAATTATATACCTCATCGTCATCCTTGTGCTGCACACTCTGTGTAGCTGTATCGTTCCTTGATAACCCATTTTGAATGTCACTGCATGTACGGTGTGTAATGCGATCCTTCTAGCCGTACGAACTTCAGCGGTAAAGCCTGCCAAGTCCCCAGTTTAGTTTCAGCGATTCGCAGAATCCTTCTCAACCCTTCCTGGGGGAGTATCGATGTAAGCAGGCAATGTCAACTTCATATTTGTTCTTTCATTTCAGGTATCGATTTACTACAAATGGTCTCGTTCTGCACTCAACTTCGCTCCGAATCTTCTATCAATGCGGGTATCAGTAGACCCTCACATCTACAGGTGACGGAACTTGTTTGTTGCCTGGATATCTCATAATGAGAACCTTGACACTTGGCACCAGGAAATGTACATCCTCACCTCTACCAGGAGCTTCGCGATACCATCTTCCTTGGATGAATGGCCGGCGTTGGGTACGATGTGGAATTCGGCCTCCGGGAAGGCTTTCTTGAGCGCCCATGCTGTGGTTGCTGGGCCTAGAAGTCATAACGCTCAGTTAGGGAACAATCCATCTTTTGAGTCACCTACAGATCACGTCATATCTGCCCTGGACAATCACCGTAGGAATGTGGCGGCTTCAGGCTTGTGAGCGACAGCATGTACGCGTCGTTGATTTCCTTACATCTTGTCAATGGCCTGTTTCTCAAGGAGTTGCCCATCTCTCATCCAGCCCTGCAAGAAGGTTCAGCAAGGTTCGAGGTCATCCAAAATGGGACTGACCTCATTGAAGAAGAAGTGATTTTCAATGCGAGCAAATGCACTTCGAATAATGAGGCCCGCGAGTTCCGGGCGGTGAGAGGGAACACTTACTTGGCCCAATCATCCTGAGCTGCGCGTTCTACAGCTTCCAGGTCCAGGTTCATGCGGGAAGTACTCATCCTGATGGGACGGTTGTCAGTCACGCCTTCAGCGGTGGATCCACATGGCAAGGCTGACATACTCCCACTTCGACCAGGCTCGAGCCGCCCGGAGACGTATCGCATCGTCATCAGAGTTCAGTTGGCTGTGATACGCCTTCATCATATCGTCGCGCTCTGCTTCGGGAATGGGCGCAATGAACTCGTCCCAGGCTTCGGGGAAAATATGAGAAGTGCCATTCTGATAGAAGAACACCAGTTCACTGTGCATTTCATTTCAGTTCAGCAATGTTCAGCCCCGGAGTGCATAAGCAAACCTCTTCCGCAGAGTAAATATACCTCTGAGCACAAGAGCTTTCACGGGCTCTGGGTATGTCTGGCCATGAGGTTAACGAAGAACATCATCGCAAACAAAGTCTCCTGACCTCGGCATAGGCTAAAGCGAGTGTGGAACCCTAAGGTCGAATGACTTCTCCGATTCGGCCATGTGACAGAAAACAAGCGCACCCAAGATCCTCCAAAGACAACCCATTTATGAATGCCCAGATGCTTGCGAATACGCTCAACATCCTCGACCAGATCCCAGGTGGTATTGTGCTCAAGGCAAGCTGAACTGTAGCCAGAATGAGAACTTGAACAGTGCCCCATTATATGCACACATACGGAGTGGACTTCCCGGACCCACGCTGATCAAAGAGAATGATCTTGTACACTTCTGGGTCAAAGTATCGTCGGTCAAGCTCGCTGGTCCCTCCTCCAGGACCACCTTGACCCTCTTGAGCCTGTGGAATAACTCGAAGGATATATTCGTTTACCGTGCAAGAAAACAACTGATAGACAATAAGAGTGCATTAACCATATATGATATTCAAACACCCACCCGGCTTCCCATTCTCGTTCCCGCTAATCTCGTAACTAACCACATCGAAATTGAGCAAAGCATCAACCCACGCAAGCTAACTCTTACTAGAGTGTATGGATGTCCGACACCTTCAAGGTCCCAGTCTCGAACGCACTGATCTCAGCATACAGAGAAGCCATGATGATACGGCGGTAAGAGGGTGAATGACAACGTGTATACGGTGTTGGACAGTCTTCAAGCGCCCAACCCAATAGGGCGATGTTCGCAATTTCACGCGCGTTGCATCCTTGCACAGCACCCCCCTAGTTTGTCAACCTTCGGAAAACCGATCGCGACCTACAAAACAATAACTTCTAATTCTGGCCTTTTTTTTTGACCGCTATTACAACTCGCAACTCTATCACGACTCCCCATGCGGTCTTTGACTTCCAGACATCTAGAGTGAATCAAACCGTGATCTCGTCAGGGATTCGGGCATTTTACCCCTCGATAGACGTAAATCCCTATGACCATCACACAACATGACGGTTATATTAGCTCTTCCTGAACGTGCCGATGCCGACTTTAATGTTTGGTTTGTATTCCTTGCGCGTCCGCGGACTAATAGATGGACTGTATGGAACGACAACGGAGAAGATAGGGACACAGGGATGTAACGAAATGCACGAATGTGTACACAACAACTACGGGTATGTGGAGGAGAATGTGGAGAATGTGGTCCTTTACTACAGATCGCAGTAAGCCAAACGGCGCCATGGACGGGAAAATAGTGCATACCAGGAAATAGTCCGGTACCCTACGAGACACCAGCGGTTCACCAGCACGTGGTGCAGGGTCGAATTGAAGGCTTGGGACATGTCAGAAGTTATGTCGAGGCAGTCGTGTTCATGAACCCACAAACTATACGAGAGCTTCTCGTCAATCTCCATGATCGCGGCCTGATTGCCACAGCGATAGCAGTAGTTCGGTGCGCTGAAAATTGTGACTACGTTGCGATCCTGGCTCCAGTTATAACCTCCATACAGCATGAGTTAATTGCAAGCAGGCAGAATGCAGTTGCTCACCCTCCATGACCAGCTGATGGGCGCGTGCAATCAGGGTCAAGCCATTGTTATGATTGAACGCCTCTGAAATGTCCTGCCCGAATGTGTATCCTGCACCTCGTGGAGATATCCCCCATCCACACCGATCGTCCGGGTCAGACCATAGCAGGTCGCACATCGGCCCCTCATGAGGCACTTCCTGAACACGGTCAATCGAGCGGATGTGGTCGAGCGTGTCAATGGAAGGGGATAAGCCGCCGTGCAGACAGAAGATCTGACATTCCAGTAAGTAAAGATGAACTCAAATCACGCCCGAGTAACTCGTTACTTACCTGGTTGTCGATAAGGGCAGTGAGGGGTAGGTAGTCGAAGAGGTCGGTGAAGAATCGCCATACGTTCGCGTTTCCATATTTCCGTAAGCACTCGTCATAGAAGCCGTACACCTGCGTGATCTGTCGACTCTCGTGATTACCTCGAAGGATGGTAACACGGTCGCGGTAGCGAAGTTTTAGCGCAACGAGAAGAGTGACAGTCTCCACAGAATAGTACCCTCGGTCCACGTAGTCTCCCATGAAGAGGTAGTTGGTGTCGGGGGAGTTTCCACCGATCCGGAAGAGCTCAGAGAGATCATGCTGATATGTATCAGGAGACACGAATCTGCTTGCAGCGCCAACAGACGTACAAATTGACCATGAATATCTCCGCAGACTGTTACAGGGCATCGTACGGGCTGGACGTTTGATTCTTCCATAAGAATTTCCCGCGTCTATGTCAGCGCTTGTCAGCGAATGTTCCAGGACGAAACAATACGAGAGAAGTCCCATAGATACAACACAGCGATTAGGTGCAGATAACATGGACAACCCGTCCCGCAAAACAGTCGTGTGACCGGAAGGCTCACCTTATCACAAAGCCTCTTGACGTCCGATTCTGCAAGTTGTTTACACTGACCGAGCTGCTCTATCCAACCGTCCACCTCGACAGGATCAATCATCTTCTCCATAGGCGCGGCCATTTTTCTCGTGGATTTGATTTCGGTTCGTTAATTGAAGAGTTTGTTAGGTAAAAATTCTTGTTCGGTTGATGATAAGTGCAGTCCAGTGTCAGGGGTGCTCTACTGTATCATCAGCATGGGTAGAACGCACATATGGTTCCGTTGCATGAGCGCCACTTGTACTAGTGGCTCACTCGGGGTCGAATCTCAATAGTACTGTGGGGAAAGTTTGAGGTAACCTCCACCCAGGCACTCTTCCATATGAATTCTGGGATATTTACTGGAATAAGAAACATCTGCCCGAATCCATCAAATCCCTATCAATTAAACGCGCCAGTAAAGAAGTAGAATGTGAAGGTCTTCCAGCACGGGAATATGTAATCGAACACCACCCGTTCATCGCCAAACTATCCGGCTGTGAGAATGCGCTCATCACAAGCGAAATGTTGGATGCGATCTAATGAACAATCGGCAATCAGAAATCCCTATTGCGACTCCCCGCATCAGCGATGATCCTGTCATTCAGTTTCGGCCTGTTCAACACGAACGAGACTTTATCCGCCTTGCAAGGTCATTTGAAGACGATAGTGCGGAACGTGGCACTGGATGTATCCTCACTGGTCAACCAGGGATCGGTAAGCGATCTGTATCCAATGATCAAGCATCTAACAGACGTCTTGCTGCAGGAAAGAGCCCAAACATTATTCTGTCTTCCGCTGCTTCGTCTTCACGCCAACCGTATGATCATACTTCAAACCGATTCCAATTTTGCATGGATTTTCGCGAAGGATGGCGTGTCTACGATTGATCTGCAGAGCCCTGCATCCGCAGTGCTAGATGACGAAGTCATGAGAGAAAACAAAGCGTGGATATTGGTCGATTCAGCCCGCACCTTGGTTGAGCCTCACAGGGCTCTCCAAAGAACACGCCTCTATATTGTTCAAGCAGCGTCCTCCCGTCCGGACCACTTGCGGTCAAAGAAGGCTAGGCTTGTCTCACAATACATCATGGAGCCGTGGTCTTGGCAGGAGATCATTATGGGGTATGTTTTGAAGCTCTGAAGTCGAGTGCATGTCTGAATAGGGATCAGGCGAGCTGTTCAGGATAACAATGCTCGGACGAACGATGGAGACCTGCAATGTTCCGCATACGCTTCTCTTAGCCCAACTCCACGTATAGTCTATTCCATTCATTCCTATTCCCGATTCGACCTAGTTTTGCGTCGAGTGAAAAACGAAATTAAACAACTCAACCGGACAAAGAAAGTCGAGGTAATTCTACGGGGGAACGACGTCGGAATTTCTCTTGGAATTCTCATGGTTCGCCTACGGAAAACGAGGGAGATACTTCGCTTCGTTCCTGCGTCGCCTCTCATCGGAAATCTACTTGCAATACCCTCGTTTCACTCTCGTTCCCACCACCGCCAAGAGCTTTTCGATGACTATTGCCTCCGCCCCAATTTCAGAGCATTGGGTGGAGCCGTGCTGGAGGCGTATGTACTGAGGGCCTTCACCTATCCTAAGGTCTACAAGATGCAGAAGCTTACACCTGTGACCGCTAAGTCAGAGGTGCGACGATATCGAGCACATTCGTCGAACGGAGGAGAGCCGACATGCCTACACATCGGAGGAAGTCGAACCGCACTCAAAAATCAAGCATGGCGTTGAGTTACGTACAGTACCCGCGTTGTAACTGAACGTTACGATGATAAGGATAGCGCTTTCAAGCTTCGTGAAAACATGTTCTATCTTCCGCAAAAGCCTAACCAAGCGACTTTCGATGCGTTCTTCGTCAAGCGGGAGCCAAACGGAGAACTCAATGCATTGTTGCTCCAGGTGACTGTTGGGCAGAGGCACGATGTGAATCCGAAAGGCATAAAGTGGCTGGAACAGCTCGGGGTTCGGTCATTCGTTTATGTGATTATCGCGAGGTGATGTTCGGTGCACAGTCACTTTTCCTCCGGAGATAAACCAAAAAATTCCTGCCAAATACTTCCTGCAGATCAACCAGCTTGATGGCCCAGTAGCTCCAGATCCAGATGGTTCAGTAGCTCCAGTAGACCCAGCAGATTCTGCGCCACCAGTACCGCATATCCGTTATTTCTTTGCCCGAAAGGCATTAGATCCCGTACGCGTTCGAACAGACCTAAGTTGCACTCCAAACAGAAGAAAAGCGAAGTAATCCTAATCCTTCCCGCGTTCATAGCCTGACACCGACAGCCCGTTCAGATTCTCTTACGGTTGTCTTTTGCTTCCCATTCACCTACTTCCGCACCTAACCTTATTATAACCCGGAAACTTTTGCCAAACCTGGCCCAACTTCAACCTGCATCCACGGATGGAGCGACCGTGCTCGACGTTCAATTTCGACCCTTTCTCTGGGAGCAGCGCCATGCATGGGTCCTTAGCGTGCTGCGTAAGGAGCAAGCGCGAACGGTAGCGTCAATACAGCCAGTTGTGCTTTACCCCGGCTCATCTCAAATGTCTTGGAATAGGTGCTTGATATTGGGTGCGGAGAGGGGTCTTTACTGGCGACTCTATCGCAACCTGCCCAGGCGGTCTTTGACCCCACACTCACAAACATCGAGAGTGAATCATATCGCGATCTCTATCTGGACCGCATTGCAGGACTCGATATCGTGCCAACTGAACTGTCCAAAGCCGAACGTGTAACTGTCCCATCGAGTCCTGCAGCTCAGCCAACGCAAAACTCGTGGATCAGAGAGCCAATACGATGGAGTTCTTTGGAAGTCAAGCTTTGGCTAGGCAGTCTAGATGTCTATAATCCGGAACTAAACGCGTACGAGTACATGGTCGCAATGGAGGTGTATGTCGCCTCATCATGAGCATACCTCTATTCGCGCTAAACATACATGTCTTCTATCAGGATCGAACATCTTCCACCCGACATTCTTTTAAAATTCGCTCCCATGATTCTTGGTCGATACAGACCCAAGGCCCTTCTCGTCACGACACCAAACTACAACTTCAGTCCGCTCTTCACTGCTCCAGGATATACCGATCCGAACGCATATCCAGATCCCACAGGTCGGACAAGCCGTTTCTTCCGGCATGATGATCACAAATTCGAGTGGACAGAAGATGAATTTCGCGCATGGTGTGGTGCGGTATGACTCGTGGGACGTCTATAATGATCTGACTTGGAACAGAAGGCGTTGCTCTTGACTTTGGCTACGAAGTTGAAGTGGACGGCGTCGGAAGGTCCATCACAGAAGATCCGTACGGCCGAATATCTCCATTTGCGTCCCAGGTAGCGGTCTTTCGGCGTGAGATGGAACGGACAGGACTATCATCGCAGAAACAGAAAGCTGAGCTGATAGGCTCATCGCCGCATACACTTGTTGCTTGCCACCTGCACGAACCGCACCCATCAGGTGGTATTTTCAAGCCAACCAAAGACATCATGGACCGTGTAGAAGAAGTTTTCCACGAGGTAGACTGCGGAGCGCTAACCTTGCGCGACCTCTGGAACGATTGGAAACTTCCTTACCTGTGCGGCGGTGCTCTGGGCTGCTTGTTGAAGGCGATTCGGAACGAGGGCGACGAGTGGGAAATTCATCAGACGGAAGAAAGCAAGAAATATCGATTGGCGATGACGGTGATCTGGAAGACTTTTGTTCCGAAGCCACCGCAGATCGATCCAGAAGAAGATCGGGAAAGTCTTTTGTCCTTTGCGGTGGAGGCGGATGAGGACGAAGAATACCAGAATGAGCACGGGGACTGGTCTGAGCAGGATGGCGGCAGTGACGTTACGGGAAACCAGGGCGACTGGGGCTGGGCAGACAATTCCGTCGTTGCACAACAGTCCTCCGAATGGGGTGAGGGTATAGGTTGGGGAACGAAAGCTGACAGTACGGAAGCACACGATACCAAACATACTTTTTAGACATACAAGCACACTCGTGCAAATAGATTCGCATGGCACGCTTGTATGAATTAACGTCGTAATGATATGATACATGTGTACAATGAAAGAGCTGTCCTCATCCTCTGCAAAAGCGTCAACAAGATTGCAGATATGACTAGGAGGAGTAACGCACATCGCGCCTATTACCTCCTATAAACTTCGTCTCTCCGCCGTGTCGAACCGAAGATCCGATCGTCTCGGAGCTGCAGACGTCAGGATGTCTTGTCGTATACAGACGCAAAGCAATCTCACCTATTAATGGGTTCATCTGGGCCATGTAAGTGATGGCCCACATCAAGTAGCAGCAAGCAATGGTGAGAAGGATGCTCGTCCGAATAAGCCTGTTCAGCAATCAGATATATGGACACGTCGTATGTCTTACAACGTACGTCTGTTGATCTCCCTTCGGCGTCAACCACCAGCCTACAAAGCCAGCTGCAACGGCGATAGCCAATATGATGATGACAACCCAACCGCTCATAGCTGTGACCGAAAGTGTTTGTGTTGGGATATGGCTTCAAAGTGTTCGAGTATCAGTTGTTGAGGCTCCCTACGGAGGCATTTCGGCGTTAATCACGGCCTAATACCCAGACGCGTCGACGCGTCCTGAGAGGGCATTCATTCTCCTCTTCACACATTCCTCAATTTCTTGACACACCAGCCCTTCATGTCTAGTCCTTACTATGGCAATGCTGGAGGTGGAGGAGGTGGAGGTTTCTCGCGCTCTCCGTATGGGAGTCAAGAGAGTCCTTCTGGGAACACTCGGGTATGTGGTGGTGTCTCTCCATTGCATTGCCGTTGAAAGGGCCGGCGGTCTACAGAAAGCGGGAACGCATTCCCTTCGACCAGTCACTGTCAGACAAGTTGTGCAGTCTGATCACGCTTTTGGTGATGCCGAATGGCAAATCGACGGGTCCGATGCACCTTCCGTACGCTCCTTGGTTGTGGCATGGTTGCAATGACTCATGTCCCCTAACAGGTTACGTTTGTCGCACAAGTCCGTGGAAAGGCTCAACAGGCGACGAACACTGCATTCAGCCTCGAGGATGGAACAGGACAGATTGATGCGAGGCTTTGGTCAGACTCCCAAGACCCCGATACCGCAGCAGGGAGCGAGATTGAGTGAGTCTGAGAACGCTCTTCCCGCATACATCAACACTAAACCAGCCCCAAAGAAATGACGTGTGGGTCCGTGTGCAGGGAACTATCAAAGAATTCAACAAAAAGAAGCACGTCGCCGCTCAGCGTGTTCGCCCAATAACCGACATGCAGGAAGTCTACTATCACTACTGCGAGGCGCTCTCTGTACATCTTGAGCTCACAAGAGGTCAGGTAAAGGGCGGCGGAGGTGCGCTGACCTCTGGTGCTGCAAATGTCCATGCTCAAGTCAATGGCCCCACGAATGTGTCGTCTGACTATACGATGGGCGGTGGCGGGGGAGGAACGGCCAACAATTATGCCCATATGCCAGCGCTGGATCGTGCAATCATGCAATTCATTGAGAGTAGCGCGAACTCAGATGGATGTCATCTCACTGCCATTTCAAGAGCTGTGGCCAGACCCGGTGTTACCGCTGAGCAGATCAGGTTAGGATTTCATCTGTCTTATTTCTGCGTGATAGTTGACAAGTTACCCCAGTCTGGCTCTGGAGAGGCTGTCAGATGATGGGCACGTATATAACACTCACGATGACAACCACTTCCAGTCTGTGAATATGTCATGAGCGGATGCACAGCCTGTATTTCTCTTATGGTCTTCTACTCTTACTCAACCCCGAGGAACTTCTACTCCATCTGAAGTTGTCCATCAACATGTAATAGATAGCGAACTGGCATGACGCATTCCATTATCCCATGGCCGATTGATGCAAAACCTTTCTTCCTGCAGATGCAGGTTCGCTCACATTGGCGGCGGCTCTACGCAATCCACAAAATAGAGGCACATTTAGTTTGCTTCAATGATGCTATTTTATGCATTGCGTTATCAAATGACGAATGGTATACTCGTTGCATGATTATGATATAGACCCATGTTGCAGAACACTCTCCAATGTGCACAGGTAAACTTACGATGATACGGGCATTTCGGCCTCTCCTTGGTTAGTTACATATGCACGACCTCTCCCCCGGACGTTTGGCTCCTGCTTCGGCCAAGAACCTTCGCTTACGATCTAGATATGTTGCCCGTGGTCGCTCCGTCTGGACCTGCGCTTCCTCACGAGAGTTTGCTGCATCCTTTGCAATACGCAGTAGTCCAACAATTTGTCTTGCCGCAAACCAATCGCCCGCTTTACGGAATGCTCGGATGAATATCTTGTAGAAGGGCCTGGCATGCCTCTCGGGATGAATTAGCTCTCGCATCGCTGGCGTCGAGGGGCTGCTCGCTTTGACGGTATCGAATAAGCCCGTAGGATGAGCCTCGGAACCAGGATAACCCAAGACAAATAAGCGATCGAATAACACCTTGATTGTTTGAGGAGGATATGCTCGATTCCATTGCAGGACAGACTGAAGAAGCAGATTGGCTGTGACAGGGTCCACGGCGGCTCGGCGCCATGATACCTTGTGCAGCATATACCGAGCCCATTTAGCGGTATTGAAATCGGAGCGCCTTCGGGTCGCTGCGCGCAAGGCTCTGGTGAGGACCAGATTTCGAACCAGCGGTCGATTCGGTTGCCACCTTATCTCGTGTATCGGCTTCCGAAGCTCCGTTGCGAATACGAGGGGGCCGGCAGGTGGTCCATCATGTGGGATAGGCCATTGGACGGGAAGCATCTTGACAAGTCGCTTCGTACGTCTAATAAGATCTTTGGAACGGCTGATAGGAATGTCACGAAAAAGTCGACTTGGCAGGTAAGAACGTAATGTTCCCTCAAGCCGCCCGTCGTTGAGACGCTTCTCTAAGCGCTCAGCCAAAGTTACCGGAATGTACTGCTGACCAGATCGAAGGAGTATGTTCAGAGCCGTTCGCCATGTCCGAGGGGAGAACACGATGTCGTCTCGAAGGGCGTGCACCAGAACCCAGCCAAAAATGGCTCTATGGCGATGTTCAAGACGAGCGTTCGGGTCTCTTGTAACGCCATTAACCCAGTTTCGTATATGTACTGCACGAAGATGGCCGTCCTCGAGCCATCCTGGGTCCAGTGCTCGGTGTGCGATGTCAAGATGTCCTTCACCGAGGGCGCTGTAAAAAATGTGCATGATCGTCGCTGGCCAGAGCTCGACCTTCATTGCCCTAGCATACTGAAGCACCACACGCATACCTGGAACATTCCCAGAAAGTGTGTAGGCCAACTGATTTACAATTAGGGTTGCTGGTACGGCGTTGTCTCGGAATAATTTCTGAACCTCCCCCATGACCACTTCAATGGGAAAGCGAGCAGGCCAATCTGTGGCAAGTGCAGCTTTCAATGCATAAACAGCCAGCTCCGCCTGCCAAGCAGAGGACTCTTCAGGATCTTCTGGGAGTCGCAGAACTTGCTGGTCCGTGAACAGCCATTGGAGAGCTCGCGAAACGAATGGTCCATCTTCGGGAAGATCTGCCATGCGCAGGAAGGCGAGCAAGATTGAGAAATGAACGATTGGGGGAGAAGAACACGTCGCGAAGGAATCCATCCACATGCTCCACAATCGATCTCGCGTGGAAAGAAAACTGTCAGGTCTGCCATCCAGGCTTGCCCTGTGGAGACTGACAAGACCGCATACAACTGCCCATGAAGTGACAGTCTTGCGAGCCTTCCGAGTTTCTTGACGAGAGAATCGGTCGTCTTCGAGGTGATATGGTTTGGTCTGGGAAGACCAGGAGGGCAGGAAAAGAAGCATGAGACTGTCAGGAGATTCGACCGCCCCTGATAATGCACTTATTATCTCGCCCCTCGCCCAATGGTGCAGAACAAAATCGTAGCATCCTCCTTCCGAGTTGGTCAAGGCTAAACCTGCGACTGGGCGAATTGCGTTCAAGAGGAAACGATACAGGTCGGTGGCCGTCGGGATGGGTAAAAACGGGGCCGTCCCGATTTCATCAGTTCTTTGAGGAAGGGGGTTCGTTTTCCAATGAAGGTGCATTGCCGGAATGATGGAGTTGATCAGAGGTCCGACGAGATGTGTCATTTTACATTGAGCACATGCCAGCCAGACTTCCCAGTACAAGGATGGCAAGCTCTTCCATCCAGCAGGTTTGGGATCTGCATTGTAGGATATGACAGCCCGGACGGCTTCTTGCAGGATGTCTTCTGTTAACGGTGAGGATAGAAGTCCGAAAATGTAGGGGCCGTAAACATGTCGAATGCGGAAGTGCTGCAAGGTTGGAAAACAATTGCTGGCAGAACGGATGGCCACTTTGCGACGAAGTACTGCAGATACATAAAAAATATGTTTCCCATATGCAGCATCGGGCTAGCGCTCACCAGTTTTGCTCTTATGTGCTTTCCCCAAGAATGCCATGAAGAGCCAATACGTATCCCGTTCATCCAACGGAACTCCCAGACGGTGTTTTTCTTTCCCAAGTCTGCGTACATATGTCCAATATGTATTTTTGATGTTCGATTGACATTGAAACCAAGAGGTGAGTTGGTGGAGGTCGTGGACATGGCCCCGATATCTTCCATTGGGTTGACATTTGCTGCCAGGAATGGGCGAATGTACAAGAGATAGACTCCCGAACAAAGTAATGAGCGAGCTCAGGACTCCTTCGCGTGCAAGAATTATATCTTCATCGAGTCGCTTCGCGGAGAAGTACCACCGCATCAGGATGTCAGGCGACATCTGTTCTCGAGATTGCAGCAGAGAAGGTTCTCGACAGAACAAACATCGTAATTGGGTAGCTCCAACCGATATGAGGGGTTCCAAATCCATATCTGAGGTGTTGGCGACATTATGAGAACGAAGAGGGAGCGCTTTAGGACGGCTCGTATTGTTGCTCGGTCGGAGTGGGGGATGGGCGGTCGGTGACGGGGAGTGTGCGCTGATAAGGATTTGTTGAGCATCGGGAGCGGCGTTATAATAAGAGCGTAGTAAAGCCGGATCTGGTGGTCGAGGAGGGACAACGCGAGGCCGGATGTCCTCAGGATACCCAGGAGTTGAGGCAGCGTTCTCGACTTCTTTCTCGCACCTCTCAGCTCTCCTCTGGACCTTTACAATCTCCGGGGCCTTTCGCCACGGATACGCTTCGCACGCAATACGGAGTCGAGTTGATCCGCAGTCTGTAGATGGTCCCACGTTGGATACGCCGCGTACTCGTGTGTGTCCCGCCCGAGCTGTTGCCGATGAGTGAAGACACCGTCCAATCGGTCTGAAGACGTCCACCCAAGCAGATATACATCGAAGGAGAGTGTCATGCGCCAAGTGCTTGATGGGACGTCTGCCCATCACTTGCTTGCGCAACATGCCATGTCATGCACTGAGTCTGTGCTGACGGAATTGGCGCATACAGGTAGGGTTGGCTAGCAGGAGAGAGCCTGAGGCCGGTTCAACTGTTCGCCCTAAGAATGCGAAGACCCTGAACGAGCCACGTGGTAAGTGGCGGTGTAATTTTCACGTGCAAAATCTAGTGGCGGTGCCTTTCGGTGCTGTACAGTTTTAAGCGCCACCTTATTTTCCCCATTCCAGCCGTCCGCGTTGCCCTGCAAACAACAACCAGCCTTGAAATATCCGTTGAGCCCATCAAGGTATAACAACGCTGTTAATATATTGGAACTTGCACTCATGAGATGCATGACAGAGGTCAATCGGGAGGCACTCGTTTTCTCATTTCACCCACTTCGTGAGTACGCATCTATGAGTTGCAAGCGCTCGTCTGACCCTCGTCTAGGCATCTACATCTAATCCACCAAAATGGGAGCTACTCGCGCTGAGAAGGAGAAGTACTTCGCCAAGCTCCGTGAGCTTTTGGAGACTTACCGTGCGTGAGCTTCTCCGATACAACAGCCTCAGGTGCTCATGCATGTTATAGCCTCCATCTTCGTTGTCAATGTCGACAACGTCGGCTCGAACCAGATGCATCAGATCCGTGTTGCCCTTCGTGGCCTCGGTGTTGTGCTGATGGGCAAGAACACTATGGTTCGCCGTGCTCTGCGTTCCATTCTGTCGGAGATGCCCCACTACGAGCGTCTCCTCCCCCACGTCAGGGGCAACGTTGGCTTCGTCTTCACCTCCGGCGACCTTAAGGACGTCCGCCAGGCTATCACCGCCAACCGTGTCCGCGCCCCTGCCCGTGCTGGTGCTCTTGCCCCGGTCGATGTCATCGTTCCTGCTGGCAACACCGGTATGGAGCCTGGCAAGACCTCTTTCTTCCAGGCCCTGCAGATCCCTACGAAGATCGCTCGTGGTACCATCGAAATCGTCGCCGATATCAAGGTCGTCGTCGCCGGAACGCGTGTCGGTTCATCCGAGGCTACCCTGCTCAACATGTTGAACATCTCTCCGTTCACATACGGTATGACCGTCCTACAGATCTACGATCAGGGCACGTGCTTCCACCCCGACGTTCTCGACATTGACGAGAAGGACCTGATCGACAAGTTCCTCTCTGGGATCAAGACGATCGCCTCCCTCTCGCTCGCCCTCCACTACCCAACCATAGTCTCAATCATGCACTCCGTGGTCAGCTCGTACAAGAACCTCCTTGCCGTCTCCCTGGCTACGGACTACACGTTCGAGGGCTCCGCTAAGGTGAGGCGTCCATCTAACCCTATTTTATTTCGCGCGATGTTTCTCTATACACTGAAAATTCCTAACGTCTGCGGACATGCGGGATTTAATTGTTCTATCTCTGACGATATTTTGCCATTGACAACACGAACATTGATACTCATTCATTCATTCAGGTCAAGGAATACCTGGAGAACCCAGAGGCGTTCGCAGTTGCCGCCCCGGTGGCCGCTGCCGAAGAGGTGGCTGCCCCGGCCGCTGCCGCCGAGGAGGAAGCTGCGCCTGCTGCCGAGGCTGAGGAGTCTGATGACGATATGGGCTTCGGTCTCTTCGACTGAGCGCGGGTACCTTACGCTCTGTTCCATATATGACTTTAATGGCATGTTGTGGAAATCCATCCTTGGACTGTTTCGAGCTGTTGAGTTTCGAGATTCGAGATGTGAACAAATCATGCATCATTTCTACAAACACACAATCGCCACCCGTATGCATACTGTCATTCAACCCCCTTCACTCATTCTGCCAACATTTATGGACTCTATGCACAAAAACGTCCGCAAGGCAAAGTCCTTGACAGGAACAGTCAAAAGAAGGGGATGAAAAACGGAGGAGAGATTCATGGTGAATTAATGTAATCGCAGGAGATTTCTCTTTGCCCAGAGGAAAGAAGTCTAAGGTACAGGCGGGGACCCGACAGGTCGGGTGACTAGGGAAGACGAGATGAGATGAGAGGGAAAGCTCATACCTGACGCCGACGGAAGGTGATGTCCCGCGGCTTGGAGGGCGTGGTGATCATCGTGGTGTAGTTATGCGGGGGCACTTTGTCAGCCTTCATCTCGAGCTTGCGTACGATGAGCGCAAGGAGTGTGCCAAGCTGCACGTACGCGAATTGCTCGCCGATACAACGATGACGGCCAGAACCGAAGGGCTGGTAAGGAGACTCGGTGCCCTTGCTGACGAGACCGAAGCCGTAGTCGACCTTCTCCCCCGTTTCGGTGTACTCTGCGTACATGCGGGCTGCGTCAGAGTTGGGGTCTACCCAGCGAGATGGGTCCCACTCGAACGAGTTGGTCCAGATGGCGGGGTCGATCTGGGTGATGCACGGCGCGGCGAGGAGGAAGTTGCCCTTGGGGACGATGTAGGGCTGGTCTTCAGAGGCGTTGCCGAGTGTGGCCGGGAGAGGCATGTCCGAAATGACCTTGCGCATCAGGCTGTGCAGAGGTGGGTGAACGCGCAGCGTCTCGCGGATGACGGAGTCAAGCACGGGGAGATCCTTGAGTTCCTCGAAGGTGGGCGAGCGGAGGGTACCGTTAGGTGCGCCGAAGTGCTTCACTTGCTCGTCGTACATCGCCTGCTGGACATCAGGGCGGACTGCGAGGTTGAGGAGGCACCATGCCATGGTAGCAGAGCTCGTGTGTTGGCCAGCCATGAGGAGAGCGATCATGATGTGAGCGATCTCACGGTCGGAAAGGACACGGCCATCCTTGTAAGACTGATCCATGAGGGAAGCAAGCATGTCATATTCAACCTAATCAAGAGGTTAGCAAGGAATGAGTCAGGATCACATATTCCCACCTCATCAGACTTGCTCGCACGGCGTTGTTGCAGGATGTTGACGTAAAAGTCGCTCATAGCCTTCTGCGCCTTGTCACGCCTGCGGTAGCTGGGCAAAGGGAGGTTCGGGAACATGAAGTTGAGCGGGGTGAAGCCACCATCGAGGTCCATATACAGCTGAGCGAAGGTCTTGTCCATCTGACTCCTGACTTCCTTGCCCTGGAGTGTGCGGGAGGCAGTGAGAATGGTAAGCTCGGACATCTGCTCGAAGGCGTCAAAGTGGCCCCAGTCTTCCTTCCCGCCCTTGCGATAGGCCGCAAACTCGGGCTCGCTGTTCAGGAAGTGGTCAAGCTCGTCCTCGATCATGCCTACATAAGCGCGGAAGTTGTCGGTGTTTAGCCCAAACTTGACGAAACGCTTCTGTTCCATGAGGATGTGGTTCGGCACATCGTATACAACACCTTGGCCGAACACCGGGGTGGTAAGATGCTATTCAGTGTGGGTTAGTCGATCTGGTATCCCCAATCGTATACGACTACATACAGTGTAAGCATCCTCAGCGCAGACCTGCGAGAGCTTTCCCCCCAGAATCGTGTTGGTGCCCTTTGCTCCCAAGCACACGGTCATCTTCCGACCAAGGAGGATGAACGTGAAAACCTCTCCATACTGTTCCGTATTCAAAAAGGTGGAAACCACGATGAAAAAAACTACACACCTTCTCCCGCATCGAGAAGAAAAACTTGTAAGGATCCATGCCGTACGCGACTGCCGAACCGATGAAGGGTATCAAGTGGAAGACCGTTGGGGGCTTGGTACGATCCCTCGGTAGGAGCTGCCACACCTCAGCTGTTTGTTTGTACTTAGGATGCGTCTTGGGACTCACAAGTTGACTAGCGACATTGAGCACAATTGCGATGATCGGGAAGACAAGAGCGAGTGTAACAGCGATGATTGGCCAGTTGGGGTTGGCCAAATATGGCTCCAGGAATACCCGTCCCTGTTCCACGTAGGGCTTTGCTTGCTCCATGTAGGGCTTTGCCTGCTCAACGTAGGGTTGAGCATGCTCCCACACCGTCGAGATCAACGTCGACATCCTTTTTCTCTAGCAGGGAGGGAGGGGGGAGGGTAAAAAGAGAAGAGGGTAGGGTCGAGGAGCAGGGGACGCGTTGCAATATATGCGGACCAGGAAAAGAAGACGTTCCGCAAAGTAGTTTGTCCGTTGGGGGTCAGGGTTCAAAGAAGCATGGGGTGATCGGGGTCCTCGCCGGTGGCCGGTCTGGTAAGCGGGGAGCGCATCGTAAGAGAGATGACCGATCCCTTAGTGAAGATTTCTCGCCCTATGTACGGCAACCTATTATCAAAGATTGGCTATTGCAGGCTGAGTAGACCACAATATTGATGAGCGATTTATTTTGCCTCGTAATAACCTTTCTTCAAATCCATTGACAAATTCGGTCGAGATTCAAATGCCAAGTGTTGGGGCATGCAACCAATCAGAGGTGTTCAGCTTCGCATACGAAATTATTCTCGATATACACTATCAACCCTATCCTCCTTCCGACCCACCTAAATCGCCCTGCTCCTCCTCCAGATCCTAGGCAACACCCACTCCCAGGCGTACAACAGCGACAACGCTGCCACCACCGGCCCCACACATATACGCCAAACGACAGCTTTGGCCGTAATCCTCCACTCCTGTGCTTGTTCCCTCCTATGCGGAAACGCAAATAACGCCCAAAAGGGGATATCTGCTGCTAGCAGTTCTAAAACGTTCAGCGGCGCTGGCATCCGATATCCTGTCCGCCTCTTCCTCCCCGGGAGGTAAGTGTAGTCGATCATAGCAGTTACGAACCCTCTCTGAGCTTCCTCGTTCTCCCTCTGCTCGCCACGAGCTGCGAGCTCAACGGTAGCGAACTCGATGAGCCATATGTAACCTGCGATGGCGAGGATGACAGCTACGAGGCAGGCGATGCGTGTCTCGTAGGGTGAAACAGGTGAAGTGAACGCGTCGCGCAGGAGGAGGTATGGGTGCCAGGGGTCGCCGTTAAGTGCCAGGGCGAGACCAACGATACTCGTGAGAACGATTGGGAGGAAATAAAGTACGCTGGGGATGAGTGCGCGCGAGAGTAGGTACTCGAATCGCGTTGAGGTGGCGATGACGGTCTTGTTGACGAAGAGATGGATTGGAGAGGGATGGAGCGGTAGGTGGAAGGCGATGAGAGAGACTGCGATGGATGAAAGCAGAAGGAGGAAGGAGAGCGTGGATGGTCGTGGGGGGTAGGGAAGGCCGGTGAGTAGTGAGAGGAGGGAGAGGAGCCGAAAGAGTGAGGGATGGAAAGGCAGCTCGAGGGAGGTACAGATGGTGAATACTGTCCAGAGGATCTCCGGGATGCCCCATTGGGGCATCAGAGAGGGGTATAATGCCAACCAAATGGCCAGCAAGAGGTGACCGATTCGTAGGACGAGGGCATGCAGGTGGAGTAGTCTAGTTCAGCTGGTTCAGAATAGCCAGGTATATGGGGATGAGCAGCATACCGGGGAGTGGAAAACGAGTCCATCCATGCCAGAAGACGAGAGACAGAGGACAGAGATTCTGCTATTAGAAAGAACGGGTGTAGACCGGTTCCCCAGGTGGTGTGAAATGAGAGTTGGATGAGTTCATGACTTCCAAACGACGCCGGAACGGACAAAAGAGGGAGGAAATCGACGACTGAGAGAAAGGTCAACAAAATGCTAGCTATATGCGGACATTCTCACCTCGACCATATCGTCCTGGCGCCACGCTGTCCCAAAGCACTCGCTCAGCCTCCCCATCTCCTTCTTTGAGCCACATTTCCCAGACTTCCTCCACCAGTCCTTCAAGGCGGGCAGATATCCCTCTTACGCGCTCCTTCGCCTCCCACGTATTCCGCGTGCTCTTCCCTTTCACGCCTTCTTCCAGCTCGCGAGAACGCTTGAGCGTCCTTAAGAGAGCTACCAGTATGAGAGCCGTCTCGCTCGCGCTGCGGTGCGGAGAGATGGCAAAATGTTCACACAGACTGGAGAGGGTCGCGCTTTCCGGGTTGGGGATATCAAGAGAGCGCTCAGGAATATGGCCGGCGAGCGCGCCATTCGTGCTTGACACCACGGGGATGGTGTTATACGATGCCGACTGGTTCGCAGATGGCAGGAGAGGCGTGGTGGGGGTTGTCATCGTCTCTTAGAGTGAGAGAAGATAGAAGGAAGGGACAGCGAACTGGGAGATGGGTGTTAAGGCAGCATGGGATCACCCGGAGACAGGAGAATCAGGAGAAGCAATAAAGCGCTCAACTGGAGGAACGTGCTAAAACACCCCGATCTGAAGCCTGTCAGGGTCCACCTTTGATGGCTGTGCTGCGGTTCTCCCGCCGAGAATAGCAGTGCACAGTCGTTTCATTGACACCGACACTGGTACAAGCTGGTGTCGTGCTCAACATTACCCTCTCCTGCTGCTTGGATTAGCTACGATGAGCTCATTAATGTGGACACTTCAATCACTTCAGGAAAAAGCAAAAGACGCTATCTATGCACTCTCGTCATGCATATGCCGAGAACAGGCAACACTGAAGATCAACGGGCGGACGTTCAAGCTGCTCAAAGTGCTTGGTGAGGGGGGCTTCTCATTTGTCTACCTTGGTACGTACCCATTTTGAAGCATAAGGTGAAGGTTGAAGGTTGCGTAGCACAAGATGAAACGAGCGGACGGATGTTTGCGTTGAAGAAGATTAGGTGCCCCACAGGCGCTGAGGGAGTGCGGGAAGCTATGAGAGAAGTTGAGGCATACCGGCGCTTCAGGTCGGGTTTCGGTGTTCTGCGGTCCTTACTATTGCTGACATAATGTATCTAGACATCCGAACATTATTCGTATTCTTGTGAGTGCTCCCAGGATGCAGCTGAGCGTTGACTGACGTGGTTCAGGATTCTGCAGTAGTCCAAGACCGCGACGGTGATGGGCAAATCGTCTACCTCTTCCTTCCCTATTATAAGCGAGGAAACCTACAAGACCAGATTAACAGTAACACCATCAATGGCACCCGATTTTCAGAACTGGAGATGTGCAGGCTCTTTAGGGGAGCGTGCCTCGGTGTGCGGGCAATGCACGACTATCATCCAACGAAGGAAACACTCCCCCCTGCGGGAGCACCACCCGGACCGAGCACGCAGGTCATTCCTCATCCAGCGGAGAACGGGCACCACGAGCACGATGCTGATGAAGGGGACGAGCACGAAGGTCAAGGGTTCGCGTACGACACAAGGGACAGCGTTCCGCTCATGATTCGGCGGACTGTGGATGATGAGGGGGATGTTGTGTTCGATGGGGACCAGGAGCTGAGAAATGAAGCGACGAATGGGGCACCGGAGAATGGTGAACCTGTTGAGCAGGGCGCGGTCGTGCCCTACGCGCATAGGGATATCAAGCCTGGGTATGATACGCGGCCGAGTTTGAAAGGAGATAGACTGATTGTTCCCAGGAACATCATGGTCGCCGATGATGGCACGACACCAATACTAATGGACTTTGGATCTGCCATACGCGCTCGGATACCAATCAAGACTCGGCAGCAAGCGCTTGTGCAACAAGACCTCGCTGCAGAACAATCAACGATGCCGTACCGCGCACCCGAGCTGTTCGATGTCAAGACGAACACGACGTTGACCGAAGCAGTCGACATCTGGTCGCTAGGATGCACGCTCTTCGCACTGGCATACAACCACAGCCCGTTCGAGACGAACGCGACGATGGAACAGGGAGGCAGTATGGCTATGGCTGTCATGGGTGGTGTTTACAAGCACCCGCCAGGGTACCAATACAGCCAGGGATTTAGGAACTTGATCGATGCTATGCTCAAGGTCAGCCCGGAGGAGAGACCGGATATAAACCAGGTATGTTAACTACTCTTTACTGTTCCTCGCCTGGCTTACGGTTCGCAGGTGATTGAGATGACAGACAAAGTGATCTCCACGCTGTCTGCGTGAGTGTGGATTGGACTGTTGCGTAGATCGGGCTAGCAGTTCGCCGTTCGTCGGGCTAAGAGACAAAGGAACGGACATTTCCTGCCTCGTTCTGCTCGGCTCTGTGCTAGGCTAATGTTACATATTATGGCATCTTTATTGTACGCCATGCGGAGTGTGCTATGGATGGGTATACGTGCTTGACGGGTATCGCCTCCTGATAGAAGGGAGGTTAGGCGGCCACAGGTTTGGTCTTTTGCTTCTTGGGTTTGGTGGAGATGGGGACATCGGTGTCTTTTGCTCTCTTGCGCTTATGCGGAGCAGCAGCAGCAGCAGCAGGGAAGGCGTTAGGTTTCGCCAGTGCTTCCTTCGCCGTTTTCTTCTCTTTCTTCGTCGCTGGGATATCGACAGCTGCTTTCACACCTCCCTCATTCACAGCTTTTGTCGTCGCCTCTCTGTCCTCGGCGACCTTGTCTCCATTCTTTGCCTTTGTCTCCTCCACTTCAACCTCCTTCGCCTTCCTCAACGCCTCTCGGCGCATTTTTCTGTTGGGCGGCTTTGGGCCTTTCGGTTGGACCGCTCCTGTGATCCGCTCCGGAGGTGGCGGGCGGTCCGCATCCATCTTCTGTACGATCTCACTGGCCTCGGCTCCAGCGAGCGCATCACCCTTTTTCTGGGCGTCATCGACATACGCCTGAAAGCGTCTGAAACGTCGTTTATGGCTCTTCGCGACCTGGTCAGTGGGCGTCTCACTAAAATAAAGCACGGCGTACCGAAGACTTCACATGCAGCTCCGAGGCGTTGCGTGATGCGAGGAACTTTCCTGGGCATACGAAGCAACCTTCTGTTTTGGTGTCACCGAGGAATGTATAGAGTGGTGATTTGAGTGCTTGTTCGACTGTGACGGCGGGGACAATGTCGCTTAAGCTCTCTACAAGCATTTTATTAATTTCTAAACAAAGCAGGATGAATGAATACGAACCATCATCATCACTATCAGTTTCGTCGTCGCCATTTTCTTGAGGTCTTTCATCCATTTCATCCAGCTCACTCCCGACCTCGAAACCCTCAGCATCCTCCTTGTCAGAGCCTTCGTCAGAGTCGGACGACTCCGACTCGTCTGTGTCCGTATCCTGGAGTCCAAGGATCTCTTTCTCCTCCTCTGTGATCCCCAACTTCTCTTCCCTTTCATGTCGCTCGATCCGCTTAGCGACTCTTTTATACATCTTTGGAACCTTGTCCAATAACTAACAAGAGATATGTTCGATATGGCCCTCAACCTTACGCTTAGAAGTGAGTGGCGAAAAAAGTTGCAGAAGAGCCCTGAAAAAGCACGTGAGAAAGATTTATGTTAGTCTGTTCCTAGCCAGATCTGCTCCTCGACCCCATTGTGCACCTGAGCGTCCTGTTGAGCACGTCTCCTACCATTCGCCATGAACTGTGTCGCTGGTCCATCAAGGGCTGTTGCCCGTAGGCAGTCGAGTGCTCTTCGACACTACACCTCATCGGCAGCGACACAAACTGCTCCAAAACCCAACCCTGGCAAATACGCCGCCTTTCTCCCAGCAGACCATCCCGACGCCCATGACTCCAACAGCACCGCTCGCAGAATCCTCGCCGCTGCAACTCATGGCAGATCTGGTACATGGGGATACAGACCGGCATATGATAGAGGGATGCAACAGCAAATGACGCTGGAAGAACTCGCACGACAGGGACAGTCACGACCGCACCCAGAACAGCTCGAATTCGAAGAGGCTGTCCCGTCAGGGCTAGAGGTAAACGGCGATGGTTCGTTGGACGACGACTCGTTGGACGCGATTCCATTGGGATCAATTTTAGAGCTGCGAAGGTGTGTCTATGGGATTTCTTTCGTATATTTGTGTTAAAGTAGTTCGCAGAGGCGGTTGCTCGTATCACGGGTGTCTCCTAGGTCGCGCCGTTGTTCCAATGACAGGCAGACCCGTAATGCGTACAATCACCCCAGCTGGATTTCTGCTGTCGCACAATCTACACGACGTATTCTTCACTGTACCAGAATACTTCCCGAAGCAACTCGTGCTCGGATGTGGAGCGGACGACTCGCCGAAAACTCGGGTGCAAGAAAACTCTCGGCTCGCAATTATACGTCGCCTGCTAGAGCTCACCAAAGATGTGGAACGTCAAAGCAACCAAATCAGGAGCCGTGCCAATCGACTGCATGAGCTGTTCCGTTCCAAGGATCCAGACGGTTGGTCTGCGCTATCCGTGGTGGACGCGGCCAGGTTCATCGACGGCACCAATCCAGACCGTATCCCGTCAACGAGGACGATATTTGCGACACATAAGTACATGTTTTCCAATGAGTTACAATTCCAGGTGGATCCCTTACGACATCGAGTCAGCCAGACGTATAGCGTTCGTCCACTGAACGACGTCAACGCAGTGAGAGATGTGAAAAACTGGGCCTTGAGTAACACGGAACACATACCACGCTTCATTGACAAGGCTCACACGATAATAAACGCGTCTCGAGCCCTACGAAGGGTATTTGGACCGATTGAACCAATTTCAACACCAGACCTACCAAAGCTCAACGAGGACGACCAGAAAATTATCCGCGCGTTGCAGGTCTATGCTGAGCGCACGCGTTATCTGCAACAGGATCCGGTCGACGTTCTGGCACAAGTTATTATTGGCCAAATTGGACTGTATGGCAAACTGTCAACTGATGCTCGGGATATCGTTTCCACTTTCCTCCAAGAGCTGGGGGTCATCACCCCCTGGAAGGATCTGACGGAGAACCGTATCCTTGTTCCGCGACGGACTCAGCAGCAGCAGGATGCCTTTGAAGCCGATGGGAAAAGGATGCTCGAATTGCACGACACCGAGTTGAAGAAACGAGAAACCGGTTCCAAGGACGAGAAGCGTCTATCCGAAGTGCTCACTACAACTGACTTTTGTCCTGATGATGACTGTGCGCACATCCGGCACGACTTTGGCCAGCTCCCCGTGTTTGTTATCGATCAAGTGGACGCGCAAGAGCTAGACGACGGTCTGTCGGTGGAAGTGATACCGGGGAGCACTGATGTGTGGCTGCACGTACACGTGGCTGACCCAACACGCCTGCTCCATCCAGACAACGTCTTCTCCCGTGAGGCACGAAACCGAGCAGAGACGATCTACCTGGTGGAGCAGACGATCCCGATGCTGCCACGGTCGCTCGCTATGGCAGGCATGACGCTTGAACCTGGGAATCCGCTGTGCACGTTGACATTCAGCGCGCGGGTGTCAGAGGATGGCGATATGACCGATCTGCGAGTGCAGGCTGGTGTCATCCGCAACGTGGTGCGCATTACGTACAACCAGGTGGACGCGCTACTGGGTTATACCCCGAAACCGAAGAGCGAGATCCTGAAAGCGCTGTCTACCGCGCCTGTCTCTGCCACACCTGATGCCCCACCCGCCGATGTATCAGTCGATATTATCAAGCTACTTTACGCCACAACAGAGAAAGTGAAACGCCGGCGACTAAATCGAGATTTCTTTGCGCGCGGGGACGCCACACTCACCGCAACTGTTTACCCATCCACGCTTCCTACGAACGTACGCGTACCTGATCAGCCACACCTATGGCACGGATTTCCCAAGTTTGATCTCAACTTAGAAGCACTAAGCAGTATGGGCCCCGGTCAGTCCCTGGTCCAGGAGTCCATGATCGCGGCGGGGCGGATTGCGGGTCGGTGGGCATATGAGCGCGGGATCCCCCTCATCTACCGCACTGCACAGTCCCCCATCGCTCCCACTGCAGAAGCGGTTGCGGAGGCGCTGGACCTGAGAGATGCACACAATATTGTGGCCTCTACCGAGCTCACCAGGCTTGGAATCTCCAATGTCGGAGCGCGAAACGCGTCCGAGCCAGGGAGGCACTTTCCCCTCGGCATTTCCCACCTTGAGGGTGGGTACGCGCGCGTGACGTCCCCCTTGAGGCGGTACTCGGATCTGGTGAACCACTGGATGCTCAAGAGTGCACTGCGCGTGCCGAACCTGACCAGTCTGCCCTTTGACAGGGAGACGGTGACGGTGATCGCGCAGGAGATGAATTACCGCTCGAGGATGCTACACAAGCAGGAGGTGGCGAACCAGCTGCTCTGGACCATGCGGGCGCTGAACCAGGCGCTGGTGACAGACGAAAACCCGGTTGCAAAGGAGATGCTGCAAGGGAGTGTGCGCGGGATCGTTTCGAATATGGTGGTATCCGATGGCCGGCATTTGGTCCAGTCAATGGAAGTGTACTTGCCCGATCTGGGGCTCAGAGGGTCGATGCAGTCGCTATCGCAGGACGAACTGAAGGACGTGTGGCCTGGAGCTGAAAGGCAATTCAGGATCACCGAAGTGAGGCTTTCGGGTACCCCTTTCATGGGATGTGAGTTTGTGGGCTAGTAGCCGGATATCGAAGTAGATATTGGAGGGAGCATCGATGACCCGATGAGCGATGCGGTGATATGGATGCATAAGTATGGTATATTCTACATTTCTGCATTTGAGAATCCATCCCCACTTAGACCGAACCTAATGTAGCTGAAGAGCAGATTTCTGTACAGTGTTGGATTTCCCCATATGCGTGCTAAGTCAGCGGTGAATGACCGATCGGGTGAGGAGAGAAATGAGAGCAAGGTGACCTAAAAAGGAAAGAAGGGACGAGAAGGTGAAGTGATGTCGGTTGATGGGTGTAGGCAAAAGGACAGGATCCGGTTGACCCGGTGCGTCGGTCGTTTCCGGCTGGCGGGTGAAGTGAGCGGGCCGGACGGCGCACGTTTGTACAGCGTTGCAAGTGTGTTGTTGATAGGTGTGTCGGAGAGAGCAGAAGAGAGAGAAGAAAGGGAGATAGAGATGAGTTGAACAAGGGTTAATGTCGGATATGCCCGGAGATTGTTAATGATTGTGTTATGATAAGGCCACTCCAGTCGGATGTCTCAGTGGGCCGTGTCTGGGTCTAGAATATTGTAATGAGCATGACATCACAGGGTGAGGGAATGAACGAATGGGTTGTCTCGCACGTGGGGAACGCAGATCAGGTGTATGCGCATACATCTTGCTCAATTCACTCAAAAGGTTTGACCGTTGTCGGCTCTTCTTGCACATCTTGTGCTTCCCCCACCATCCGCCTTCCATCTCTCCACCTGCATACATCGGCAAACTCACGGCATACACTGACCATACAACGCACCGTCCCTGTCCCGGCATCCCCCGCGTCTATTTCCCCGCACCGTTCGCCCTCAATAAATAGCCACCCACACGCTGCGATGACAACACAACTCCCACACCCGCACGACCCATCCATGCCTGTACTCAACGTCGAGGAGGGACAACGGCTCCTCGTCGTTTCCAACCGTCTCCCGATCACAATCTCAAAGGATGCAAAGGGCGAGTACCATTTCAAGATGTCCTCGGGAGGCCTCGTATCCGCCCTCTCAGGGTGCAAGAAGAGCATGAGCTTCACCTGGATCGGTTGGCCTGGTTTCTTTATCCCTCCAAAGGACCGCCCGCTTGTCGACAAACGTCTCGAGGAGGAATACTCTTGCCAGGCTGTCTACCTCGATGACGACGTCGCAGACCGGCACTACAACGGTTTTGCCAATTCTATCCTTTGGCCCCTCCTCCACTACCATCCTGGCGAAATGAACTTCGACGAAGCAAATTGGCTCGCATACCGTCAGGCCAACATGCAGTTCGCCGAAGTCGTGCGCGATCAGGTCCGTCCGGGGGATATGGTCTGGGTGCAGGATTACCACCTTATGCTCATGCCGATGATGCTGCGGAATATGCTTCAAGGGGGCAAGGCCGGTGGACTCACGAATGAGGAGATGCCACGTATCATGGAAGGTGTGCACCAGGCACCGAAGCAGGCAAACGGGCACGAGCTCAAGAACATCAAAATCGGCTTCTTCCTGCATACGCCCTTCCCAAGCAGCGAAATTTACAGGTGCGCCTGCTTATTTTACATGCTCGACGCGTCCTGACGCGTATTATGCAGAATTCTCCCCGTCCGAAGGGAGATCCTTCTCGGTGTTCTGCATTGCGACCTCATCGGTTTCCACACGTACGACTACGCACGTCACTTCCTCTCTTCCTGTACTCGCATCCTGGGATTGGCGACTATGCCCAACGGTGTCGAGTTCGAGGGCCGTTACGCGCACGTCGGCACTTTCCCCATTGGTATTGATCCAGACCAGTTCATTGACGTCAGTCCGGTTTGCGTCGGGGTTGGACAGACGCTGACTGGACTATAGAACTTAGAGAAACCCGCTGTGCGGGCGAGGATATCTGAACTGGAGCAGCGGTTCAAAGGAGTCAAAGTCATTGTTGGTGTGGACAGGTTGGACTATATCAAGGGTATGCCACAGAAGCTGCATGCGCTCGAGATGTTTCTCGCGGATCACCCAGAATGGATTGGCAAGGTGCGCAATTGTCATGACAATAAACGGAGTTGCTGCTGACATTGTGTCAGGTTGTACTCGTTCAGCTCGCCGTCCCTTCGCGTCAAGACGTGGAGGAGTACCAAAATTTGCGTTCGACAGTGAATGAGCTCGTGGGGCGCATCAACGGCCGATTCGGCACAGTCGAGTTCATGCCTATCCACTTTATGCACAAGTCTCTCCAGTTCGACGAACTCTGTGCGCTCTACGCTCTCTCCAACGTCTGCCTCGTCTCCTCTACCCGGGACGGTATGAACCTCGTCTCATACGAGTACATTGCGTGCCAGCAGAAACGCCAGGGCGTGTTGATCATCTCCGAGTTTGCGGGGGCGGCGCAGAGCTTGAACGGGAGTTTGGTTGTCAATCCCTGGGACCCGAGGCAGGTCGCAGATGCGATCTATGATGCCGTAACGATGTTGCCGGAAACGCGTGCGGAGAACCATAAGAAGCTGTTCAAGGTGCGCTTTGCCGTTCCTCCTGGCAAGCACCTATGCTGACACGTGACGCACGATGCAGTACGTCTCCAAGTACTCAGCGGCATATTGGGGCACGTCGTTCGTCACGGAGCTGAACAGGATAAAACAAGACGATGGGATGACGCGGTTGATGGATATGGGCATGCCCAGTGGAGAAGCGACGAGGGAGAGGGAAGGCACCAAGCTGGAACACGGTGCTGACGCATAGCACTCATGCTGCTGTGGAAAAGCCGAGGTGTAGCCCAGAGCTTGGTGGTGCCGATCGCAACATGCCTGTGTAATCGGCTCTTTCACCTGAGCCTCGTTTCGTTTCAATTCGTTTCGCGTCAAATGTTTTATGTACCCGTGGACTTGTGGGAAGAGAGGGGAGAAAACGTTGTGAAAAAGTCTCAGGGGAGAAGAGGAAAGCGGAAAATGCCTGTATTCATACTTTACTTCTCGATTATAGAAAATTTGCTCGGTGTATTTTGGTATGGAATTTGATACAATCACATGCAGGTACGCGTCACTAGGGTCTATCATGCTAGTAATACCTTTCTTCTCTCCTGTTCTCCAACCCCTCCAACGCTGACGATGGCCCTTCCTTCCCCTTCCCCACCCACACTAATCCCCTCCCTACACCTCACCTCCCACTCCGCACTAGAACGCGGTCAAGCCCTCTGCACACAAGCGAACAACAGCGTGATCCTTTCATCTCAGCTGGCGGTGTTGGCGCTGGCGAGGGGGTCGGGGTGGGGTGAGAGGGCGGTTAGAGGAGGGGTGGAGGGTGCTGCTGCTGTCTTATCAGGCCTAGTAGGGAGGAGGAAAAAAGTGGTCTCGGATCTCAAGGTGCGTTCTGTTGCCACTTGCTGGGGCTAGATGAGGGCTGACACTTTTGCCGGAGGGAAGAGGTGGGACTCGGTGAGGGATGAGGCTGCGAGGGGGTTGGAGGGGCAGTTGGGGAGGATGGAGAGGGTGCTGATGGGGAGGAGGGTTTGGGCACCGGGGGAGGGAGGGGTGGACCCGTTTGTTCTTGATGAAGAGGGAGGTAACGAAGTGGAAGAAGGTGGAAGAGGTGGGGCTGACGAGGATGAGCAAGGTGACTGTGAGGGTGAGAGAGCTCGGGTTGGACAGAGGGGGAGAGAGGGAAGACAGAGGGTGGGGATGGGTGTGAATGGGTTGAGGGAGAGAGGGGACAGGGAGGCACGGGGGAGGAAGAGGTTGAGGGATTTTGTAGATGAGAGCGGGGTGGAGGAGCTTATGGACCGTATCGAAAAGGATCGGACTGTGCTTGATGTGTGTTACTCCTATGCTCTCATGATTGTGCTCATACGTTCGTAGGACGCCCTCCGGAGTCCGGATGTCCCCTCCCCTCACGCGCTCAGCTCTGCCCTCGCACATCTCCGCAACTCCCTCCCTCCCCCCTCCCCTCCTCTGAGACAACACATCCACGCCCTCCTGGCTCAGCAAGAAGAGCATACCTCGACAATGTCAATCGCCCTCGAGTCCCTGACAACACATTACGAGCAGATGACGCACGCTTTGACCGATGTACGCGAGGGGGTGGTACTGGAGAGAGAGGACGTAGAGCTGCTTGTGAGAGATACGCAGGAGGTGGGGCCTATATTGGAAGAACTGGAACAGGCGCGCGCGAGTGTCGAGCAGCTCGAAGAGCAGCTTAGGGAAGCAGGGCAGGAGAGGGAAAAGGAAAAGGAAGTGGAAAGCGCTTGGCAAGCCCTGGAAGCGCTCACTACCGGCTTGACGAGCTTTGCGCTCCATGTACTCGTGTTGGAGGAGACGGTCGCCGCTACTCTCCCCGGGCTGAACGCACACCTCGCGGCTGTCAGCTCGCTGCAGAGCGGGTTCGAGCAGGTCGAGAAGGCATATTATGCTTTGGTGCTTGAATTAGACAGGCGGGCGGGGGCGAAGTCAAGAGCGGAACGGATGATCCGAGAGCTCGAGGGGCAATTAGAACGTTGGCGCTCAGGTACTTTTTTCTGCTTGTCTATTACAAACATGCTGACAAGGAACAGAGGAAACGGACGCAAGAGCAGAGTTCCTTGCTACTGCGGGGGAATGGATACCCCTTAACCTGTGTCCGGGGATGACAGACGCTCCTGAGGAATGGGAGGTGAGAGCTGGAGGGCTGGAGATGGGGGTTGAGGTGGGGGAGGAGGAGGTGCGGTTGGTGAGTGGGGTAGATTGTGAGAAATTTGATGCTAATATTTCTGTAGGCGAGGAGGGCGCTGGGATGATGAATGTTTATTATATTGTTTGAATTGTACCTTAGGGATCCGGACTTTAGGGCGATGAGTGTAATAACCAACTCAAGAGAAGCAAGGGGAGCGAAATAAACTCCGCTCAAACTTCCGCACAAGAACGCAGTGAGCGCACGTGGTTATGAAAGAAAGAGGCTGTGTAGCGGAGTCAAAAATAATGCTGTGGCTCTCAAACTGCGGACAGAACGTACCTTGCACGGGAGGATCCTTTGGACTGTTAGGGTCAAGCGCCCGTTTACACCGTTTCTACTCAGAGTGCGACTTTGGACTTGGTTATTCCTCTTAGGGCGGGTGCACCGATTTGGTTGACAGCGACGGCAGTGACGACGACGACGACGACGACGACGACGAGCGTATTGGCAGCGCGACTATCCTCATCACCGACAACATTGACGAACGAGTAACTAAACGCGGGCGGCTCGAATATCCTCTTATCCACACTGATCATCCGATCTCAATGGCTTACCCTCCAACGGCACCGGGTGTTCCACACGGGTACCTCTCCTCCTACCCTCTCCTATCCCAATCCGCGAACGCCTTCCACACTGTTGTCCATCCCCAGCATCGCGCGCACCCGCAGCAGCAGATGGTGCAGATGCAGGCTGCGCAAGCGATCTATGCACACCAGCAGCAGCAGCAGCAGCAGCAAGAGGAGGAGAAAGAGAGGGAAAGGGAGGAGCCGGAGAGACGAGAGAGAGAGGCTGAGGTTAGGGAAGAGAGAGAGGTGCAGGAGAATATCGTTGGTTCTCATCAGTCAGAAGCGCAGACTGCAGAGACAGGACCTCAGGAAGTCAACAGACCCGTGGATAACACGGGTGCGGCGACGACGAGCGTTCCGATTCCGACTAGCACACCTACTCAACCAGCGGCAGTCATTTCGCCGCCGATCGCCGCCGTCGTACCTCCTCAGAGCGCGAATCCGCCGTCATCAGCCGTCCAAACATCTACTCCTATCGTACAATCTGCACAGGTGCCAGTCATAGCTGCATCGGCAGCAGGAGATGGAGATGGAGATGGCGACCCGACCTCCCCCACAAGTAAGAAACGCAAGTCCGTACCCGCACCCGCACCCGCACCTGTACGCACCAAGTCTGGCTCCAACTCGCACAAGAAACGCAAGCTCGACGCTCCCACTTCCTCCCTCACTGCTCCTCTCTCTATCCCTGCCGCGTCGGGGCAGAACATGCAGAGCATGTCTGCTGTCCCCCCTGCATACCCTGGGTACCCTGCGGGTCCATATGCGTACGGGCAATGGTATTATGATCCAGCTGCTACTGCCTACCCTCCCGCTGCCTACTCACCCGCTACCGCTTACTCACATGCTACCGCTTACCCCCCTACTGCCTATCCGCCTGCCGCTTATGCACCGCCCCCACCTCCACCCGCTGCACCGCTCCCCGGCCCTCCACTCCCCCCTGGGCAGCATCCGGCACCTCACCCGGCCGCAGCGGCAGGCCCTGCTATCACTGGGGGCAAAGATGTGCCCAAAGCCGTCGAAGACTTTAGGAAGAAAGCGATCAAGGCTTGCACGGGGTTCTACGATATTGCTAATGATTTGATCGTGCGTTTCTCCTCTTCCATCCGAGCTGGATCTCTAACAACATCTGATAATAACAGGCACACACAGCGCCTCATGTATTGCTGCACGCCTTTCCCCCATCGGGCCCAACGGCCCTCCAAGTACTAAACGACATGCGCCAAGTCTGCGATCAATTTCTTTCCCTCTCCTCGGGCACAGTCCCTCCGGCTACACAGCCCGCCCCCACCTTCCCCACCGTTTCAGCCGCTACGGCTGTCCCACCCACCGTCCCAGCGGCGATCCTCCCACCTCCCGTAGGGGGCACGCAAGTGCCTGTACCGAGTATAACCCGTTCCCGCCCTAGAACAGAATACAAGTCCTGGGCAACGGCGCAGGCTGAAGCCGGGCGCTTGCCTACGAGTGAAGCCGAGCCCTCCAGCGCCCCACTCGCCCCCGCCACCGTCCCGCCGTCAGGAAGCGCTGGGGTTTCCCCTACGCAAGCGCATGCCCAAGCGCAAGCCATGGGTCAAACCCCTACCCTCGCCTCTGCTAGTTCGGTTGGCACCTCCGCTACGGCTGTGAGCTCAGCTCCTGTGGCGGAAAGCCCGAAACATACCTCCGGTCCTTGGAGTGTGGAGGAAGTTTCCAAGCTCCGAGCTCTGGTTGAGCAGGCGCAGTTCCTCTTACCCCCAACTACGCTCGGTTCCGGTTCCGCTCCCACTGCAGGTCCCAACGATATTCCCGAAGATGGGAGCGCGCCTGCAGAGGCCCAGCCAGAGATGAGCGACAGAGGCTGGGACTGGGTCGTCGCCCAGTGGGGCCCGAGCAGGAGCAGACACCAAGTGCTTAACAAAGCGAAGAACATGGGTTTGCGGAGCGGGAACATACCCCGCCCTGCTGCTGGTAGTGCGGCGCCTACTGCTACTGCTCCGGGAGTTTCGACGGCTGCGTCGAGGAAAGCCGAGCGGAGGGCGGAGAGGAGGAAGGCCGAGCGGGCGCGCGTGAGAGCGGAGAAGGAAGCCCAGGCCGCCGAAGCCCAAGCGGCTGAAGCCCAGGCCGCTGCTGATGCCGTTGCTGCTGCTGCAGCTGCAGTCGCTGCGGAAACAGCTAGCGCGAACCAGACTGGAGGGTCGGCGACGGATTTGGATTTCATCTTGGACGATCATGATGATGATGAGCCAGAGGTGCCGGTGCAGGCGCCTATCCCCAGGCACGTAACGCAGCATCAGGAGGTGTTACAGCATGTCCAAGCCCAGGTTCATGCGCACCAATCTCGTCAGCTAGTAGTGCAGACACAAGTCCAACAGGTCCAGCAAGTGCAGCAGACCCAGCAACGTCAGCCGCAACAGCAGCAGACGCAGGCTCAACAACAGGTTCAGGGCCAGTATGCGGTCGCTTACGCAGATTATCGTCCCAATTCTGGGCAGGACTACAGGCAGCAGCAACAGCAACAGGCCCAGGCCCAGGCCCAAGCCCAAGCCCAATCACAGGCACAGGCGCAAGAATATCGACCCGGCTCAGGACAGGAGTACAGGTCAACGTCCCATACTACCACGACGCGCAGCACGAGCCACCATTCGGACTACCGGCCCGCGACGCAGCCGACTTCGGAGTATGCGTATTCCCATGCCCAGGCTCAAGTACAGGCGCACACGCCGACGCAGGGGATGCTTAATAGTCCCTTGTCTGGTAGCTTGCATGCCTCACCTCTATTGGCACACGCGACGCAGCCGCAGACTGTGCCCACCCAGAGGCTCCCGGGCCTCCAGCAGCAGCAGCTTACGAATGGTCAGGCGCGTACGGATCTACCCCACTTGAGGGACATCCGTGATTTTTCCAGGGACATTACCCAGCTCCCCACGCCTACCTCGACACAGCAGTCCCATAGCCAAGGTCACACGCCGGTGCAGGGGTCGCAGCCTGTTGTGCATCATCAGGTGCACCAGCCGCAGCCACAGCAAGCTGCCGCTCATCGCCTCTCTCAGCGTCAACAAACCCAGCGCCATGCGCATACACAGGCGCACACCGCCCAGCAGCCGCAGCACACGCAGACGCAGCAGCATACGCAATCACAGCATACGCAGACGCAGCAGCCTCAGCAGGCACAGGCACAGCAGCAGCAGCCTCAGCAGCAGTATGCATACCAATACCCTTCCGTTCCCTCATCGATATCACAGAATTCATCCGATGCAGATATTTTGCCGAGGTATTCGTCGTATTACCACGGATATGCGCAATACCCGGACTCTTCGGGACGGTAATTCGTTCTCCTTGTAGTGTACCTTTGTAATGTTTCTCTCAACGCGATACTAGTTTACGGGTAAAAAGTCATGCGCATGTCTTAACAGCGTGCACAACTCTCCCATACTCATCTCTCTCCGTAACTTGATGTTTTGCCTCGGATCATAGACGTACTACTTGATGGGTATCACATCTAGTCTGCTGGTATCATGTATAATCCAAATCCTACTGAAAAGTTCCGAAAAGTTCCCCTCATTGTGCCATGATCTGACGAGAGAAGGCTTCCCGACACTGGTAATGCGTAACCTCTCCTCTGCGGCATGCACGTCAGAGCTCATTTTAAAAAATGTCGCGGCCCTTGCTCACCTCGGCGCATGAACTGCAATGACACTACTGCCAAGTCGCTTCTTACACTGCGGACATCTAGAATATGGTGAGCTTGATGAGCTGCATCAAGGAGGATATACAGTACATTCGCGTGTCGTTCACCACCACTTTCCGCTCTTGAAGTTGCACCAGGTCGAAGGCAACGGCGTCTCCTCGAGCCTTTCGTACTTCTCGCTCTAGACGTGCCCATTTTCGCTCATCTCTCAGGGCGCGACTTAGGAATCGACTGACATCCTGGACCGAAACGAGTGGCGGTAGGAGTTCCAGGACGGATAGGGGTTCCAGCTGTATCGAGTGATGTGCAATGAGGGCTAGTGCTGGAGCTAGAAGGGGCTTGGTGCCCGGTTCGGGGGCGAGATATAACTTTAGAAGTACAAGGAATAGTTCTGGATGGGTCGCTTGCATGTGCTTGCAGTACTGCTCGGCCTTGTGGTAGTCTTGAAGTCGGTTTAAGTATATCTGCAATGCACCCTCATGCCTTCCGAGTCTTCCGAGCAGTAGTGCCCGAGCCTCATACAGACCTGCAGAAGCCAGTTGAGACACTTTACAAACGACGAGACGTATTGCATACCGTCAAGGGGAAGCCTTGCCAGTAATCTGTCTGGTCGGTACTTTTCATCAGAAGCGATAAATTTGAGAAGTTTTGGATATTCTTCTTCGGTCCCATCTAAGTCCATGTAAACATGGATCAGAGCCGGAGTTGATTCAACTTACCAGCATCACCCTGCGACTGTTCAAGGTACAGATCCCCAAGCAATTCGTGTAGGTTCGAACTGTGTTCCCCCAGCGCCATCAGATGTTCGAGATAACGTATGCAGACGACGTGTGTAGGATCGATCCTTTGGAGATATCGTGCTATTTCATCACGGGGCAGACTATCAACCTCACTCATGTCAGCCGTAAAGATCTGTATCAGACTTAGTCATTGTCCAGAACCTGCTCGACTCTTCCTACCTGAAGTGCAACTGTGGGAGATGCCTTAAACACCCATTCTGCAAATCGGAATATGATATCCATATACTGTACACCCAGCCGTTGTAGGTAGCGAATTGTTTGACCGTATTTCTCGTCTTCGTCATCGCCGTCTTCATCAGCGAGTCTTTCATGGCATTAGCTTCATGATGGGCTATTCAGAGAAAAAAACAAACTCATGCAGCAGATTGAGCGCACTTTCATGCATCTTCTTCGCTCGGTACAAGTCGATAAGATCTGAATATTTCTGTTCTCACATCAATACAGTGCACCAGTATCTGAACAGTCGAAAACTCGCCTTTCTCGTCTTCAGCTCTGTTTCGACTTCCGCAACTTCACACCAATTTGGATCCAATCGGCACAGGGACCCAACCAGGCCAGGTCGAATAACAAGATAGGCCTTAAAGAGGGCCGTATCAACTATCTGTGCAACGCGAAGGAGTTGATGGGGATTCAGCTGTGGGATTGGAATGGATGGCAGTGACTGCAGTTCAGGAACTGGCTGGCTGTACAAAGACGTCCATGGAAGGTTTGCCATCGTATCGGCATGTGCAGCAAATGCTCCGATTACTTTCTGCCGACGATCGGGGAGATAACGGAGCAATATTTCCAGAGATCTTTGGTGGTCATCTGCCAGAACGTTGGTCACAGTCCACTTTTTGAAGCCTGAAAGTCTCACCTGGGCCCTTGCGCAGAGGCTCGTCTTTCCCTTTGCGAGGAGACGGTATATCGGATGTGGGTTTATGTGCTGTTCCTTTGCTTGTTGAAGCCTCTGGTTGCGCACGTGTTCCCGTGAATTCCCAGCCTCGCATCCACCTGCCTGCCATCGAGACCTTTGCTTCAGTCTTGGTCGTTGTAGCACTAGAGACTGAGGCTGCATCGGACTCCTTCTCTGCCTTGTGCTCTGGATGATCTTCCTCAGGAACAAGAGATCCCTTTCCACCAAATAGTCTCAGCCAATCCTTCCGGGGGGTTGCCAAACGTCCAGACACCTCTTCAGGATACAAAGATAACACAAGACCCGGGGTTGTCTCCAGCTCCAGGAAAGTGTCAAGCGCCTGATTGAACTTGGTCTCATGAAAGAGTTGTACAGCACGCAATGTTCGTGCAAGCCTTCGCATATGCTCCTGAACGGAAGTGAGCGCTGATTGATATCTTCCGGAGTTTGGGTTACCGTCTCAAGGAGTTTGTCAGAAGACGCATCATTCAGCAACGTCAGAGCATCCTCAAATAGATGCTTTTCTATCAGGTCGTCAAATTGTTTGACAAGTGCTTCCATAATCAACCTTCGAGATGTTCCAAGCGACGATCACTAGTACTAGCTCTAGTGTAGGGTCAGTACTATTGTTGTCGGAAGTATCTTATGGTAGTCGGGGACACACCAATTTAGCGTGTAGCACGGAGGTAAATGTAGCGTATACCTCCGTTTTGCCTCCATAACAAAGAATGGAGGCAAACGGAAGCATATGCTAGCGTGCACACGCTACACACCCAAATAAGTGTTTCACACTATTAACAACAATAATTTATTTATTTAGACAAAGCCTATTACCATCTGTCTTGTGTATGATTACCACCCTTGTCCTCCTGTTTGTTATGACAGAATGAGGTAATGTCAGTGGCTGAGTAGCGTGCAAGGCCAAAATTTGCTTCCGTCTACCGTGAAAAGTAGCTTGCCACACTACAAAGGCAGTGGAACTCCCAAAAAATGTCTGAGTACTTACATAAATATTGTAATTATATTATTTCATTTACCTGAATAGTCAAGAGCTTGTTATGTTGTTGTTCTTGTTACTTTCTTTAAAATCAGAACTACACTGCCGCTCAGATGTGGCTGTCCCCTACCTTCACCTATGGGAATGTGGCTGTCTGCTACCCTGACGCGTCTGGGAGGTGGCTGTGCATGACCCGCAGAGCCTCATGCACAGCCACCCTCTAGACGTGTTGGGAATGGTTATCATGAGTGCATAATGGTAAGAACAGATAAGAGACAAGGCAAAATATTTTGCTTACACCCATTGAGCAGAGTGTCTAACACGAAAAAACAAATGTAGAGCTTAAATGGGCAGCCACTCAGAAATAAGTCACTTAAGAGAAGGTTAAACTGATCCCAATCCGTCTTAAGGGTTGCAATTAATAGCTTATTAGACGGACTCATACGCTAGAAATGCCTCCTTTTGCCTCCTTTTGCCTCCAAGAGCGGAAGCAAACGCTAGGCACTAGCGTTTGTAACAAAGTGTTCACTCGAAAATGTTATGACGGAGGCAAATTTGTACACACGCTACACAGCCACGCGGAAGTACAACCGACGTTTTACTCTCCCTGGTAGCCGGAAGCATTTGTTAGATTTACCTCCCATGAGATCATTAGCAACCAGACTCATTGCGTGAGCGCCCTGTGCTCTTTATTTAATGTTGCTTTAGCTTTCAACTTCACCTGGCAGGATGCCCTTACTCGCAACAGTACTATGTCAGGATCCAACTTCCCCCCAGGTACTCCTGAGTATGAATGTTGGGATCTTTATTGGAACACGAAATAGCTGCTCGACTCCATCAAGTCACAACCAATTATTCGCGGCAGTATCCAGGCAGAATATGAAGGTCTTCCAAAAAGGAAATCCACAATTGAGCACCATGACTTCATTGCTGGACCATCCCGCTGTAAGAAGGTGCTAATTACAAGCGAATTGTTAGATGCGATCTCCTTTTGTCAAACCAATAGCGCAGATGGTATTGGACCAGTGGAATCAGCCAGGTCTCTCATCTGTCGACAATGAGACCCTCACTATCAGCGAAGATACCGTCATTCCTTTTCGGCGCGTTAAACACACAAAAGACTTTATCCGACTTGCATTCTCATTTGGAGGCCATATTCCGCTAGTCGGTTCTGGATGTAGTAGAGCTCGGCGTTCGTTCATTTATGTATGTTATTGTCACGCGAGGTGATATTTCCTGCTCGGTGACATTCCCGAAGGAGGTGGATGACAAAATTCGCCACCCAGTAGTCCGGTAGATCCAGCAACGTTGCAACTGCGCGACCACGATGTATCACACAAACAGGATTGGCATATGCTCTCTACAACCGAACCAATACTATTACCGGCAGTAGATTACCGTAATAACATTATCAAGACCATTGAAAGAACACACCTGTGAAAACCGTGGTAATAAAAGACATTCATGAAGTTGAGCTTGGGAGAACACGCGTAACGCGAAGCGCGTGAAATACTGATCACGCGGGCTAACAAGAGGCACATCTAATACCCGACTCTGGGGGAAATCGTCAGCAATCATGGGATGTACCACGGCTGAAACTACTCACTCCTCAGTTCGGGCAGTGGTAGATGCGTGATTCTTCCCATTGCCCTCCTCGAGCTCGTGGAGTGGCATCATCTCGCGCCTCGGGCTCATTCGAAGGCTGGGCTGGACAGCATCGCCGAACGCGTAGGCATCCTCACCGTGAGCCGCATCGTCACCGATCAAGAGTTCTGCGTCGGACATGCGCAGAGGAATCCTGCAGACGTACTTGATGAAGCAGCAGATGATCGAAGTCATGACGAGGTTGAGGCCGATGATAAAAAGGGCGCCAACGAGTTGCAGCCAGACTTGCTTCCAGTTCCCCTCGATGGCACCGCCCGGATTTGTGAGTGCGAATGCAGCGCAGCCCTCTGCTGTAGCGAAGAGACCAGTCGCCATGCCACCGACGACACCCGCTGCTAAGTGAGTGTGGTACACGCCGAGAGTGTCGTCGACGTAGGTCCAGGGTGCAAACTTCTTGCCGAGGTAATTCATCGAGAACCAGGGGATCGAGCCAGAGAGCGCGCCAATGACGATGGCACCCCAACCAGCAACGACGCCGGCAGCGGGCGTGATAGCGACGAGACCGGTGATCATCCCCTGAACAGCACCGATCACAGCGGGCTTCTTGAAGAAGATCAGGTCGAGGATGGTCCAGACGAGCAGACTCATGGCTGTGGCAATGTTCGTGTTGAGCACCGCCGCACCAGCATCAGCACTGGCCGCATACGGGTCACCACCGTTGAATCCGTTCCAGCCCGTCCAGAGAATGCCGGCGCCGACAAGTGCGAGAAGTACATTGTTGGGGCGGAAATCCTCGCGATCCTGGGGCAAGCGAGGGCCAACCCAGAATGCTGCGACAAAACCAGCGGTGCCAGATGAAACGTGAATGACGTAACCGCCGGAATAATCGATGACACCGCGAGAGGCGAGGAACCCACCTCCCCAAAGGGAGAAGGCCCCGACGACGTAAGAGAAAGTGAGCCAAAGAGGGACGAAAAGCATCCACGCCTTGAAGTTCATGCGTCCAAGGACTGCGCCTGCCAAGATGACGAGTGTGATGGCCGCGAAGACAAATTGGAAGTAAACCATTGTGGACATGGGATAGTTGGCTGTAATACCAGATGCTGGGAAATATGCCTGAACGAGCTCGCTGTCGATGGTTTGGATCGGTCCTGGTATTCCCACGAAAGGTGCCGCTCCCCATTGCTCCCCAAAGCCCATCTTATATGCCCAAAGCACCCAACAAATGAGGACGCCTGCAGCGCTATGTTGTTAGCGCTACTTCTTTCAATGGTGGAAGATATGACGAACAAGCAAATGCGTAGAAGGCCATGAAAGCACTAGATTAAGGAGAAAATATCGAATCAGCCTCTAAAATACGTGACGAGGTTAAAAGCCCACCTGTTCACTGCCCATTTCCGCTGTAGGTGGTAACGACGAGTCAGCGGGGTCCACGTTCCACAGAGACTGCTTGCGCACCTTCACGATACCAGCATACATGACAACAAGACCAGGAATAGACTGAAGGCCGACGAGCGTAGCGGCCGTGAGCTGCCAAGCGTTGTCACCTGTGTCGAGCCAGTCTGGTGTGGTATAGTTGTAGGCGGCCATGGTGGGGTAGTCGTGATCCCTGTGGGTGGAGCTTGGTTGCCTTGTGGAAAATCGACTTCTCAACGATTGGAAACTGATTCTGCGCTATAAGCAGATAATATTGCTGGAGAGCGCTGAAACGAGGTGCAACCTGGTAGTCGGCCGTCAAGGTGAATGGGAAAAAAAAAAGGCAAAGTTAGATAAGAAGTAAGACGCAAGCTGGCGGCGTGGTAAATAGGGACAACGTACCTGAGCGGGAAGACGGGGAACTTGGCATGGAAGACGAACGCGTGGTAGCATGTTGGAATATATAACATATTCTGAATCTGATCTGTGAACGCTTTCCCGCCTCCATGATGTTCCTGCAAAGAGCAACACCACACGGCGACCCTCAGACCAGCAGAGATAAGCCCCAAAATAGAAGCCAGCGGGTCCAGGGCGCGCGTGACTCTGACTCCGTCCTCAGCCAATGACAAGCCGCGATAAGACCTTGCCTTGGTTGTGGTCGGTTTCACCCTTCCACATCTTTCCTCCCCGCCCTCCAAATCCACTCTCAATGGCTTTTTCCGCTCCGTACCGGCGAGGGGTGCCTGGTCATCTGAGCCCAAAATAGAGATGGACATACCAACCGAGATCACGATTGTCCCCGCGCTTGGCTTGGCGCGCATTAATCTCTTTTCGTTCTCTCCGATGAATTCCATGTACCTTCTTCCTTCCGATAGCCAGGCAATGTTCTCCCTCGCACGCGGAAAACGGTTTGATGGGTCTACTTCCAAACTTGATAATGTCGAGATACTATCACTCTGTGCCCGACGTCGATGCACCGCCGGCTTTCAAACGTTCTCTGACAGGCGCAATCGAAGGAAGCACTCAGGGATTGGATATCGCAGGACCAATTCATTAGACAATTACAAGGGCAGCTGCTCCAAGGGGATCCGCTCGGAAATGACGGGGCCGACAATCAAAAATCATCAAACCCTGTCAGGTCGATATCATGGGTGAAGTGCTATCGAGAGGGTTTAGAAGGGTAGACAGCCGTCATGGGCCCACTCACCTTATACAGACTCATGACTTTGACCACCCATGCCTCCAGATGGAAGATCTTTTTACTACCTTGTCTCATTCGATGTTCCTAGCCCTCGGATCAGCGGGGGTAGATACAGCCTGATCATTGTGGGAACGCACATAGAAGGCCGCCCAATGCATGATATCCGCCTTGAGTGCCTCGTCCACCCGCTCTATGACCCTGTCTGCCAACGTCTGATCTCACATAAATATACTATTCGAGACTCAGCTTTCATGTGACACACCTTGATTATGAGAGAAGGCGGGATGCAGTGCGAAATGAGTTCATAAAGCTTGCTACGCACGTCGAGAATGCGTTGTGCACTCTGTTGTTCCACAATGAGGTCAGCCACCTTCGCACAGTAGGTTTCCCAGTCTGGCTTGGCAATCTCCAGCTTCTCCGCATTGAGGTCTGGACTGCCAAGAACTGAGTCTTGGCAAAACACTGATTACCAAGTGATGATTACGTACTGCTGCATTTTGAGGGCCTCAAGGACAAGGAGCGCTCGTCGCAGGTTGCCGACGGCTTCTGCACCAATTTTTGAAGCAACCTCGGGTGGAAGGTCGACGCGTTCCTTCTTCGCCACATACCCCAGCACGGTCTCCATCTGGGGGGTGAAGTTAGAAATTGGTCTCGTCTACTTTTGACGGGAGACGAACCTCTTCAAGTGTAGGAGCCGCCACGCGCACAAGCAAACATCGGCTCTTGATAGGCGCAATCAGCTTGCTCGTGTTGTTGGCGACGAGAATGATTCGTAGGTTAGCCATATACTTCTCCATAGTTCGACGCAATGCCGCTTGCGCATCACGTGATAATTGGTCCGCCTCGTTGATAACCACGACTGCCGTCTGTTTTAGCAGATGCCCGTAGATAGACCGCAAATGACACACCTTTAAATCTCTGTTTTGCACTCAAGTCCACCTGTTGTGTCTGAGCGATTTCCTTGAGGATGTCTTGTATGACTTGACGATCGTATATGCCGACATCACTGTAACGAGTTGAGGCGAATTCGGCGAACACCGTGGAATGCTCACCTGGGTGTTAACTCCAGATGATAATTGCTCATCACCACATTCACATCTAGCTTTCTCTTTGATGGTGTCAAGAAAACCCGTTGTTCGATCTTGAGCTGCACGAAAGGTCAGCATACCGGCGCAAGAGCTGACAGAGGATTTCGGCACCTTCTCTGCTCCAGCTCCAAACAGCTCTCTGAGCACGCATGCTACACGTGTTTTCTTCCCAGCTCCAGAAGGCCCATAGAATAGCATATGAGGGAAATCTCCCGAACTTGCCTGCGAAGATGTGAGTGAGATCGGCTGTCCATGGTGAGGAGGTGTGACACACCAATGAACGCAAGCGCTCTGATAGCTCAGAGTGATAATCCAGATCATCTAGTGTTCGCGGACGGTACTACATCTCGCATTCAGTATTATTTGCTGCATGTAAATAGTATCACACCTTATCGACCCAGAGAGACATGATGGGGATGGTCAAGTGACGGAGGCGATGGTAATGTAGGAGGACGCGTTACAGTAAGGGACACGTTGAGCGCGTCGTCCCGTAGCCTTTTTCGTCAATCTGCCATGCTGCATGCAACCGAACAACCCCCGTCCTCACCACTAGTTTCTTCTGCGCCGTTGGCGAGCGATCATGCAGGGCTATACCCCATATCAACAGGAACTTCTAAAACTCGCCGAGCAGCTAATGCATTCGGAAATGGCTAACAACGATCCATCGCATGACGTCTTTCACGTCCTTCGGGTTCGCAAAACAGCGATTCGTCTAGCCGACTCCCTTGCTCACTCTACGGCTCTGAACATTTGGATGGTAGACATGGCTGCACTGCTGCACGATATCAACGATCACAAATATGCGACGTCTACATCAGGTACAGTCGGTCTGAAGGAGATTTACGAGCGGATGAGCAGGGACGATGCTGCCCAGTTGGAGTGGATTCTCGAGCGCGTCAGCTGGAGTAAGGAGAAGCGCAGGAGGGAAGAAGGAACTTGGGGAGAACTGGAGGAAGCCTGTGTTGAGTTACATTGCGTTCAAGATGCTGACAGACTGGACGCAATTGGTGCATTCGGTACGATTCTCGTCCACAGCTAAGAACCTTGTTTCATCAATGCACTAAGGCATTATGCGATGTGCCGCCTTCTCTGCCGTAACAAAGCGACCCCTATACGCTGAAGGGAGGAACGATACAGCGATTGCCCACTTTCACGAGAAGTTGCTCAACATTGCTGGCAGCCTCAAGGTGAGTGAGCAACATGTTGTCCATAATGGACGGCAGCTTATCATATATCTAGACAGAATTAGGCACGCAATTGGGAATTAGGAGGCATCAGGTGGTATGTACCCATCTAACCCAGCTCAAATACGATCCTTATGAACTGCAGATGCTTGATTTTCTGGCCTCAGTTGACGATGAAGTCAAAGACATAAATCTCTCCTAGCGACTGCTTTCCCTAATAATTGTTTCTGTGATCTGTCTTGGCAGCAAGTGTGGTGACTTTCGGCTCGAAATTTCTTCCTGTTTGGCGTTTGCCATACAGAGTCAATCATACATCCAACTGGCTTTTCGTATCAGCTTCAGCTCGCCCGTCCATCATGCGGGGGTGGGTCGGGCGAGCGACAGAAGATAACACAAACGACATTGGATCCTCACTTATTTCCGTAATTCTAAGGAGGTGGTTAAATGCCAACGTGAACTTTGGCCCCTGTCGTAATCATCTCGTAATCATCCGCAAAGGCTTCATTCCATCTTAAACGTAAGTGTGTTACTCATCTTAGTCTTCGATTTCTGACTCGTCCCAAGAGACTCGGACAATGTCAGAGGATTGCCTAGCCAAGTTCAAATTTGGCTGTTCTTCATCATCTGTCTCATGCCAACTCGCAGCGTTCTTCCCTCTTTTACCTTGCCAACTGCTGCTGCCAGGGTACCAACTCCGAAGGGGTCCAAGGCCATTCATGCTGCAGTATGCTTCTATGGCATTCTCATCCTCCATCCTGCAGTCCAGTCCGTCAGGTTGCCGCTCAGGCTCTTGTTTCTTCTTGGTGACGGACTTGCATCTAACAGCCGAACTACCGATCAGCCCCTACGAACAGATGAGTTCTCCGTGGGAGTCAAAGAAAGGGATTCATTGCTTACGGTGACACTGTCCGGTGAAACAAAGTCTTTCACTTGCCAAAGCTATGTGGGAATTCAGCATTGTTCCTTTGGTAAGCAATACTTCCCCACGTACACTAGGCCTGATACCGCTAGGATGCTTGGTATAGAGCCCAATGTAGGTGTATAAATCAGGCTTCACGACTACCGGAATGACCTGAACTTTGGTGGTTAAAACATCGAGAACCTTGGGACATGTCAGGAGACTTGTTCCACAGACAGTATCTGGACGATTACCTGACCCACAGCATCTTTGTCGAAAATATCCGGGAGAAACAAACATATTATATGCGTATGGCCGACGTTGATAGTAGACACCTTGGCAGCAAAGGCTGGTGTCTCCTTCAAGTCTCCTTGAACCAAGGATAGGGCTATCTTTTTCCACACCCTAATTGATGTCAGTTTCGGCCACCCGCGAGCAGCTCTCAATCTGACCAGGTTACGGAACGTCGATGAACGAAAAAGACCCATTTCCCGCTGGTGAGGCCGGTATTTTCACAGAGTCGCCTGAGACCGAGCACAGTCTGTTCCCGAATCTCTTCTCGCAGTTCGTGTTTGCCGTGGAGGCCTGTTGAACTATCCGAAGGCTAAGGGATGTTTCTATCCGTCTTGAAAATTCCGTCAGATGCATGGAAATAAGTACCGCAGGCAACGTCACTCACCTGGATCTCCATTATTTCGTCAGTGGCCCGTTGTACCATGCAAAGATCAGACTGAACACAGTATTTGGGGGCGTTCTCACGTATCGCTTCTCCTTCAGTTATTGTACCCTGGCTAGGTGGTGCTGTCCGGTCACTGTTCACATTATTCACCTGAATCCACGCGATGGGCTCTTTTTGGATCTTGGCGGGGTTGTGCTGTCGACCGGAATTTGTCAGACATCTTTTGCGACGGTGAAGAATGTCCTGCCTTCTTGAGGAACTGCATCAGGGACAGATCATCGCCTAGATTCCACACACAAGCATGGTCTTGTTCCTCTTCTGAGGAGACGGAATGAATGTCGCTCATTTCGTTCCTGTACATACACTGATGGACGAGGTAAGAGATATGAGGGGATGGAAGGGCTCGCAGAGTAGCGCGCTATCAAAGCGCGGGTTTGTGTTGATATGGGGGCGACGGAATACCACAGTAGTATTTCGCTTGTTCGGGTTATGCTACAATCACCACGTGTTGAGCACGAAACTCAGCGCAATAGTTACGTCAGCGCGAGTGAAACAGAAGATGGCGAACTATTATTAGTTATCGTACTCTCAGCGTTGTGCAGTTTATTCAAACATATCCTTCAGTCGTGCTTCGTCCTCGAGGCTTTGATTTTACCAAGCCTGCTTGCCCCAGCCTTCTGTCCACTGGTAGCAGAGGCTTTGGCGTCTGACTTGATCGCGTTTTGCTTGATCGGTTTATCTTCCTCGTCCCCTTCGTGCTCAGTTTCTGACTCGTTCTGCTTACGGGCAGATTTGACGGCAGACATCTTGGCTTTCTTATCTGGCATTTGGGTACCATCGTCATCGTCATCGTCATCGTCAAATACATCTTTGCGTTTTGTTCCCTTTTTGATGGCTGGTTTCGGGTTGTCATTCTCGTCTTCCTCATCTCCGAACGGATCATCCTTCTTAGTTGTCATCTTTGGCTTGCTTGGTCGAAATGAGTTCTGCCCCGCAGTAAATTCGTCCCGCAGTTTCTGAGACAGGTGTGAGCAATGTCATGATCAAGATCGAGCGACAACTCCATGCCTGTAGCTCGTCTTCCTTTAGCAGCTCCTTTACTTGCCAAATCTAAGCCCATTGGTTAGCGAATAACAAGAAATATTGCCTCTCAACTTGCCGTGGATCGAATGCCGCTGGGATGCTTGCTGTCAATCCCAATCTGGGTATACAGGTCTGTCTTAGCACTGCTAGGGGTCAGCCCGACCTTCCCAATGAGGACTTTGAGGACCTGTTGCAGGCTAGAACCCAGTGGACAGCAGGTGTAGATGTAACAAACGCACCTCAGTGACGGCTGCTTTGTCATACAAATCCGGAAGATACACGCAGATGAGATGCTGGGGTCGTTCATCGCTCGCCTTTCAGGTGGACACCTTAACCAGCCAGGCTGTGGTCTGTGCCAAGTCACCTTCTACAAGGCTACGGGCGATCCTCGTCCACATCCTGTGCGCGTTCAGCAGTTTCTATCGGAATGTGGGCAGTGCCTACCCATCAACCGAGTCCGGCTGGGCGAAGAAGAGCCATTTGCCGTGTGTAAATTCCTTGTCCTGAGACAGCTTCTTGAGTTCTTCAGAGGCTTTGACTTGTACCTCTTCCCGTAGTTCCTTCTTGCTCCGCGCGCCTGTTTTTTTGTTTGACCGAGTTGGGATCTTGTCGTCGTTCTGATACAAGTTCGTAAACGTTTCATGCGCAATTATTGGAGACCCATTTGTATCGCCTCAACCTTTTGGGTGGCGTCTTCTACTGTAATCGACGTCAGAAATAATACGACGACAAAGATGTGCAACAACTCACAAATGCTCAGCGCCTCCTCGACCACCCCATCCGGCATCGCCGGAGCAACACTCTCTGGCCTTCTCACCCATATCCACGGCTTGCTCCCATTATCCTGAATCATGCTGGGCTTGTGCTGCTCAGCAACTTCATGTTATATAACTGTGTCACTGGGTGTACGAGGCCTAAGGACGCACTTTAGACAGGAACTGCTCGAGGGGCAATTCATGCTCCGAACTCCAGCTGTAGACATAATCGACAGGTGGTTCAATTTCCGAGTCCATTGTAGCGGAAATTCAGCGCGTAGTTCAGAAGCAGTTGAGTGAAAGGAGAGGAAGACGGGGCAAGCAGATAGTCAAAAGACGGCGTGGATGTGACACATCGCGAACGCGTTTGGACGCGTCGGTCCCTGAGTGATGAGTCGTACTCTTCTCCTCCTTTGCCATTTTTTGATTCTGTGCTCTACTTGTGCCAAGGTCATACTGAAGTAGGAGCCTGAAGGCCGGCCGCTGATGGGATGAAGTTCCGTGCAGAGGTGTCGAATGTGAAGTATTTCTATCGTTCGTCTGACTCAGTTTGTATCCCTGGACACTCACTGACGTTGGTGCATATATACAGAGGTCGTGCAGAGTGTTGAGAAGGTCGCGAAGAAGTGCATTATCCGCCTTTCTCCAGAGAGTATCGAGATAATATGCGCAGAGGGGAACGAAGAGGGGATTCAGGTGTGGTCGTGCGTGTCTTTGTCCATCTGTGTTCTTCGTGTTCTGATGGGCGCTTATGCCACAGGAAGATAAACAAGGCATGTCTTTATCCCGTCCGTTTACTAGCCAGTGCAATACTTGACAGTATCCTTTGCAGGAAACGCTTTTCACCGGATATCGGGTTCAATCCAATGCAGATAATATCATCTGTGCGGATATTGTGACCGATTCGCTCGTTTCTGTCCTACGAGACTTGGCAACGACTGGCAAGTCCGGCACGCGCGATACGGTGATGAAGCTCGCGAAGAGGAATGACCAAGCTGTGTTTGTGTTTGAGACGAAGGATCACGTAAGTTGGTGTGTTCATCTCTAAAGATGAGTGGGGATCTTGACAAGGCATGTTGTAGGATGCGATTTGGGGAAGGGGACTGACCGCGTCGCACTTCGTGAAGATCAGTATCAAACGCCCCGCGGACATGGAGAAAATTATTGAGCCGCTTTGTCCCGATCCGGATGCAAGTTCCCTCCTCATTTTCTTCTCGTGCCGGTCTCAAGTTGGCATAGGTGCATGTTGTCATTCGTTCGCTGGGGCAAATGCGTGGTGCAGTTGAGAAGATGAAGGTGCTCGACGACAAGATCATGTTCTCTGCAAATAATAGAGGAGAACTGATCCTATCAGCGGAGACAAAAGATAAGGATAACAGCATTAGGACGACGTGGGTTAACCTGACACATCCAACTATTGGTGCGTGCTTCACATATAGTCCGGAGAAGGGTATTTATGCGCCGCTTAGAGGCGGGAGAAGGTGCACCACCGAGAGATCCACCAGATCCAGAGAAACATTTTGGTGCTACCATGTCTGCTGCCAGCCTGTTGAAGTTCATGAGCACAGCAACGATCAACAAGACGACGTGTATAGCCTGTTCGTCTGCAGCCTGTATGACGGGAATTAGTGCTGATTGTACGTAGGTATCTGCGAGAACCACTGCCTGATCATGTATGTGTACATCGGGGATCCGTCGGACTCGAACGGTATCCTGACGTTCTACCTTCCTGCACGTCTTAGCGGGGATGACGACTGAGCGCTTGCAGGATGAGTGAGGGCTTTACAATGTTTCTGGGTCTGCGTTGTCTGCACTGTACCGTTAGACTGAATGAATATATTAAAACGCAATCCTCGTGTTACGCGTATAAACTTCTGCCGAAGTCCTTCCGTGGAACCCTGTGATGACGCATTTCAGGGGCTGTGCGACAACATTTATTGTCGATGACCGAATTCCACGCGCTGTCCCTGTTGAATGCCTCCGCCCATGTTGAAGCGATTCCCACCTCGTGCCCGTGAGCTGCGACCCATTTACCGCCTTTCAGGCTGCAGCGGTTTATTTCCCGCTAGTCTGCCTCGAGGTACGTGAGAGTGCCTGCCCAACTTTATATTTGGCGCTTGGGCGGGAAAAGGCAAAACGACTCACTGCGCTTCTTCATCTTTAACGTTTCCACACCCTCGTCTGTTTCTTTTCATTTCCACTTCTCCAACGACGAATTTTGACAGCAAATAAGAAGAAATGGCGAACAGTGTGTTCGCGACGACCAGAAGGGTGGTTTATGGTGCGCTTGCTCTTTCAGGAAAGCTAAATATAAGCTAAACTACGTGCTCTTGCTCCCTCAGTCGTCATCTTTGCGCTCGCCGCCATTGAGCTCGGGATAGCTGCCAACCTCACGAACTTATTCCTCAGTGCCCATCGTATGTCATTTCCTACGTAAAACTTAGACTTCAAACTGACGTAGAGAAACATAGATGACTTCTTAATCTATTCCCTTGTACCACCGAGCTTCACCATCCTAGTCATCCTCGGGCTGTGTGTCCTATCCTTCCAACACCGCACTGCTACACAACTCATCCCCTCTTAACAGGCTCGCAAAATCTCGTCCTCCAATAGATCTCGTCCTAGTTCTCATCGCCGACATACTATGGCTCGCCCTTGGTGCTTACAGCTCGGACGTCATCGGATATGTTCAGTGTGATGCCCTAGGGGGTCAAAAGGTGCAAACGTCGCTTGGGGGCACCTGTACGTACTGTATCCCTGTACGTGAAGAAAGGACGCTGATTGTGAGGGATAGATTCGAGTCAGTCATACTGCTACCAGATGAAGGCGATCGAGGCGATCGCTTGGGCCGAGTTTGGTCTCTGTGCGTCTATTCCTGGCACTGAAACGAGCCACTGCTAACACAGGTCATAGTCATCATTACATTCTTCGTCATCCTTTCTGTGACGTTGTCCGCTGTCACACGGGGGCAGAACGCATGGGAGATGGAGTGCGCCCAAGTTTTATTCTTCAATCGAGCAAATGCTTACAAATAACCTTACAGCATCGACGACCTCGAGTGGTTCGGCGGCTACGCTACGCCATATGGCTACTCTGGCGTTCCCTACCAGTACGGTCAATACGGCAACACCTATCCGCAGTACTACGCAAACGGAGCGGCAGGAGGGCTCGCACAAGGGCAGTATTATGGCCAACCGGTAGTCGTTCAGCAACCGGGCAGAAATATCCTCATCCAGCAGGGTCCGAATGGTCCCCAGGTGCAGGAGTTGCCCGCTTCTCAAGGGGTAGCGACCGGGTCTACCAGAACTAGGAGGGCATCGGACGTGAGGAGGTAGTGCATCGCCAGGTGTCGAGAGCAGAGAGATGTTGCGGACTGGAAGGGGCGATTCAGCGTGGATCCTATTCCTTCTCCCATTTGAATTATTATGCCCTGTCACATATACTCACCCTCGAAGTGCCGCCACGAATGTACGACTTATTCCACCATTTTTTCTGACACTTCATGCCTCTGGCTTAGACGTTTCTACAGTAGGATTACCCGATCACGTGCGGAGACGCCCTGGATACGATTACTATGGGACATGACACGGTGTTGTAATGTAGTAGTACAATACATGAATATATGGATTCAAGGTACCCACGCTTTTGGTATGGTCCGTGTAAGATGGTATCTGGCCTCGCAGGTGGGCAGCTTAGTGACGCATGACTGAGAAAGGATCGGTGGCGCCATGCTGCAGGACCGTCATGCCCACGTCGCGCATCCCTTCCAGGTAGACAATCAACTTGTTGCTCTCATGCTCGTTGGTGAGGAATGTTTCAGCGAGAGCGTATCGACCATCGGCTACGATGTTGGCCAGGTCGAACGTCCATTTCAGGGCGCTATGCGAAGACGTTAGCTGTCGAGACATCATCCAGCTGCACATCCAGGCACTCACTCAGCCGCTTCGTCCTTAGCGTTGTACAACACACGGTGCAGACGCATTACGAGCTCAGGAATATACAGCTGACGTAGGCGCTTTACCTGACGCGGCCGTTCCGGTAGACCGGGATCTTCTCTTAGCACTTCAAGCCAACGCATCGTAAGAATATCGAGGGTCAGATCTCTAGCATTACTGACTGCCGCCTGGTGCATGGAATGAGTCATCAAGACTGATATGAAGAAGTAGAAGGCGCACTGTGCAGGCTCTCTGATGATCTGCTCTAGCAAGACGGCTCCTGGATTGGTACGTCGATTAGCATGAAGTAAGTGTAAAGCAAGAAAGAAACACTTGCTTTGCCAGATTAGCTTTGTTTTCGAACTCCTTGCAACTCTCCAGGGCTTCTAAACATCCCATGAAGCAGCGAAGGTGATACTGTTCAGCCGATTCGTAATCAATCGGTGCCCCTTCTCGCTGAGGTCTCTGAATCTCGACGGGCAGGCGCTTCACTAGTTGTCGTGCGGCATGCAGGCGACCGTTCACTATAGCAAACTATCAAAGAGACATCTGTGAGAAATAAAAAGATGTATTTACGTAAGAACCAGCGTAAGAGTGCATTGGCATGCGTTAATGCAGGTCCATAGGTGGATTTATCAAAAAGAAGCCAATCCATAGCATTGATCAGAGCGCCCTCAGCCTGTGATAAACTGTGGTCGAAGGCAGTGAATCCGGGCTCTGGATCATCAAAGTTGGTGGGTGACTGCTGGGGTGTGAGGCAACATCGAAGGGATAGAAGAAAAGACACGAACTGAATGAATGAGTTCTGCGAATATGGAGTCGACCGTCCGAACAGCCACAATTGTGTAGGACAAGCCGTTTTGGGTGGTGCGACGAAGAGCCTCAGCACGGCGCTCAGTCGGAGCGTTATTCATGCCTGCCCAATGAACGGTCAGAACAATCCACATAGAAGGTTTGGATCATCACGTTTTAGGAACTGGGCGTAACTAGTTTCACCATCGGTAACATTCGGGTCATTCACTTCTCCAATAACGCCAGCATACAGCGCCACAAGATCAGGCTGGTTCATTTCTTCTAGCGTATTGCAGTACTCCTGAAGAATGTTCGCCTCTGTCGGTCGCATGTCGGGTCCAATAGCGTCCGACCATCGCAGGAACAGAGCAAGATGAGCGAAAAAACAGATCAAATGGTGACGCAATGGCTTTGATGCTGGAAGGGAGTTCATCGCAAGCTTCTCATCGAAGTCGCGGAGCAAATTTTCGACACTGTTCAGCATTATGTGCTTCTGTGTAATCCGGAACGGATGCAGAGCCTCGTCACTGTAGACCATGAGCTGGATGAACTGGGAGTAAGATGACCGACATACCTGTCAACCGTCTCCTCCTGATCCACCTCGTCAAAGATGAGGCTCAGGTTGTCTGTAACCGTCTCTAGGCCTTCCAATGGCAAGTCGTTCCCAACCCCTCCTTTCTTCATCCACCAGCTGTTACTGTCTAGCAGTTCGGCATCGACAGCTTGCTCCAGTCGGCTGTGTATCCGTGCCCACAGATGATCATCCCAGGATCTGCAAACTTCCCGTATGCTCTTGACATCTCCCACCATTGACCCATAAACCGCACGCTCGTACGGGTCGAGTGTTGGTGTTCTGGCGATCTTTAAGCAAGTCTTCTTCCACAACATGCGAAACCGGTTCCCGCCAGTGGGTACATCCCGGCCACTGCCCTTATCGTTTGAGAGTGAGAAAGACGTATAGGCAGCGCCACCCATGAGAGAAGCAGAGCGCCATGGCTGGGCAGCCTCTTTGCACGTCTCAAGTGCTCGTTCCGCATTGCCTGACCGGATACACTGAAAGACGTGCCGCATCAGGTTGCGATCAAATGCCTAAAAAAAAGTCATCAGGAATAGAGGTTATAGTGTATTACGGAGCATACCGCATCATCACCCTCCATGACCAAACCCCGTAGGGTGGCATCTGGATCGAGACCAGGCCCCTGCGCTGCACCAACTCGACTCCGTTGATTCTCTCGCATGGTTGTATTGGGCCAATATCCTTTCCGATACGGTAATTCTTCCGGATCAGGGGCGATGGCCCCTAGCCAATTTCGGACAAGATCTAACTCGCGCAGATTGGGATATGTGAGGAGGGCCGAGGCGAGTTCGGCTGGGGTGGTATAAGGGTTAATCTGCAAGAGCCTATCGACAGTCTGGATTTCGTCCGGATTGATTCGCAAGCGGTACCTGCTCGTGTAAGTTTGTATTTGATTTTCAAGAGCCAGGAATATACGCACGAGTAGAGGGCCTCAACGAGCAACCAGGTGTCCGATTCCAGTTTCCACGCAATTCTCTCCTCGTCCGCCATTTCGCGCTCCTCCAGTCTAAACCGAGCTTAGCACATATCATAGATAAGAGCAATTTCAGTCATACGCTAGCTGCCCACAGAGCTGCTCAAAGCGGCCGGCAAATCCCCCATCTTCAGACAACAGAAGTTCGTGATCTGGTGCGTCTGCCCCGCCCTCAGGACGGAATGAACGCACAATTTCTGCGAAATCTTGAAAGTAGGTGGAATCAAACGGACCCGCATCAATATCTGATCGTTTGTCAGTCCAGGACCATTATATAATATCGTGTTCGCACTTACCCATCTCAACAATAGACATTGATGTGGTCGACGCGTAGTGGCGAACAAACGACAGGGAACGTGAAGGACCCCTGCTGTGGGACACACGGAATTTCAATGGCCAATCAGCACACGATAAATTAATGAGTATAATTTGGGCTGTCAACGTTACAGGAACGCTCGCCTCTCAAAAGCAATATTCAGGACAAGCTCTTATCCACGGTTTTAGAGAGCCTTCCCAGTCCCTAAAAATGCGTAACAGCTCGCATGATTTTGTTCACGTGACCTCTCCATGGCTTCTTTTCTTCAACTGTCTTCTTGCACACCGAACGGTGTTCTAGGGATGGCATCGGTCCTAGACCGGACTTTGAGGACCGCGGTCCTGACGATCCAGTCCAGGACTGGACCGTCCGAGGACTGGACCAGGACCAACACTTTTGGAAAACCCGGTTTAGTCCTGAACTGCGAAGGACCGGTCCAGTCCGGTCCCACGCAGCCACCATTTCGCCATGCAATTGGGTGCAGAGTTTGACAGTTTTGGCGTTGCAGGGATGGTGACCGGTCATGTCATGGTGTTGGAAGAGGTCGGCATATCATCTGACTGACTGGCATGTCGTTTCAGGTGCATAATGAATCTCGCGTGTGCTTCCTCCCGCTCAATGCCATGACCCCACATTGACTATTGAATAGAATTATGTCAGCATTCAGTGAACTGGACTGGGACTGGCGGTTCACGGTCCTGGGACCGTCCAGGACCGGACCATCACAGGACTGGACCGGGACCGACTATCGCCAAAAATCCGGGACCGTCCAGGACTGGACTGGACCGGACTGGACCGTTGCCATCCCTACGGTGTTCTCATCAGACGACTTGGCTGAAGACCATGTGAGATTTTATCTTTCTGTCCGTTGGGCTCGGATCCAATTGTTTTCATCTTGGACTTACACGTAACAAATGAGGTCAATGGCAACCGGCAGTTTCCGTCACAGAAGATGGGGAGCCGCCACTTGTGTATTGTTCATATTGCATCACCATCATCATGGAGATCCTTGTTTGTGAAAACCAATTATAACGAAGATGTGTACTAACCTCAAAATAACAATACTTGGCTAATCTCGATCAACCAACGATAGGACCAGACGAAAACCATCGAAAACAAGTGCCGAGGACCACAGGCGCGAACACGAAGCGATTTTTTTTGATGTGTCTACAGCTTCTGGAGAACGTGGAGCCCCGATCGAGTGAAGAGGCTAACATCGTCGGTATATGCCTTGCCGCAGTTCTTCTTCCCTACAGGAAGAGGAAATGTCAGAAATGGATTTGCAGCAGTAGAGGATAAGAAAGAAGAATCCCTCGTAATAGCGCTTCAGTTATTTGCCATGCGAATGAGAAAGTGCAGCCACAACCGTTGTAGGCCGCAAAGCAACAACTAGCCGACTCACGAACAGCCATGCTTCGCACCAAGAAGACCAAGTATCAGAAAGAAGGGAGATGTATAACGCACCTATACTCAAACATGATCTGCGTCCCGAGGAACAGACAGAAAATGGCAAACAGCATGAAGACGAGTCCATTCCAGTTGCTGATAAGCTCCCACCAAAGATATTCTGTACCGTCTGTGCCGAGTACGAAACCGACCAAGTTGGCAGTCATCATCATCAGGATGTTCATTGCACTGCCCAGTGCGCAGATATGGCGGAACCACCAGTTCTTGCCATACTGAGACGGTATCAGATTGCGCGATGAGGATGTCATACGGAAGCTGGGCTTACTTTGGAGTATGGGAACAGCTGCCGTGCGGCCAGCTCAGGAATCAGAAAGATCACGACGAGCCAACCCCAAGTGAGTAAGCGGAAGGAGAGATCATGCCACAACGCGACGAACGTGAATACCAAGAGGGAGGCTAGGAGTGCACGTTCGGATCCACCGACTGGTATATAAATATAGCTAAGACGGGGTGTCAGCGCTGATGCTTCGGCGGCCGATGATCAGTTGCCTTTACCGGACGATCCAAAGATTGTAGCTCCGGTGCCAGGATCTCCAGAAACCAAGGGCAGAATAGTTGTTCGCCATGCAGCGTACCATATTCTCGGGTGGGTCGATTCCGTCCGCAAGCGCCCAGAGCCTGAAGAAGCGCCACGGGATCAGTAGCTAGGCGCGCGATCAGTGGAGATGTGATGCGGCAGCGAGGAAGCCTACCTTGAGCCATACTACTATTAGGTTCCAGAACCCGATCAGGGCAAGCTCAACCGGAGTGTTGCCTTGCCAGGCATGTGAGTCCTTGATGGCGACAACGGGCATGGTGTGGAGGACAAACTCCATGGTCACGAGACAGAATATGAAGCGGTAAAGATACTTCTTTACATAGTCCAAATGCGTGTCAGGGGTAGGGGCACTCTTCATCTGACCAGAGACTAGGAGTCAGCAAAATCACATGATGACATCCACGATCGTACCTGATGCAGATAGTCATTGAATGTCATAATGGGACCGGCAATGTAGAGCGGCGGGTATAAGATGTACGCCAGGTAGTTGCCAAGGGTATAGGATGCCAGGGTATGGGGTTGCGTGACCCGTGTCTTCGGGTCTAGCAAAGTGGAGGACGTGTCGCCAGGTTGGGAGAAGTTGGCCCATCGCCAATCCAGGTTGAAGGAAATTATGCGCAGCATCGTGATGTTGAACGAGATGTGCCATCTTGGATAGAAGCCGGTCCAGGCATCGAGGGGCGTAAGAGAGGGGTGCAATGCGGCGAACGAGTAACCTTCGTAGATCTCGTTCGCAAACAGAACCACCGCGCAGAATGCCCAAGTATAGACAGCGAGAATCGGGCTCCGCGGAGGCAATGCTTTTACAATGCAGTAATTCGTCAGCAGAAGAGTGTATATCTTGATGATAGACGTTCCATGTAACGCTGACAGTAAGAGGAAAGAGGAGAGTAGGTGGAACGAGGTGAGGTGGCTTCTGCCCTGGGGCTGGCTAGGAACCAGGTACCGAGCAAAGGCCCCGCGCAGTAAGAGGTAAGCCCCGGCAAGCCCCAGAAGCGCGGGAATATTCGAGCGAAATGAGCGGTATTGTGCGTCAGAGTCGTCCTATACAATTGATGTGTCAATTTCTTGTCCTCATCGTACAGTCAAGAAAAGGTACCGACAACAAGTAGCCCAGGAATGTACGAATCCGAAAGAAGCGGGCGAAACGAGGGGTAATTAGGGTTCTGTGCTGTTTAGAAATCTCAGACAGAGACCGTGGAAGCAGGAAGGATGAATATTGTCTCTTACGAGTGTTAAGATAGGCCCAGGGAATATATGGCATCCATGGAACGATAAAAACGAAACATGTTATGTAGAAGATGAACTCTGGGGTGCGCCATCGGGGAGGACCGGGGATGTAATTCGCCGGCGGTTTTGAGGCCGGAACCCGCACTGTCAGTTCTGTTATCGAGTGGTGTGCATGTTTGGCAGGCCCGGATTGGGTAGTCGCACGCATGGATTCGGACGGTGCGGATGTTGGCAGTTCGACTGAGTTCAATTCCATGCGCTGGAGAAAGAGTGTTGGAGCAAAAGTGTGGACGCGGACAGCGGAGCCAGAATGTGTGACGTATATTTATTGGAGAAGATTACGCTGTGGTGGTGATGTTATCTTTGGGACAAGTCCAGACCGTCGACCATATGTTCGAGTGCGTATGATGGTGCTATGAATGCGTGTCGAGAAAAAGGACGTCTTCTCTAGATTTGAGTGTCAAGTATGTCAGCCTGGAGTGGGCTAGGGGATCAGGGTCAATTGTTGTTTGTCTCGTGCCTGACATTTCTAGGGATATAATTCAGCGGTGTGTTCCGAGAAAGGTGCCGTTGTAAAAGCCGGCATCTGTAGAAGTAACGGGATCAAACAGCTCAGAATGAGTAATGTGGTGGATGATGATGACCCCTTTTTTCCGGTTCGTGCGCTCGCGTTCCCGACCGTCGTATGATCGCTGGATTTCTTGCTCAACTTTTTGGGCGCACAGATCGGCTTCCGGACCCACGCGATCGACAGTTTTTGGACTCTGCACCGCCGAAACCCTACCGGAGGACCGCCCCGCCGCACCGCATTAATTCCCATTCCAGTTACCTTGGATCATTCAGGCTCAGGTCCCGAACAGAACGGTGGTCTCCGTATCTTCCAAGACAACGTGGAAAAGCTGCTCCCGCACGTCTGTGCCTTGTTTTGGCGCCGAGGCGTAAGGGGGGGTGGTTATGGTGGTGGTCAAAGGGGGAGAACTGAACTGTGACTGACGGAGCACCAGACTTCGTAATCAAGATTGACGACTTGATTGTGCCTTGTTACGCTGAAGAGGGAAGGGAGAGGCAAGCATGCTAGTGGCCTCTCCCCCGCAAGAGATTACAAGTAATTGATAGATGTTCGGTGACCCAAAATGCCGCACGCCCACGCTCACTACCACGCTGTTCGCGTGCCCAGCTCGGTCGGCTCCACACTCCCCTGCCACCCCCAGCTCCCCTACCTTCCCGGCGGCCAGAAAGAAGCACGCACATTCTCAGCCTCAAAACGGCCAGTCATCGCCTACTTGTCCTCATAACCATCCACTCCCCCTCGAACAGGCACGCGCGTCACCTATATCCCCTAACACCACTTCAACATCCCCTGCTGTCAACGTCAACGTCAGCAACGTGCACACACTCCCATCATCCATCGCTGAATATAATATTGCCGACAATTCCGTCACCACCGCTCCCGCAACTGCTCCCGACCTGAGCCTAGTTCTCACCCAGGCGGATTCCCAAAGTAGGTATTCCCATGCCTTCGCGCACTGCACGTCCGCTCACGTAATCCCTATTCTCGCACCGCTCCCGGCGCCGCCCTATTATTTACACAGACTTGACAGAATTCGACCCCACTTCCTTTGACCTCACATTCAATCAGGCCAGCGCCTTCTTCTTTCCACAGTTTGGCGATCTCACCGATCCAAACTTCCCGGCCTTACCCTATCCGCTCCTTATTCCCCCTTCATTGCATCAGGCCACGCTGACCATGAGTGAACCACCATCAGACTCAGGTGATCAACAGCGCCCGCCTCGACAGCCTGAACAGCAGCCGCAACGGCCGCCACCGCCGTCCTTTCCCGTCTCGCTAACCGAAGGAACATCCTCGTCTAACTCACCCCAAAGCGCATCCGGCCACCTCCCCCTTCCATCACGCGGTTCACGACCGCCAGCATTCACCTTACCACCCCTGCCACCTTCCCTCATTCCCACAGGCGAAGATCAACCACCGTATCCCCCTCTCCCTCCATCCGCATATGGTCCGCTTCCCCCATCTCGAAAGCGTACCCGTTCTCCCCCGGACGCGTCGACATCGGATCAACCGACGTTCGTCCCCCTGCCGTTTCCAGACGCATCTCCCTCTCAAGTCATAGGGGAAAGCAGTACTCGGCCGCGGCGGGCCTCGCTGCCCATACGGAGTGGTGTTCGGGTCATGTTGGCGTGTGTAGCGTGGTGAGTAGGACCCTGAATGACGTCGTGGTATCCACAACTTCTCACCATCGTCCCGTGCTTCCTATAGCCGTAGCAGGAAAATCAAGTGCAACGGAGAGAAGCCCATATGTGAAAACTGTATACGCCGCGGCACCATTTGCGAATATGACGCTCAGCCTCGAAGAAGGGGGCCGGACAAGAACCCCGGCGGCAGAGTAAGGAAGAAGGAGCTGGCAGTAGCTCAATCCCTCGCTATTGCAGAGGGTCGTCCGCCGCCGGTAGCGTCGCCGGAGGATGAGCCTGAGAGCCCGAAGAGACGTCGGAGGGCCGACACCGGCCCGAGGGAGGGAATGATTCCGGGCTTGCAGATGCCCCCTTACCCGTACGCCCCTCCGCACCCTGCATTTGCCGACCCCCGTTTCGCTGCCAGCATGTACGGAGGACCGCCACCGCCACCTCATATGGAATACGGGTATGGGCCACCTCCCGGATACATGTACTCGCCTAGAGACGCGATGAGCTGGCTGCCACCGCCGTTTGAGGAGATGCACCGACCAGACCCGAGGAGAAAGGGAGGAGAGGAGTCGGATCCTGCGGAAGATCCTCCTGAAATTGCGGATGACCCCCCGCCTGCAACGAATGAAGAAACCAGTCTGGTACGAGAAGATGAGGAAGCACAGGCACGGGACGAGACGAGCCATTCGGAGCCACTGCAGCTGAAAGAAGGTGAACACGGGCAGGGTGCGGACCCTGCTCCATCTACGACTTCCGCCTCGGCCGCCGAAACAGATACACCGGCAGAGGAGGACAAAGGCAAAGGAAGAGAGGTTTCCTTTGATCTGGATGAGGATCCCACTATCGATCCGGAGAGTGACACCCAATAACTTTACGACCGGGAAAGCGAGTGCCCACCTACGGCGCAGAAACACTCGGGCTTCTACCACCTTGCCAGCTTTCTCGCCCTTGTTCTGGACTATACACAAAACCTAAAGTGCAAGCATCGGACTGCTGTACCATGTAGCATCACATAACATGTAACTGGCCAAGAACAGACGTGAAGAACACGTATGCATTGATGAAGAAGTGTGGGGTGTATTGTATTCAATGACCCTGGTTGTCAGGGCCCAAAGATCATTCACTCGCGGTGGTCGTGTGTTCCCCAACGCACGTTCGATTTCATCCGACTCAGTGGCCAGCGCTCGCCCATAGCGCTATTTTCCTCTAAACTACAAAACGTCCACAGACCATGCCACACCATAACCCTGTCCTGGACCATGCACTGCGCACGCCGGCATTCATCAAGCTCGCGGGGAAACGTGTAGTGCTCGCGTCCAACAGTCCCCGAAGGCGCGAGATCCTCCGAGTCGTCGTGCGCCATCCTACCACTCCGATCTGCAACTTCTGACTCTCAGCTCGTGTGACAGGGACTGGAACCGGAGGTCGTACCCTCGACGTTTGCGGAGAATCTTTCCCAGAGGGACTTCGAGAGTCCGTATGAGTACCCGGTCGCGACGGCGACCCACAAGGTCCGCTTTTGAGCAGAGTGGAGAGGGCTGAGATTGACAGGCATATAGGCTGTGGAAGTCTACGAACGGCTTGTGGTGCGTTTGGTGCACTCTTATTCAACATCGTTTTGACACAGATAGTAGAAAGAGGATCCTGAGGATCCCCCGGATCTCGTCATCGCTGGTTCGTCCACCTTCGCTAGCACTTTCATGGCCCTGCTCATTGTACGCCACAGCGGACACTGTCGTCCTGTCGTCCGTGACTATGCCTGTGCCCGGAACGTCCGCTAGCTTGATCAACGAGCCCATCCCGGAGATTCTGGAAAAGCCCAGTTCGCAAGCGGACAACTTGCGCATGCTGCTGGACCTGAATGGGCAGAGGTGTGAGGTCGTCACGGGTATCACGATCGGTATGCCTGTTTATTCGTTCATATGTGCGCCTATTCACAAGGAATGCAGTGTATCCCGTCCTAGCGGCGCCTGGTTATGCTATTCAGTATGACGCTGCTATGTTGCATGTATATTGGCTGACGTCTTGGGTAGATCAATCGACGAGCGCTCATTTGTCTACTTCGCGGACAGCCCCGTTCACCTGCTCGAGGCCTATGCCGACTGCAGGGAAGGAATCGACCGTGCAGGTGGCTTCGCTGTCCAGGCAGGAGGTTTACCACCCGGTGCATGCAGGATCTGACGTGTCACACAGGGTCGTGGGGGTCTGTTGATCTCGAGAGTGGAAGGAGACTATAATAATGTGGTTGGCTTCCCGGTCACGTCGTTCTTCCACTGGTTAGAGGAGTTGATTGAGGAAGATGAGGATTTCCTCGAGTGATGGCCTGAATTCGTACGCTGAATGGTATTGGATTACATGCATACATAGAGAAAGTGTAAGGGATTGGTAACTGATAATTTAACAAATTCAAGTACGAGGGGTCGTGTGTAATACCGCACACTATCCGACATTATTCCGTAACTCAGTTGATTCCGTTCTCACCCTCATTCCCCACCAACAACTTTCGCTATCGTTCTACTACAACCACCCAACCCAATGGAATGTGACCGCCAGGCATATCTTAATAATGTCCCTCCTCAAACTTCCCACACCACGACGGCTTCACAATCCTCACGACTCTCCCGCTTTATCAGAAGACGAGCTCTCCGCGAGCGCTAGCGCGTCAGCAGACGAAGACCGCGAGTCTGGCGAAATCTCCGAGCCGGAGCATGATCAGCCCAGCTTCAAGGGGTATAAACCCGAGTACGAGTGGCCTGGCACTGAAGCCGATTTTCCTCCATCAGGACCGAGCGACCCTCTCCCTACACCGGTGTTCGACCGCCCCTTGGCGACTACGGATCTGCGACTCGTCGTGCTCTCTACTTCTGGGTACTCGTTCCTCAGAGGGAAGACCGTTGCGGTCATTAATACATCAGAGGGATGCTCAATAGGCCGGGATTCCGCTCCTGGCCCACGCCTGCGACTGCGAGAGATGCCAGTGTCCAAGTTTCACGCAAGTATCTTCTGGGACTCGGGACTCGCCTCGTGGGCTGTGGTGGATATGGGCTCTATGCATGGGACGTTTGTTCACACGACTGGATCTGAGCCGGTTAGACTATCGCCGCCACGTGTTGCGAGTCAGCCTAGGGCGCTGAAGCATCTCGATAACCTCATTATTGGCAGTACGACGTTCTTAGTGCACGCGCATAAAGATGGCCTGCCCTGCGAAGTGTGCTTTGCCCCTCAGGAGAAGGAAATACCGCTCTACGAAGAAAACAAGAACGGCAAGTCGGAAAGCTCTAGTACAACTGCGTACGGACCGACATTGTCATCCACCCAGAAGCGTGTCAAGCACAAACACGACATGTCGAGCCTTAAGAGCTCGCTTTTATCAACCCTACCTACGCCAGCGACCACCCCAGGCTCCGGATACATAGATCGTTCTGCCAAACGACGGAAACTGCATCCCGAACCTCGTCAGTCAAGTGGAACGTCCTCACCTGCTCCTTTCCCTCGTACCCCTCCGGAACCCATTTCTGCGCCTTCCCAGCCCATCCAGAGCTCCAATATCGGTCATGCCCTACTGCTCAAACAGGGATGGACGCCGGGGATGACACTCGGCACCGAGAGTTCGAATGCGTTAAGCGAGCCAATCGTCGCTGTTGGTACTAGTGGAAGGGCGGGGCTCGGAGCGAAGAGACGTCAGGAAGATGTTAATATGGGAAATGCTGCGGATTGGAGGGAACAGGGTAAGCAGAAACGATTTAGGATGTTCCAAAATGGGATATAGCGGGATGAAGGATCATCTTGTACCATATATTTATCATGGCTGTATCTTTATGAATCCAAGTGTACTTCAAGTGTACTCCAAGTGTACTCCAAGTGTACTGAATAATACGAAATTACGTCGCAGTATCCCCATATGGCGAAAGGGAAAGTGACGTCAAAGAAGTAGTAGACCCCAACTCGCGCCCTCAATTACCAACCGACAGTGGCCAGCTAGCACAACTGTTGGATGCGCACAACACTGCCCAGGATGTCGTCCAAACTTCTCCCTATCGCCTCACTGCCAGTCGCACCGCCGCATCTGAGGCTACAGAACAACCTCACGTCCGACCCACTTCTCCCTTCACCCAGGAAGCTGCAAGATGTGCAACGCGACTGCCCCTCTGTGCAGCGCCGAGCTCGTATCCTGCCCGGCAACTCCCACTTCTCCCATATCTCGCCTTTGCCAATCCCGTTTCCGTTCCGCATCCAAGTGCCGGATGAGCAGAAAGACGCGGATGGGCAGTGGATCGAGGGCTGGCTGAGTGAAAGGGAGGCGACCGAGAGGGTGCAGAAGGCGTCGAACGACGGTGACTTGGAGCTGTGGAAGGCGAAGATCCCTCATGAAGGACCGGCGCAGCTACTCGCACTGTCAAAAGCGTGCTTGCGAGACTGTTTCCCCAACTTGGACGTGGGTGACGCCTTTGACCTACTTGGTGAGCCCAAGCTCTCTCCAAGCAGTAGGGCACAGGAAGAAGAGCCAGCACCTCACTCAGTGCGAGACGAGCTCACCTCAATCCTCGGAGGCCAAAGCGTGCTTGCAAACCTATCCGAAGATCCAAACCTGGCTTATTCCCCCTGGTCACTACGATACTGTGGGCACCAGTTCGGTACCTGGGCTGGTCAACTCGGGGACGGGCGGGCGATCTCCATCCTCGAGACTCCCAACACGTCCCCCAACGAAGAGGGTCAAATCTGGGAACTGCAGCTCAAAGGCGCCGGAAGAACACCGTTTTCCAGAACAGCGGATGGGCTCGCAGTCCTCAGGAGCAGCATTCGCGAGGTCCTGTGTTCTGAAGCGATGCACGCGCTGGGAATCCCCACCAGCAGGTGTCTGTCCCTCGTCGGACTACCTGAGGTCCCGGTAGAGCGCGAGCGGACAGAAACGGCCGCTATATGCTCTCGCGTCGCTCCCAGTTTCATCCGGATCGGAAATTTCGAAGCGTGTAACGGGCCTAACCATGTGTTCCTGTTCGGTGCTGGGGGGAAACTGGAAAAGGGCTGGGAAGGGATGAGGAAGTTGACAGAGTGGACGAAGAGGCTGCTAGGTGTGCAGAGTACGCTTGATATGGTCAAGGAGGTTGCGAAGCGGAACATGCGCATGTGTGCCGCTTGGCAGGCGTATGGGTTCATGGTATGCCTGTCTGAAGAGCGATTTGGAGTGCGACTGAACTACTCTCAGCACGGTGTAATGAACACTGATAACATTTCGGTGCTCGGGTTGACTATTGATTATGGCCCATACGCATTCATGGATATCTACGATCCTAATCATATTTGCAACCACACGGATCAGGAAGGAAGGTACTCCTATCGTTTGCAGCCAACAATGATGTGAGCGTCCCCCCTTATCAGTCGATCATCTGCTCAACGTGTTCTCTAAAGCATCTTCGCCATACGCGCCTTGAAAGAAGCCATCAGCCCGCTGGTGGGTGCCGAGGTCGAGTGCAACGCACCAGTGAGCGAAGGTTGGGCAGAAGGTGCAGACGAAGAGAAGATCGAGCAGTGGAAAGAGAAGGGAATGGAGGCGATGAAAGACATCGAGCTAGAAAGCATGAAGATCTTCGAGACTGAGCACTGGGCTCTTATGCGAAAGCGGCTCGGACTGAAAGAACAAGTGTCGTCCGATCCGGACAAGATCGTTCGCCCGTTCTTGGACCTTATGGATACCCATACTATGGATTTCCATTCGACGTTTCGTGCTCTTGGTGACTTTAGGCCATCGGCGCCGCAATCCGTGCTCGATCGGCTTGTAGGTTCTTCCTGCTCCTTACAGGCGCGTCATGCTTGGCAGGCGTGGTTGGAAATGTACTCTGAGCGGCTCGAGCAAGAGGGATGCACAGATGCGGAGCGTCAAGCCCGTATACGCGGCGCGAATCCCCGGTTCGTGCTCCGTCAATGGGTGCTCGAGGAGGTGATCAAGCGCGCACAGGAGGATGCAGAAGGCAGCAGGCAGCTGCTCATGAAGCTCTTGGAGATGGCCAGTAACCCATTCAGGCCTTGGGGAGCGGAGGACGGGCCGGAGGATGAGCAGCTGGAAGAGGAAGTGAGGGAAGAAAGACGGTTTTGTGAGGTTGGGAACAGGGAGTTCTTGGGTATTCAGTGTAGTTGCTCGAGTTAGCCGGCAGGGTGGAGCGAGGACTAGTGTTTGTAACTGCCCCACCTCTCCCCCCCTTGTCCGCACTTAGGGTCCGCCGCTCGCGAAAACGGCGAAGTCAAACTTGAGAACCCTACCATTGAAAATACTAATCATTTGGAAATCATTTCACCTCGAACAAGTTGGGAATGAAATATACTCTTATACCAACATGTTATTTACATATTTGAAATAAATCACAATGCGGGAAATTATTATTTTTTGGCTTTAAGGACGCCAGCGAGATGTGGCTGTGCAGTGGCCGTGCATCGGTTGGAGCCGTCAATTCTCCATTTGACCCAATGGGAGGGCTGCAAAAGTGCGGACAAGGGGGGGAGAGGTGGCACAGATAGTGTTTGTATGTTCCGTGTGAGGGTCCTAAAACATTGACACATCCATGGTCACCTCTCTCTTCTCTACCTCCACCACTGGTCGGCCCTCTCTTTCCTCTCATCTGCAGTAAGTCTAATTTTTTTCTTATCTTTGATTACTCATACTAACATGTTGCTCAGATATTGATTTGTTTGTAGGTGCATCAATATTCTGATGCACTTGGGTTTACTGACATTAATGCAGGTCATATTTTGAATGTCCTCACCTTCTCTCCCCCCATCCCATATAAGAGGGCATGAGG